>NC_134086.1:85574998-85935832 GCF_000715075.1 Nicotiana tabacum
ATTCAAGAGTGCAAACCAAGCCTCAACACACTCGGGGAAGGCAATACCCACCACTCAACTTTTAAATTCTTCGATGCATTTCAAACCGGTCATACCATGGTTCATATATCCAACACGGTGGCAGAGATGCTCCTGTATCCACAATTGTAGTAGTAAGTTGCAGCCTTAGAAGAACTTTCCCCCTTCCTGACAAATGGTCAAAGCTCGATAAATCTCAGACAAAATCAGGGGAACCAAGGTACCATTAGCTCTCTTGATTGCAACATCAACCATTCCCACGAGGCCCAATTCTATGTTGCCATCGTCTCGTGGACAAATTACATTACCCAAGAATGCTACTATAAAAACTAAACCTCGCCTTGCCTCCCACTTATCTTTATTTCCGTCATGAGTCAAACCAGTGTTTGGTGCTTCGAAGCCTTTGGGGTTACCATAGCGATGATACAAGAACTGGAAAGTGCAATACCCTTCAGACAAACTCCCATCCTGAACGTCCCGGCTAATACTCAACATGTCAAGAAATTTGTGTGGAGATACCGGTCTTGGTGACACAGGGTAAAGACTTCTAAGGTTTCCACTGAGGCCGGCGTAACCCGTAATTTCCTCTAGCGTGGGTGTGAGCTCGAAGTCAAAAAAGCGGAACACATTGCGAGTCGGATCCTAAAAAGGTATCAGGGCTTCAATCACGTCCAATCTTGGCTTGATGTTCAAAAGTCCGGTAAGGCCACCCAAAACTTTGACCATAATTTCTCTATTGTTTTTCCCTAAATCATTCCACCACATGTGGAGCTGTAAGGGGATCTCTTTAAGAGCTGAGAAGGGTTCATTTTCATATGTGCTCATCCTGTACATTTATTAGGGTGATTTTAATTAGGAGAAAAATTAAGACTCATTTTTGACTCAAAAAGTTATCACTATTTTTCAAAATTTTTATAAAAATATCCGGCTTTGCCAATACGGCCTTTCGGCACTTCAAGGAAGAAGATCTTAAGGCTGTGTTCGCTAATCGGCCAAAACCTTGCAAAATGACCAAAGGCGGTTGTTCTTGCAAGAACAGCCTTCCGACGCCCTTTTGGGGACATTCGACTATTTTTGACAAGAATGGAATCACTTTACTTATTTACAGTAAAAATAAAATTTCTGTTCTTTTTGGGCAATTTTTGCAAAAAGGAAAGTTGGACCCGATGGGGTTGCCTACGTATCCCACATCCGGTGAGAATCAAACTGGCGTAGTTCGGGCAAATTTGATGAAAATAAAACCAACTATTTTTGAAAGCAAGAACAACAGAAAATTTTTGTCGAAATTTTGGCAGAGTTTCAATATATTTTTTGGACACTGATTTTTCAAAAACAGACAATTATCTCTCTCAGCCCTCATACTGACTTTTCCTTTCCAACTCTCTAATCATTCATAAGCCGGTCAGCATGCAAACCCAGAACAAATAAATGCACAAGTAGCAAGTAGGATGCATCAGGATGGTCTTTTCATTTTGGGTACACCTGTCCTAGACAGACCCAACCCCTATGTTGGGTCTCCAAAGTCAAATGCACGTGATGCAAACAAACGTTCCTACTAGGGATCCAGGCTTTGCTATGCTAGGTTTAAAACCTGGGTTTATTGTTCTAGACCTGGCTTACCCGAGCGGACAACTCGAGCCGGGGGAGGGGGGCAGCATACCGGGAATATAGAAGCTTCACCGGCTTTGCAACTTGTCCGAACCTCGTTCTAAAATGGGATAAGACTCTAGATAGAAGAGAAGTCACATGAAGTGCACCCTTCTCCATGATTTAGAAGACTCATAAATAAGAAGAGTTTCGTAGCGGTTTATATACAGTTCACAGAATATCAAAGCGGTAAAAGCAACACTTAGCACATTAGGCCCAAACATGTAACAAAATCCGATAATAAATAAAGCCAACTATAACAATTCATCTAAGCTCGAATTCTGAACCCTGAACCAGAGATTATGGGTTCTTGTCCCCAGCAGAGTCGCCAGAGCTGTCACACCTCTTTTTTTTATCCCCGGAAGGGTATAAGGGAGTTTTTTCCAATTTAAGTGACAATCAAAACAGGATCATTTTGTTAAAATTTCAGAGTCACCACTTGGGATAATTTAGGATGTCCCAAGTCACCGGTTCAAATCCCGAATTGAGGAAAAGATTGACTTTGTTTTATAGTCCGCGAACACAAAAATCCGGGTAAGGAATTCTGTTAACCCGGGAGAAGGTGTTAGGCATTCCCGAGTTCTGTGGCTCTAGCACGGTCGCTCAACTATTATTATTGGCCTAATTATCTGATTTTAAAACACTTTTAAACCTATGTGCATTTTTATCTTTAAACCGCTTTTAATTATTTTAAGGAAAATTTCAACGTCATCTAAAATACGTCTTTGGACCACGCCACATGAAATGCACCCGCAGTCTGAGACATATTTTGTTTAATATTGTTAAGATTTGGATTTGGGTCACATGAAATGCACACCCGAGTTTAGGAAGGTAATTTTTAAATCACGTGCCTAAAGCAACTACATATTTTAACTTTGCGAGGGCCGTGGAAAATTCGCTAAATGGCACGCCTCGAATTCTAAAGATTAAACAGTAATTAAGCAAGGGCTATGCATTTTTGGGATTTTATTTGGCACGGCACGCCTCGATTTCAATTTTAAAGGGAATTCAAACTAAATTTTGAGGGCCATAAACTAATTGTGTTATCTAATATGGCTCACCTCTACTAATAAAGGAGTCTAGTTAATTAACTAAAGGTCTAAAGTGATTTGAATTCCATCTAGGCAAACAAATAACTTAACCTTTAAGAATCAATAAAATGGAACAACATTTGGTTAACATAAAACCCAATCAAAAGCAGGCCCAAATCACATTCTGTCATTTTTTCACATTGGAAACAAAGGTCTAGGCTTGAACGAAATCTGTAGCGCATCTAAAGGACACTGGGCCAACGCTAAATGCCTAGTTGCAAGATTCAAGGCTAAATCACACACAAGAACTTATAATTGTACACAATATATTGAATACCAATCAGCTAAAACTATATTGGGCACATGATTAAACTAACATTTTTGCTTCTTTGATCATTTAAACATAGAGCAACTAAAATTACATTTCTAATCATGTCTGCACTTTGGACCCAAGTCTGCCTTGGACTCACAAGGCCACATCACAAGGAAAATAAACATTGGGCCCAAACGAGCCCAAACCAAATTTCAAGGTCAATTGCTGGAGGTTTAAGACTCAATATCGAGTCTCCTCAGAAGCAAACAACATATATCTAACCCTTTCTTCATAGCAATAAACCAGGCCTCAAATTACAAGATTTAAGGTCTCATTTCACAAGATATCAACATTAAACTTATTGATGCCTCAATTTAAACAAAACTAATAGGCGAATCCACTATTTTCAACATGAGTTTATGACCATATTTCAAAGTACAACCAATTCTGAGCAAGACAATACACACCACAACAGACTACATGTCACAACCCAAACCCCGCTCCGGTCGTGATGGCGCCTCTCGTGAAGACAAGGCCAGCCAACAAACCCATATCGCCTTTTCAAAAATAGTTAAACATTAATAAATAGTTTAAATATGGTTTAATGATATAATTAACGGAAGCACAACCCGACACAGCCCTAACCGAGGTGTCACAAGTCACGAGCATCTACTAGGGTATAAATACAACTGAAATCCTGGAGAGTAAAAATACAGACTAATGAAATGAGGAGAGAGAAAAGCAGTGCTGCAAACGCCGACAGCTACCTTGCTAAACCCTGATGACTCTGCCTCCGATCAGCCAAAACATACCTGAATCTGCACACAAGGTGCAGAGAGTAATGTGAGTACTCCGACTTAGTGGGTAATAATAATAAATAAAGACTGAAGGCAAGAAATCACGCAAAAACACAAGGTATTCCATACTGAAGCAGTAAAATCACTTTAAACAGTAAAGCAGTGAGAAATCAAGTGAAAATCCCTTTTTTTCCAACAAGTAAAGCAAGTAGTTTACAAGTGAGTAACAAAAATGATAGAAATGTAAACAGCCCCTCGGGCAAAACATGTACAACAAACCGCCCCTCGGGCATAATATCAATAGAACCAGCCCCTCGGGCTCAATATCAGAACAGTGCCAGCTCCTCGGGCTCAATATTAGAACAGTAACAGCCCCTCGGGCTCAATATCAGAACAGTAACAGCCCCTCGGGCTCAATATCAGAATAGTAACAGCCCCTCGGGCTCAATATTAGATCAGTAATAGCCCCTCGGGCTCACTCTCAAAATAGTATCAGCCCCTCGGGCTACCTCACAATCACTCATATCAGCCCCTCGGGCATAGTATCAATCACTCAGAACAATGAGTACCCGCGCTCACTGTGGGTGTGTAGACTCCGGAGGGGCCCCTTACGGCCCAAGCGCTATATCAAGCCACCTCGTGGCATCGTCACTCAACATATCCTCACATCACTCAAGCCACCGCGTGGCATATAAAGTATCTCAGGCCCTCGGCCGCATATCACTCGGCCTCACATCAGTCAAGCCACCTCATGACATAAATAGTATCTCAGGCCCTCGGCCTCAAATCACTCAGCATATCCTCACATATGGCCCTCAGCCTCACTCAGTCCAGAAATCATCATAAGCCCCTCAGGCATTTGTAAAACAGTAGTTCTCAGCCCAAAATACCATTTAGAAATATCATTTGAGTTTTCAAATCTGCATAAAAGCGGCTGAGTTTGTAAAACAATAATTATCAACAGAACTGAGTTTAAATATAAGTCAAAACAGTGAGGAAATAGTGATAAAAATTCCCAAAGGATTCAAATAATTGGCACGAAGCCCAAGTATGGCAATCAACCCAAATCACGATGATAACAAATAAGTTTCAATCAAATATGCGGTAAAATCATCAATCGGGATGGACCAAGTCACAATCCCCGGTAGTAAAAGACCCCGCACTCATCATCCAGCGCGTGTCTCACCTCAATATAGCACTACGATGTGCAAATCCGGGGTTTCAAACCCTCAGGACATCATTTACAATCATTACTCACCTCGAACCGACAAATCCTCTAGCTCGTGATGCCTTTGTCTCTCAAATAGACCCCCGAATGCCTCGAATCTAGCCACACTAATTCGATTCAGTTAATAAAAATTATAGGAATTAATTCCATTTGAAATTCTACATTTTCCATTAAAAATCCGAAATTGCACTCAAAATTCGCTCGTGGGGCCCACACCTCGGAACCCGACAAAAATTACAGAATATTAAACCTCATCCAACCACGAGTCCAACCATACCAATTTTACTAAAATCCGACATCAACTCGACCCTCAAATCTTCAAATTAAACCTAGAGGGTTTTCAAGATTTTCCCAACTAAAATCACCAATTAAATGCCAAAACTAGTAATAGATTCGGGTAATCTAACCAAAATTAAGTTAAAAACACTTATCCCGTTGTTTTCTCTAAAAATCTCCCAAAAATTGCCTCTCCCCGAGCTCCAATTTGGTAAAAATGGCGTCCCATTTTCAGAACTCAACATTATGTCTAGAATTTCCGTGGTACTGTTCATGCATTGTACTGTTCACGGTACTGTTCACGGGTACTGTATACGGGGTACTGTTCATATGTACTGTACACAGATACTGTTCATGTTTACTGTACATGGTACTGTACACGGATACTGTTCACGCATGTGCGGTTACTGTTCACACATGCGAAAAATGCAAAAACTACCCAGAAAATTGCATCAGCTTTTCTTTTCACTAAAAAGGCTCTAACTCCATCATACGAACTCGGAATTCGATGATTCTTGTTCCTCTGAGTCACAAATAATAATACAAATATAGCCCTTCAGTTGAAACTCAATTTGGAGCTCATTTGCTCAGTTCAATACCCATTTCGCTCGTTAAACAATTAACTCATGTTTCGTGTCAAAAACCCAATCGCGACTCGATGAAATTAGACCAAACTTTCCAGATCAGTCCTATAATTCATTATCAAAATTCTGGAAGTGTCAAAATCAAATTTCGATCTCTAGAACTAAAAATGGACCTTTGGATCATTACATGCTTATGCTCAAAACGGCAAAATCATCCAAAAACTCTTCCAAAACATATCCGAGCCTCATGGGACCCCGACCAAACATGCCAACACACCCCATAACATAATTCAAACTTGTTCCAACCTTTGGAATGCTCAAAACAACATCAAAATATCAAATCACCCTCGGATTCAAGCCTAAGAATTCCAAAACTTCCGAAATCCGAATTTGATCAAAAAGTCGACCAAATGACATGAAATTTTGCACACACATCAAAAATGACATAACGAAGCTACAACAACTCTTGGAATTCCATTCTGACCCTCGGATAAAATCTCACCTATCAACCGGAATTCGCCAAAATATTAACTTTGCCAATTCAAGCCAAATCCTTCCACGGACTTTCAAAATGCATTCCGATCGCGCTCCTAAGTCATAAATCACCCAACGAAACTATCCAAATTATAAAATTTCCGATCTGAGCTCATATACAAATAAATCAACTCTTAGTCAAACCTTTCAAATTCAAAGCTTTCAACTGAGACTGTTCCTTCAAATTCATTCTGATTTTTCTTGAAAACCAAAACTAACGATCTACATCAGTCATAATGCGTTACACGGGGCAAGTCATGCCCGGGAACCGGCGATCAAAGTGCAAAAGTTCAAAACGGCCGGTCGGGTCGTTACACTACACATCCTATACTTGTCATGATATTTGATTCTACATAAAATTGTTACCAAGTAATGTAAAACCGAAATGTATAGCCAAAACTAGAAAAAAGCTGACAACATGCCTCCAATCCAACTCATGAAACATGACTCCAAAACAAACTGAAAACCAATAAATACCAAACAAGGTTCAATTACAATTTTTAATGTAAACCTCAAAATTCAAAGTATAACTCTACTTTAAACATACTATACCAAGAAAATTAAACCAAACAAATAAAGTGGAACAAAAATAAAGAAAAGAGACAGCTAGTAAGAAAAAGAAGGCCTTCATTTCTTCAAGATCATATCAACCATCTTACATAGCTAGAATCAGAGATATATACCTGGAAATTGAAAGGAAAAAGAAGTGAGGAAGAAGTAGAAAAGCAGCAAAATAGTGGCCAGCAGTAACAATGGAACAGTAACTCACAGCAGTTCAAAACCAGCTTTAAAATCCAAAATCAGACCATCTTCAATTCAGATAAGTACTTGTGATTTTTCAAAAATTATAGATAAACAAGAGGAGCTAAGAAAACAGAAATCAGGACTCAATTTTGGATCAGTTTTACTAAGAAAAGAAGAGAATTCAATGTTCTTCTTTTGAGCCAGCAGATTTAGTTTTTTAGGAATTTTTCTCTTAAAAAAAATCCCCCTTGAATGTCAAGTAAGGGTGCCTTTATAGGCAAGTCATTAGGGCTGCAGAAATGAACTATGTTTTGCACTTTGCACCTTTTGATATTTTTGTTTTAGCTCCCATACCCTTAATTCAGAAATTGAACTTTCAAATTAACCCCTAACCCAGCTTCCTAGAAGCTTTCTTAGGCTGTTACAAATGATTCTCTTACCTACAATTCCTAATTTACCCCTCGCACCCTGTTTATTAGCCCCCAGGACCTCAAATAGGTCATGGGTCAAATGACCCAATGGTTAAACCAGGCTTGGGCTAAAAAAAATCGATTCGAATTCCTTGGAATAAATTCTGAAACGAATTCAGAGCCCAAACGGCAAAAATGAATCAAACCAAGATGAGCAAATTATGGCCAGCAGTAGGAAAGCGACTAAACAATTCCACCAAACTTAAAACCTAAACTAAAGGACTAAATTATCATATAAACCTAGTTAAACTAAATAGCCAAACAAACAAAGTGAACTCAGAAATTAATTATGCTGTTAACAAACGAATTAAACAGACCAAGCAAGAAAAATCATAGAACAAAACTTGAAAAAGAAAGACTGAAAAGGAACAAAACAGACAATAATCAATCTTAACTAAAAACTTGTCCAAGTTTTAGTTTATGTAACGAGAGAGAAAGAGAAGAAAAGAAGAGGAAAGGAAGCTAAGAAAAATAGAAGAATAAACAAAAGGAAGTAAAGAAACTCACCGACTCAGGCTCGACCTCAAGATTGACCCTCCGATTTAAATCTCCAAATAATGACAATCGCTTGTTCTTTGTCAAGAACAAGCGAATGACGCTATTTCGTGATAAAATCGGCCCTAAAACTCATGAGAAACAGGAGCATTAACCTTGCATGAATGAATTCGGCTTTGACTTCTAGGTCTCGAACCCTAGATTTGAGATTCGAGAAGCTCTAAGCATATTCGAGGGGAACAGAGTGAGGATTTGGAAAGAGGGGAGTGAGGGGATTCTGGAGTGTTAGTTTGGGGTGGTTTAGAGTGGCGCCGCCGCCGGAGATGGCAAGGTTTTTAAGGGCGGCCCTCTAGGGTTTGTCTCTGAGAGGTGATTGAGAGAGACGAGTGAGATTGGGGGGGGGGGGGTAACACTTTCAGACACTTTTATATTGCCAAGTAAAGCAGTTCCCCACCGTTGATTTGATCGAGATCGAACGGCTCAGAGCAGGGATCACCAAAACGGGGTCATTTTACTCCTGGGCGAGATTGGACCGGGTTAGGGGCGGATCTGGGCTGGACTAGACGGGTACTGGTGTTTAAATCCGTTGGGCCTGGAGGAATTGAATTGGAATTAGCCTAAATTGATTTCCCTCATTTGTTTTCCTTTTTCTTTTCATTTTTTTTTCTTTCAAATTAAAATTAAAAATAAACCTAAATTAATTCCTAATCAAATTATCCTATCAAATTAAATTAACTAACTCTAAATAACAATTACCACAAATAATTAAATACCAAATTAAAGGAAAAACTACCAAAATTCAAGACTAAAATTAAAAAGTAAAAATAAACTATTTTTTCCATTTTTTGTAAAGCAACTAAATTAAAAATGCAAAGTTAAATCCTAAATGCAAATGCAACATATTTTTGTATTTTTCATAATTTAAACAAAATTAACATGCGCAGACAAATGCAAACAATTAACAAAAATGCTACAAAAATCTATGGAGTTTGCAAATAATGAAGGAAATTATTTTGTTTTGAATTTGTGAGAGTAATTCATATAGGGAAAAAATCACGTGCTCACAGCTCCGTATCTCCTTGTTTTATTTTGAAGATGTCTTTCATCCTCTTCTCAACTTTTTGAGCTCCCGAGTGTGCTTTTATAAATGAATCTGCAAGCTCAACAAAAGAATCAATAGAATTTTTTAGTAAAAGAGAATACATGTTAGTGCTCCTTTTGTGAGTGTTTCGCCAATTCTTTTGACCAGCTTTGTTGCTTGGATAAATCATTGCCTTTCACACCAGTTGTAAACGTAGTTACATGATCTCATGAGTTGGTTGTTCCATCATACTTCGGAATATCGAGCAATTTAAACTTTTTTAGAATCGGCAAGGGAGCGGCACTTGGCTTCTAGGGCTGTTGTAAATAATTGTCAATCTCCACTCCTTTAATCATGGGAGGCACACCAGGTATTTGTTCTATGCGATAATTCTGCTCCTTGAGCTGCTTCTGCAAAGTTAGTACTAAATTTTGTAAATCAAAATTATTTGGGGTACCTGACCTTCCATCGCCAGATTCGTTGGGAGTTCCTCCACCACCCGAATTAGCAAGTCCTGAGCGTGGGTTTTTTATGGTTGCAGTGTTGTTTGGAGGTGGGGTTGGTGGCACAATTGGCAATCCACTGACGAAAGCTTGAAGGGCATTGTTGACGTGTTCTGGAATTAGCTGTTTTAATGTGTCCTCGGTAGTTTGTTTGCCCCCTTGTTGATTATTCGTATGTGATGTTGATCTTTGAGCTGACCCCTCTAGAGAGTGTTGAGGAGAATTTTTAGGTGAAGGGATTGGAGTTCCACCCTCTTGTTGGTTCAATTGGTTCAGTTGGTTGTTGTCGTTGGCAGTCGACATGATTGTTTGACAAAAAAATAAATTTAGAAAGTGAAAAGATTATCAGATTCCCGGTAATGGAACCAATTTGTTTAACGAAAAATATATCTTTCGGTCAAAAACTAATTTTAGAAGAAAACGGGCTTTTGATAACTAAGTTTTACTTCACTTTCTCAACAGTATCAAAGGAAAATAACAAAAAAATAAATAAGGAAGTAATTGATTGCAGGATCAAAGCAGAGAATTTCGAGAAAACAGAAAAGTAAAGTGTATATTTCAATATTATCTCAGATGTGTCTTTACAAATAAACTCTGCCTTTATATAGGAATGTACAATAGTAACGGTTTTCCCCCATAATTTGTGCTAATTATGAGCATTAATGATATTGATTGCCCTCTATTTTGGATTCTCATAACCGATGCATTTATTGCTATAAATACCTTACATCTATTACGATTCCCCCTTCCTTATTTCTTTTTGGTCCATGTATCTTTCCTTCTTTCTATTATTTATTCATTCTTTGCCAGCCATTAGGCCCGGTACTGTCTCATGGGTGTTTCTTCCCATGCCTTTTCTTACTCTATCAAATAAGACTGCCACGTGTTGCTATATTATTGCTCTTACGTGTTATGCCATGTCAGCAGTCTAACATTCTATGTGTAGCTCTTTTTCACTATCAATACATACCCAATTATTGAACAACAACAAAGAAAATATTTAAGAATATAAATATGTGAGATAGAGAAAAAAATAGTTGGTAAGTGTCAATATCACTAATGATTTTACAAACATAAAGATCTAAAAGTGAAATGTCATATCAATCTTTTACTCTTTGAAAACAAAATTTATAGTGTATAAAAATATAATTAAGATTAAATATTCAAAATAAGAGATGAACTAATATTAAGATAATCAACATAAAATAAATTATTTTTTATGTTAAAACCAAATAATTAAATCTTTAAATTGATTATTTAGCAAGAGAATCCAATTCAATTACTTTTCTAAATTCATCATATGAATAAAAAGTTTTATTCAAGTTAAAAAAAAATCTTAGGATACATAAATTTATTCTATAAAAGATTGTTAGAACACAAAGTAAAAAGGTTAGTATATTATTAAAAATCAAAAAGCTATACAAGTGTCTAAGGAAGCACAATCAAAGCTAATCCTAACCAAGAACAAGTTTTCAAGACTATATTATAAAGAGTCGACTCTGGTATAACAAGATTGTTCTTTGTAGATACCTCAGGCGGAATCGAAATAATATTTCAATGTCATACATTACTTGCAAATATCATATCAAGAGGCATGACACTGTTATCAACAACATGGTATACCAACAACAATTTTATTATGCCATCCGCTTTAGATTTGATATACTTCTTCAAACAACTTAAATAACCATCATAAATATATCAAAGCAAAGCAGTGGTGCTAAATTTATAAAAAAGCAAAATTGATAATATGGGATGAAGCACTTATGGTAAAGTTCCAAACGATCAAAATAATTGCCCGGAGTTCTTATTAATGAACTGTTTGGTGGAAAATTAATGGTATGGGAGGTGATTTTGTCAAGTACTACCAGTAGTTCCAAAATCAACAAAAGCAGATACAGTAAAAGCTAGCTTTTCAAAGTTATACTTTTGGCCTCAAATGGAAAAAAATTCAACTGACAAGAAATATAAAGTAAGAACAGATCCAGTATTCAGTGTTTCTTGCTTCGTATCAGAAACGGATAAGAGCATCCAATAAAATATGATCTGGTTTTTTCTGAACACTTGGTTATCAATCCCAATGGTAATAGTAGTGCATTTAATAAGAGAAATACTTCTATTATTAGATTAAAACGCAATTTGTGCAAATTGCATGATAGAATTAAAAAGATATCTTAGCTAGCAGAAATGAATATGTTGATCAACTAAATAAAAGGTTGATTGAAAATTTTATACTAAAAATAAAATATTTTTCAGTTTTTGACTCAGCAGAAAATAATACCAATAATTACTACCAAAAAGAATACTTAAATACTTTAATACCAAATGACCTTTTACCATACATATTTGTTCTCAAGTTTATTATTTCTTACGTATGTTAGTCTCACCGTATATATAATAGACTAAGTTAAAATTGATCTTCCATTGTATATAGGTTAATTTTGAAAAAAAACTATGTCTGTCATGCTACTGAAAAACTTAGATACGCCGAATAGCTTATGTAATAGCACACAAATGATATATAGAAGTTTTAACAATAACATCATACATGCAAAATTTATGATAATGGCCAATGTGCTTCTAAGTATATTCTTATCCCTGAATTCAACTTTCGTCTTCTAAAACTAAGGAATATCCTTTTAAATTCGTGTGAATAATTTTTAGTATGTTTATATTTTGCAAATATAACAAATAAAGCACAACCACAAATATCCTAAATATTGAACTATATTTACCGCAATATATTTTCTTACACGAATAATTATATGTTGCACTTTCAAGAGGGATATCAAGACCGACAACAAGAGTTTTGGTTAAGGCAGAGCAACCAAAGCATTAGGAGGAAACATACACAAAAAAAATATTGTCCACAAAGAAGTGTTCGTTAAGATACCATCACATTAAATACTTTTAAACGATAACACATAATTATCTAACTACCATGACAAAACTGACATTTGCGTAAGTTTTGATGATGTCCTTTTATTTTAAATTCATGGATTATGCTAATGTAAATATTTTTTGACATTTAGATAATTGTTGTATTATTATACATAAAATTTCTCTCATTAATTAAATTTTATTATCACGACCCAAAATCCACTAAGGGTCGTGATGGCGCTGGACACCGCTGTCAGGCAAGACAACCATAAATACTTAATTAAATTCTCGTTTAAATAATTACGAAAACTATAATTTTCCTTCAATTTGGATAGTAAAAGATAATCTTTACAAAATAAATAAAAAAAATATTTAGAAGTTAATACAGAATACCCCATAATTATTCCAGAACCCGGTGTCACAAGTGCATGAGCAATTTTAAGGAAATAATGTAATACAACAACTGTCCGGAATACAAATTGGACAGAAAATAAAATACAATATAATACTCTGAAGGAGACTCTGCTGGCTGCGGGTCGTCTCGAGAGATGCAGCTCACCTAAGTCTTCGTATCAATCATGTCACTGCGCCAAACTAGGCCACTAGACATACATGTGCATGTGCAACAAAAATGCACAACAAGTGTAGTATGAGTACAAAAACAACGTGTACCTAGTAAGTATCCCGTCTAACCTCGAAGAAGTAGAGACGAGAGGTCGATTTCGACACTTACTATGGTCCAATAATAATATATTTATAATGCGAATAATCATGAATTTATTAAAAATGACAGTAAACTCAAGTAAGTCAAGAAACAAGTAAACATTCTTTTTTATATTTAGAAGTTTCCAAATTCATAATCAATTATTTATCAATTTATCTCAGACCAGGGAGGCAATATCAATTTGTAAATATTAAGCAAGCATTACAAGCATGCGCAAATAATGTCGAGGTCGTACCGCCCGATCCAACAAATATTTAAATTGTGCACTGCTAGAGGGTCGAATGGCGCGAACCATAGATGCATTTATTACCCCACTCGCAAATCATATGTGCGACGCAGTCAAATATAAATAATAGAGTTACCCCGCTCGCGAATCATACGTGCGATGCAGGTACTCATAGATACACACATTCAAACAGTCAATTAAAAATTCATCAAGAAACATTTATCCAAGGAAAAGTTAATTCTCTTTTAACGATTTAAGAAAATAAGGTTTAACCCTTTTTAGAAATTCCTTTAACTAATTCGATGTGATTTAGGCAATTTCAGTTGTCAATAAGATTACAAATATTTTAGGTATAGCATGCTTTTGGGTCCTAGATTACCCGGACTTAAACATAATAGTAGCTACGCACGAACTCTCGTCACCTCGTGCGTATGTGCCCCTCACAAGTAGGAGCACATAACTAATTATTTCACCTATGGAGACAATTCCCTCTTAAAAGGTTCGAAAAGAGACTTACCTCGCTCCAAAGTCCAATAACCGGCTTCCAAGCCCCTTCAGACGACTCAAACCGATGCCCCAACGCTCCAAAACTAGCCAAATAACAGGCAAACCAATGAAAATACACCTTAATACTCATAACAATTCAATTTATATAAAATCCCAACTTCGCTCGAAAAGTTGACAAAATCACCCTCGGGCCCACGTGCCCGGATTTCAAAAATTTTCAAAGATAAAGTTTACCCACAACCTCACGAGCTCAAATATATAATTGACTCTCAATTTCATGTCAAAAATCGTGGTCAAAATTCAAGAATATAAATTTCCTAGGTTTTCTTCAAAATCCAAAAAATTCTACTAATTTACATGATTTTCCATGTTAAAATCTAGATATAATCCAAGTAATTAACTTGCAATAGGTGGGAATCACTTACCTTGACATGAATGATGAAAATGGAGCTTCAAAATCGTTCCTAGGTCGGCTCCCATGAAGGAAATGAGATGAAATGAGCCAAACCCATTTCTTTACACTTATACACTGCCCAGACAACTCTTCTTCGCGTTCGCGAGACCCCATCGCATTCGCGAAGAAGAAAATTCCCAAAAAACTGTTTTCCAAACTCTTCTCAGATAGACTCTAGTATAATGGACATAACTTTTTGTACAAAACTCCAAATGACAGATGGTTTAATGTTTTGAAAACTAGACACCAAGATCACAACTTTTATGTTTTGGTCATCTCCCAATTTTTTTTTTATAGATTATGAGATATAAGCTGCCAAAGTCAGCTATGTGCAACACAAATTTCTTCTTTATCTTCCCGGAAAGCCTATAGTATACTAGACATAACCTTTTGTACACAAATCCAAATGCTAAATGATTTACTTTTCTGAAAACTAGATACAAAGGGCTACAACTTTTATTTTTGGATCATCTCCAAATTCCTTATAGATTGCGAGATATAAGCCTCTGAAGTCAGACGTGTGCAACAGAGATTTCCTTTTTCGCGAACGCGAGAATCTCTTCACGAACGCGAAGAACAGAATCCTTGAAGCCAAATCCTTCTTCGCGAACGCGGGAGGATCCTCGCGAATGCGAAGAACAACACCAGACACCAGCATCAGGCAAAACAACCCGAAATGATCCGAAACCACCCTAAACACACCCGAGGCCCCCGGGGCCCTGTCTAATAACAAAAACCAGTCCCATAACATAATACAGACCTGCTCGAGGCCTCAAATCACATCAAACAACATCGAAATCATGAATCGCACCCCAATTCAAGCTTAATGAACTTTAGAAGAACTTTAGAACTTCAAACGTTTACATTCGATGTCGAAACCTATCAAATCATGTCCGATTGATCTCAAATTTTGCACACAAGTCACATTCGACATTACGGACCTACTCCAACTTCCGGAAATGGATTCCGACATCGATATCAAAAAGTCCACTTCTGGTCAAACTCCTCAAAAACCTTCAAATTTCTATCTTTAGCCAAATGACTCCAAAATGACCCACGGGCCTCCGAATTCACTTCCGATCGCGCTCCTAACACCAAAATCACCATACGGAGCTATTCCCTGACTCAGAATCCCAAACAGACATTGATAACACTGAAATGCACTTCAACCCAAACTTATGAAATTCTTCCAAAAATACTAACTTCCACAATAGGTGCCGAAACTTTTTCGGGTCTTCAAAAACCCGATCGGGACATACTCCTAAGTTCGAAATCATCATACGCACCTGCTCGAACCTTCGAATCCTGATTCCGAGGTCGTTTACTCAAAAATCCAATTTTAGTAAATTCTTTCAACTTAAAGCTTCTAAAATGAGAATTCTCTTTCCAAATCAACTACGAACTTCCCGAAATTCAATTCCAATCATGTGTACAAGTCGTAATACCTGAAGTGAAGTTGCTCATGGTCTCAAATTACTGAACGACACGCTAGAGCTCAAAACGGCCGGTCAGATCATTACATTCTCTCCCACTTAAACATACGTTCCTCGAGCGTGCTAAGAACTGTTGGAGTTGTCCGAAATCACTGTTTAACACCTCATGCACCTACCCGTGCTACTACAACCTAGTTAAGCACATTAGTTCGATCAATTCTGAAGATATTCCCTTTTTTCAAGCAAATAATCTTAGAGCCCAATTCCAACATCCGGAATTCTCTGCCAGGCCTGCTTCCAATATATGAACACCGTATCAATTACTACACGAGGTACCAGAACATGACTGCATGCCTTTGCTGAATTCTCACCATGCACCACATCATTCAAATGACCATAATAACATTTTCTAATTATAATAACCGACATTCCCCGAATCTGATGCTCACAATGCACGTCATGATATATATTGGTCTTGTTTCAACTCTCGCAATACTTCCACGACAGAAGAGGTGTATAGAAATTCATAACCAACTGCCGAGTCAACAAATCATTGAGTCTATACTTCTGACAAGAACCATTACCTCATTCTGAACCAAATAATGATCTTTGCTCTTTAATATACTTCATATAATCCGAATGCACTGATCCTAGATCCAATAATCTCATCTCACCAAGTACGAACTCCTCAGGAAATAAGCCACCCCGGTCATGATCAAAAGTCCCATATGATGCTATAACATGCCAATATGCCACAAGCGCGAACATGATACATAAGAAAAACGAACTCTGGAAAGGACTACTCAACTCATGCAACTAATATGAACTTTCCTCAGAAAATGGAAAACAAAACACACAAAAACAGATATAGGGAACTGTACTTAACATCACACTGTCGCGGCGTGCAACCTGATCCACACATAAAATTCACATAAGAAGATACACACCAAGCAAAATCGCTCATTACTACAAAATATCGAACATCGGCCACAAGCACGCTAAGTGCATAATACTATCCCTGGGGAGACAGATAGCGCCATAAGCTAAAAAACTCAAGCACAACTGAACTGCGATATATGATCTGAATCTCAAGAGCCATTCTTCTCACATAACACCATCACTACACGGAACCTCAACACACAAGAAATTTATCAAGCCATTTCGCAACTCACACGACACAATATAGCATTACATAAAATAGCCAACGACAAAATAACATCCAACGTCCGAGTACTCCTCCATAAGGAGCGCTATGCTAAAATAAATACATTCGGCCTGATATAGAGCCCATATTCATATTTAAATTCATTCACAAACCTCAAGCCGATTCTGATTGTACCAAACTAGGCCAATAATCTTTCTTGGGTCCATAATAACCCTTTTTTCCCCATAAAACACAAGAACAACCGTCCAATCCGAAACAACCTTCCACATTCCACAGCCAAATGAACCGAGCGCACTTCAAGCATAAATTCTCAATTAGCTATAATACCACAATCTCCATACTTGGTTTAAATCCTCAATCAATTAAGTGACTACATGTCACACATATACAATCTTTCCGTGGGATGTGCTCCCTTGGCCTTCTGCACCAGGTAACTATTCTGCACATCCATACCACTGGCCATACAAATGCTGCAAAGCGAATCAAGGATCCGCAAGTCAGTACACAATACCTCTTACTCATGACACTGATCTCAGGTGACACTGAAGATAATACCAGCTTACTCTAAACATCTAAATTCTTTTCCTGCTCATCCGAGCCCGTGACCTCCTTGTCAACACCGAACCGCAACCTTGATTCTCAACTTCCAAATCCCACGCTACTCACGATACTTAATTATGACAATGCGCAAGAATACAAGAATTTCATCATAGCTCCTGAACCACTAATAGGGTAAACACTTCATCATATAAAAGCCTTTTACTTAACTCATTTCAAGGGAACCATTACAACCCATGACTAAATTCTCATAACCGTAGAAAATACCAACCTCAAGTAGTGGTCTAAACCACTATAACTCTTCCGGGATCCATCTGCACATAATAGGCCATAGAACTCGAAAGCCTCCAAATAAAATCAATTACGACGACCGTCAAACCTCGCACGCATTACTGTAATCATGTGTATAACTTAACACGCTGAAGGAACTAATTGTTGCCACCATTATACCAATTCAATCATTGCTGACTGATTTTACTTCTTCCAATTTACTCTGGGATTGACTTAGAATAATAGTAGCCCCATTCAAAACATCACGAACCCAAATCCGCACTCATCCTGAGTGACCTTATTTCACGAGACCACGCTGTCTCAATTCTCACGAACGATCTCATACCCTCCTTATGCACATATTTGCATCCTTAACATGTACATTTATTCTGATGATTCATCTATGAATCTGAGGTCATTTTTTCCCATTCCTTTCAATTTATACCGCACACCGAAGATAACATAGAACACTCCAATCTCCTTATCATAATATGCTGCAAAAGCTCAATACTCAACCATACTATGGACTCGAAACCCTTAGGCACCACACCTTAAACTTTGAACCCACTAGGACAGTTATTGAGAGTCACCCACTCTGACTTGGTCGCAAATATAATCAACTGCAAGGCTCCGCTAGCACATGACCACCCTCTCAAAGAAGAACCCGGCCGAATCACATTCCTTGCAACTCACTTCTACGCGAAGCATAATTCCTGAGTCTTCCCAAAGCCTGAACATGAATCGATGATGCCAACTATAGAACACATTCCTTAATTCCTTTGCCCAAATTACCACTAATGTTCTCTTTCCTTAGTCATAGTAACCCATCAATATGCCAATAACTAGAAATATCACAAATAGGCAACCAGGCTACCCAACCGTAGGCGGTGGGACTCTCCCACTTAGCTTGAAGCCACGATTACACAACTTTGGAACCCACCAAGATTCTTTATCTCTTATTGACATGACCTTGCGCAATTAAACCGCCAGATTCCTCGAAATCCTTCCGTTAGCATTTCATGAACACTCTGAATCTCTAGCAACATTCACATATTAGACCTCTTACCGAATAGCCAGTAAAATCCTTTGCAGGAGCTTCACCAATCACGCGATCACTGACCTACTCATATGAGATACACCACCTGAGCCCGTGCTCATTCACCGGTAGCACAAGTCCATTCACTCCTCGTGGACATCAACTAAATGTGCGACAATATCTTCCAATTCAAAGTTATATTGTATCCTTCTTCATATCAAGCAGCTTTTTTCCGTCATAGCAAATCTCCTGCCGGAATGCTAGCCAATATTTCAAATTAAGCTCGTAGACCTAGTCACTGTCCACCATGAATCCCAAATCACTCTAAACTTATCGCAAGGAGTGTAGTCATCCTACCATAGAACCCATATGCTACTCTGTCCCAAAGGCGAATTGAAGAAAACCATAACACCAGCGAACTTAACGTATTCAACAAGGACAATGACACCACATCATAGATGAAAATTCCACCACGCTCGAAAATACCAAGTCTTGTTACTCCATCAAACCAAACTTGAACATTCATAGCCCGATTGCCTCTCCTCTCCTGGAAATAAAATTCTAAATCTCTGATTCTTGCATTGAGTAAACATCCTTCCAAGTCATTCACTACTTTAACGCATAGACAAGCATCCTACCATTACACCAATATTGTGCGATAGCAACGCATGAATCATCATAACAATTAATGCCAAATCTCAAAACCTTAGGTAATACTGATACTGAGCAGAAACAACAGAACGACCTTCTGCAAGGCGACGATAGTAGCCCAATCAAATACGCAGGGAGGAACATCCCGCACCATATCTGTAGTACCATTACAATTTCTCAATTCTCGATCGATATAGCAAGCACTTCACGTTGCATAAGATTGAGTTGGAAATAAAAAAAGGAATAAGCCTCAAAGGAATCAAACCGCACGATGAGGAATCAAGAAGGGAAGTTCTCCTAAAAGCCTTGTAGACTCTCGAAGATATGTACAAACATCTCCGTACTGATCTGCAAGACTCTACTAGACTTGCTCATGACTCGTGAGACCTAAGTGAACCTAGTGCTCTGATACCATGTTGTCACGACCCAAAATCCACGAAGGGTCGTGATGGCGACGGACACCGCTGTCAGGCAAGCCAACCATAAATACTTAATTAAATTCTCATTTAAATAATTATGAAAACTATGATTTTCCTTCAATTTGGCTAGTAAAAGATAATCTTTACAAAATAACTAAAAGAATGTTTAGAAATTAATACATAATTGTTTGGTGTTTGTCCAGATTTTCTTACCATAATTGGTTTTCCTATCTCATGAAGGAAAGGACAAAATATTAACCATTATTGGGTTTTTCTTTTCCTAGAGGGAAAATATAATTCTTCCATATTTGGCTAGTCCCTTTTCTTGTAGGAAAAGGTTTAGAGTACTATAAATTGAAGATCTGTCCTTCTTATTCAGCAGCATCCACAATGTAGCCACATTGAGAGTCGTGTTTAGGGGGGGGAGAACTTTACGGGACAAGTGTTAGTGTGTCACTTGTGTTTGCCTCTTCGTGAGGTTGTTCTTGTCACACCTCCTTTTTTCGCCCCCGCGAGGGTGCGTGGGAGTTTTTTCCAATTAAAGGACAGTCGAAACGGGATTTATTTCTTTATTTCAGAGTCGCTACTTGGGAGATTTAGGGTGTCCCAAGTCACCTATTTTAATCCCGAATCGAGGAAAAGAATGACTCTGTATTACAGTCTGCGCACCAGAAATTCGGATAAGGAATTCTGTTAACCCAGGAGAAGGTGTTAGGCATTCCCGAGTTCCGTGGTTCTAGCACGGTCGCTCAACTGTTATATCTGGCTTGATTATTTGATTTTATACAAATATGGACTCATGTGCAAGTTTTATTTTTTTACCGCTTACATTATTATATTTTTTAAAGAATGTGAACATCGTTAACGTGGTGGTTGGTTGTGATACTCCTACTGGGATGGCTTTTCCTTTTCTCCTTCCTTGCTCTACGCTTCACAACTTGTTGGGGATGATATTATTTGCTGGGGATAATCCCTTTCTGCTAGGGATATCCCTCTTCTTTTGTGGCATAGCTCGGAAGCTGGCATTTCCCCGACCTTTTAGTCTAGTATGAATTTCCCCAAATCATGCTCACTGCTCTCCTTGCTTTGTTCAACGGGCCTTGGCCTTGAGGTTTATAACCTTTGATTTCGGCAAGGGTATCCCTCTTGACACTTGTCAATCCTTTTGTCAATTCCCTTTTGCTGGGGATATCTTTTTTGACACTGGCCTCGCGTTTGTTCCTCGCTGACTATACCACTTGGATGTACTAGTCAGATCTTATCTTGCATAATTGGAAAGCTGATGGCATATTTTGAAGTCAATTCACACTTGTTTTGACCAGACAGACTCTATTGGGGAGTTTTTCTATGAAAGGAAAAAGATAAAAAAAGGAACAGAATAAAAGACAAATGAAAAAGATGACTTTGTAACAAAAGAAACTATAAATAAAAACCTATCAAACACAGACACCGACTCTAATGGTCATGGCATGCATTTGTGGCCTATCTTCCGTCGTCAATCGTCTTACAAGACCTTCAATTGGCAATTCCCCATCTGATTCTCAATCTTATTCGACTTGTAGTGCCCGAAGGGTTTTCACTATCAAGTCTCTCTCATTTTGGTTTTTCTCTCAGCTTTCATCGCCTTATGGTGTCCGTGAAGATTTTCACCGATAAGACTCTCTCATTTGTATCACTTTCCAGCTGGGGATTTGGAGTGTTGCCGGTATGACTCTCTCTGCTGGAGATTAGAGTCCTTTCTACTGTGGGACAGAATGTTATGTTCGCCGGTAAGACTCTCATTTGTCTGACTTGGCATCTTTTGCAGACTGGTCAGAAGGTCTTTCTTTGGACCGTAATGTGGGTTTTTTGGATAGGCTTAGAAAGAAAGGGTATTAAAGGCTAAAAAATAAATCAAATTTGGGGTTCAAAATTACAACCTTCGAAATCATATTTGTTTACAACAAGCGCAACCTTTGCCCCAGTTTCTTGCTTGGGGATTATTTATTATTATTATATATTTTTTTTTAAATTTTTTGTTACACTATGCACACCATGCACACTATGCACACTATGCACCCTATGACCGAGCCGTGAGGTGCCTACGTATTCTATATTCAAAACCATGGTCAGTGTACTAGACTGTGTACCCGAGCGGACAACTCGAGTCGAGGAGGGGGCAACTTACCGGGAACCAAAAGGCCATCCGGCTTCGTAACTTGTCCGACCTCTTTCTTATTTCAGGGTATAACACTAACAGAATAGGGAGTCTCAACCAGTAAGCACATCCCCGGAGGTGAAGAGAGAAGGGTTCGGCACAGTTTATATATACAGTCAAATAATATCAAAGCGGTAAAAGCAGCATTTAGCACATTAGGCTCAAACATGTAAAAATCAGATAAAGCCAAATATAACAATTTATCTAAGCTCGAATTTCTAACCCAAACCAGTGGTTCTGGGTTTTCATAAAAATGTCCCCAACGGAGTCGCCAGAGCTGTCACACCTCCTTTTTCCGCCCCCGCGAGGGTGCGTGGGAGTTTTTTCCAATTAAAGGACAGTCGAAACGGGATTTATTTCTTTATTTCAGAGTCGTCACTTGGGAGATTTAGGGTGTCCCAAGTCACCTATTTTAATCCCGAATCGAGGAAAAGAATGACTCTGTATTACAGTCTGCGCACCAGAAATCCGGATAAGGAATTCTGTTAACCCGGGAGAAGGTGTTAGGCATTCCCGAGTTCCGTGGTTCTAGCACGGTCGCTCAACTGTTATATCTGGCTTGATTGTCTGATTTTATACAAATATGGACTCATGTGCAAGTTTTATCTTTTTACCGCTTACATTATTATATTTTTTAAAGAATGTGAACATCGTTTAAAAACATGTCTTTGGATTGGGTCACATAAAATACATCCACGATCCGGAACGTATTTTTATTCAATGTTTTGGGATTTGGATTTGGGTCGCATAAATGCATACCCGTGTTTAAGAATGTATTATTATTATATCGCGCCTAAAGCAATTAGCGATTTATTACTTTGGGGTAGGGCCGTAAAATTTGCTAAAACGACTCCTCCTTAATTCTAAGCAATTAAATGTACATTTATTGAGGGCCCCGCAGTCTATACATTTTATTAAGCGAGGCTCATCTCATTTATTTTCCTAAATGGATAAATCTTAAAGCGACTACATTTTGCTATTTAAAATTAGTCTCTAAAATGAATAAAGAAAATCCTAATTAATTACGTTTTTTTATTATTATTATTATTTAAGAAAACATGACACGCTAATTGCTTGGTTAATACAAATATTGATGAAAAAGGAATTTTATTCTTAATTTCGAAAATTATAAATTAAATAAAAATTCAACAACTAATATTCAAAATAAACAAATATAGCTAGATTAAAACTCAGCATTGTTATTTTTAAAAAAATATTATTGAGATTAATTATTCACAATCATTTGAAACTAAATTTAACCATAATTACTAAAGCTTATTAGAAAGTTTATTAGACTTAAACGTTCTTCTAATATTGTTTAAGCTCAAGTCATGCCTTAATGCCTAATTTACGATGTTTAATTTAAAATCGTGTCTTAGCTAAATTTAGCTACTTGTTCATGATCAACCTATAATCTTGAAGCCTTCATAACTAGTGAATTAACCTATTTTGCCGAACCGATTTATTACAGACTAACTTATGATATTATTTTCTTATTCCAGTTATTATTTAGTAATTCATAAAATAGCTTAAATACAATCAACAAAAGGAACAAAGAAAAAAACGAAATTAAAACTTCAAATTTTCATTCTTCATATGTATTCACGCTTCATATTTCGGATTACAATAACCAGCTTTTCAGTTGTGTACCTGATATTGGAAGCAAAAGAAAATGAATATGAGAATCAGCAGCAGTAGTAAAATCAGTACAACACAGCAACAATAGCCCAGCAACAGTAACAACCCAGTAACAGACCGGTGGAGTAGTAATCCAAAAAAAAAAAAAGCTTCCAGCTTTGATGAAACAACAATTAATTCTGATTTCAAACAAAGAAAGCAGAATGTTTTTTTTAGGTTTTTTTATTTGAAAGCTTAAATATTTTTCGGAATTTTTATCTCTTAAATGTTCAGCCCTTTTCTCTCTCTTATTTTCAGATTTGTTTCTCTCTCTCGTATCTGTGTATTTTTCTCTTATCTGTTCTCTCTCCCCCTTGTCCTGTGTTCAAGACTTCTTCTTATAACTCATCCTGGCGCTCGTTTCAAGTATATGTGTCAAAAGAAGAAAAGCACCGGAAGAAATGCAAGCAGACAAGGAAGCAAGGCAACAAAAACAAATTGTACTCTAGCCTAGCTTCTTGTTTTCTTTTAAGCAAGGTGTAACAAGGAGATCGGTTAGCAGTAGTAATAGCATGCAACAACAGTAACATTGCAGTCTCACGGTATTCCCAGCTACCAAAATTTCCCGAACTACATTGACCTGATTCCTGTTTAGCCCAGGATATGTAGGAAACCTTTGAAGCAAAGGTTCGGTCAAATCTTTTTCAAAAAAATGCTTCACACGGAGTACTCGGAGGGGCAAAAATCGCTCGCTTTATCTTTGCACGAAAACCCTTCGTGTCTTCGGGCAAAGAGGGGCAGCTGTAAGCACGTGATTTTTGCCCTATATGAGAATTACTCCCAAAAAATTCAAAAATAAAATAATTTTCTTTGGTGTGCAATTTTGTGATATTTTGTGATATTTTGAATAATTATTTGTATTTGTCTATGCGTGTTTATTTGCTAAATTAATAAAAAATACAAAAATATGTCGCATTTTGCATGTAGGATTTAATTCTACAATTGTTAGTAATTAAATTTGTTTTACAAAAATTAAAAAACTACAAAAATAGGCATCGTTTGCATTTTTAGCATTTAATGTCCAAATATACAATTTTATGCTTAATTATTACTTAATTGGGCGTTAATTGATATTGGGAGTTAATTTGCGCTTTTATAACTTAATTTAATTCTTAATAATAGTTTAAGTATTTTTATAATTTAGTTTTAGAGAAATAAAAGAAGAAAAGAGAGCGAAAATATAAAGAAAGTCGGAATTGGGCCTCTTCTTCGATTTCAAGCCACAGGCCCAAAAAATGGCCCAACCTTCCCTACGACCCAGTCCATTTCGAACTGGGTCGACCCAGTCCATAACCCAACACCCCTATTATTTTACAAACAAAATAAAAAAAAAGGAAGAAAAAACCCTAAAAAGACCTAAGTCATCCCCCCACCCACTTTTGCTTCTTCTTCTCCAAAGTTTCTCTTTAGCATCAATGGCTTCCCCCTAAAAGCTCAACCATGGCTGCCCTTTCCCCCTCACCCTCATGCCACACACACACGTCAACACATACACACACATATACAACGGAAAAAGCACACACGCAGCGGCTGCTCTTCTTCGTTCTTCACTCCAAACGACTATCGTCGTCATGCCACTGTTGCTTCGTTTTCTTCCAGCTGCTGCTGGCACGCGTCGACATTGCTGCTGCTCGACACCCCACTGCTGCTGCTGTTCAACGTCGACCAAACGCCATTGCTTCACCA
Source organism: Nicotiana tabacum (assembly GCF_000715075.1). NCBI lineage: Eukaryota > Viridiplantae > Streptophyta > Magnoliopsida > Solanales > Solanaceae > Nicotiana > Nicotiana tabacum. The sequence goes on from NC_134086.1 coordinate 85,600,603, forward strand.
TAGTCCGTTGACAAAGCTCCTTCGTCGCCGCTGCTTCTCCTCCTTCCTTCGCCGCTGCTTCTGCTTCTCGATGTCGTGCTGCTGCTGCTCGTCGCAGCAGGTGTTGGACGGACTGCTGCTGCTGCTCGTCGCGGCAGTAGCTGCGGGCTGCTTCTACTTCTTCTTGTCTTCGTCGTCCTTCGTTCGAGCTTTGATTGAGGCTCGGACAGATTTGTTTACAATCAAAGTTCGTCGTTGTTCATCTTAGGTTAGTTGTTCTAAGTTTTATTTTTGTTCATATTTTTGTTGGATATTTTCCGGATCCAAAATCGTTAAATGATAATCCTTGTCTTGTTCGTTGATTCATCGTTGAAATAATTTTCTAGTGTGTTCATGTTGTTTTGTTAAATTAATTTTCAGATTTCAAAATAGAAGTTTAATTAGTTGTTTTCATATTCATTTCATGTTTGTATTATTGTTTAAGTAAATATTTGTTAGTTTGATGTTTGTTAGATTCAAATTGAAATTTAATTAACTATTTTTTCAATTTGTTTCATGAGTTTATGTATTGTTAGAAATTGTTAATATTGTTAAGTTCAAGCTTAAGTTCATAATTGTTTATTCGTCGATCTTGTTATTTGTCTAAAAGAATTTAGTTGTGTTAAAGGAAATATATTGATTTAATCGTTTAATCCGTCATGTTTGTTGTGTTAAAATAGATTCATTCATGTTCATACTTTGTTTGGATGGTCTTGAATCCGAATTTTGTATAGTTTGATTTCTTGTTTATCATTTATGATTATTTCTTGAATTTGTCTCGTAATCTTGTTTAAGTTTAATATAGGAATTGTTTGTTGTAATGTTGTTAGAATTGATTTTAAGTTCAATATGATTGAAGTTAGAAATCTAAATATACTTGTTTGTTGTAGTTGTTGAATCCGAAAATAGGATTGTTTGTTGCTAAAATATTGTTCAATCAAATTTTAGTTGTTCTTTGTTGTTCAATTTGTGTTCATGTGATTTGTTGTTGAAATGTTGTTAAAATCGTGTTCATGTGATATTGTTGTTATGATGTTCATCCGTGTTCATATTGTTGTTTGAACATTGTTAGAAATTGATCATATTGTCTAGCCTAATGTGCTAAATGCTGCTTTTACCGCTTTGATATTATTTGACTGTATATATAAACTGTGCCGAACCCTTCTCTCTTCACCTCCGGGGATGTGCTTACTGGTTGAGACTCCCTATTCTGTTAGTGTTATACCCTGAAATAAGAAAGAGGTCGGACAAGTTACGAAGCCGGATGGCCTTTTGGTTCCCGGTAAGTTGCCCCCTCCTCGACTCGAGTTGTCCGCTTGGGTACACAGTCTAGAACATATACCCAGGTTATAAACCTAGTATAACGAAACCTCATGCCGGATCCCTAGTAGGAACGCTTATTTGCATCACGTTGCATTTGACTTAGGGGACTCAACACAGGGGTTGGGTCCGTCTAGGACTAGCAACCTGAAATGAAAAGACCATTCTGATGCATCCTACTTGCTCTGTACATATATTTGTTTCGAACTTGCATGTTGACCGGTTTCTGAATCTCGGGAATGTTGGAAAATTGAAGGAAAAAAAAAAGAAAAAAAGGGGAAAAAGAATATATCAGTTAGGGAGTTAATTGATTATTTTAGAAAAAATCAATGACCAATTACTGGCGAAACTCTGCCGAAATTTTGAAAAAAAAAGAGGAAAATATTTTATTTTGTTTTACTAAAAAATATAGAAAAAAAGAGTCTTTTATTTTTGGAAAAATAGATTGTTTTATTGAAAATGAAAAAAAAATCGTTATTTTGTCTTTTTCAAAAATAGAAAAGGAAAATAGATTGTCTTGCCAGGAAAAAATAAAAATGGAAAAGAGTCATGTTTTAAAATAGTTCGGTTAATTTACCCGAACTACGCGGGTTTGATTCTCACCGGATGTGAGATACGTAGGCAACCCTCATCGGGTCCAACCCCCTTTTTGCTAAAAAAGCCAAAAACAAAAAAATAAATAAAAAACGTGTCAAAAATTTTTATTTTGTCATAAATAAGTCTAGTGGTGTCCAACCTCCCCTTTTGCTAAAAATAGCCAATAAAAACATGTCAAATTTTAATTTTGTCATAAATAAGTCGGGTGACGCTGTTTTATCAAGACATAGCCGAATGTTCCCGAAAGGGACGCCGGAAGGCTGACTTTGCATAAACAGCCACCTTTTGGGTCATGTTTAGGATTTTTGGTCTAGTTGACCCACACAGCCTTAAAAATCTTCGTCCCCGAGGTGCTGAAGGGCCGTGTTTACAACACCCGGTTTTTATTGTAATTTGAAAAAAAAAAACAACAAAGAGTCAGCGGTTAGGTGAATACCATTTGAATTTTTGGTCAAAATAAAGCCGAGCCAGCTTCGACCGCGTCTTAAAACCGTTCTTGCCGAAATAGCCTTAGAGTATCTTTCAATCGTCAAAAGGTTATTTTCGTAAAAGAACGGACAAGTTTGTAAAGTGTCAAAATAATCCTCCCCGGCCTCAAAATTCATGTGAGATTTGGAAGGGGGCACATTTGCAAAAATAGCCGTTTGGTTGCATTTGTCAAATGGGGAAAGGAAGCTGGCCTTTTTGTTTTGAGGTTATAAATCTTTTGGCTAGAATATATGGGTTGTTTGATTTTTGAGTTTGTTGGTCATCTTTCAACCTTTGAAACCCAGTTTATTTTATTATGAAAATTGATAAATAACCATATCACAACCCACCCCATTTTATTTGGTCCCCCATGCTTCATATAAACAATTACAAAATGTACAATTCCTAAACTACCCCTCTGACCCTATTGCAAATTACTATTTTACCCCCGAAAGTACTATAAATTACCAAACTACCCATCAGCTATAACACATCAATTAATCAAACTTAACCAAAATATAGACAATATGATCAATTTCTAACAATGTTCAAACAACAATATGAACACGGATGAACATCATAACAACAATATCACATGAACACGATTTTAACAACATTTCAACAACAAATCACATGAACACAAATTGAACAACAAAGAACAACTAAAATTTGATTGAACAATATTTTAGCAACAAACAATCCTATTTTCGGATTCAACAACTACAACAAACAAGTATATTTTGATTTCTAACTTCAATCATATTGAACTTAAAATCAATTCTAACAACATTACAACAAACAATTCCTATATTAAACTTAAACAAGATTATGAGACAAATTCGACAGTATCGATGCAAAGCTCAGTGGCTAAGATGCCAGTCTTGATAAAGTGGAAGGACGCTCTGTTCCTTGGTTAACAAGAGAGAAGCTTGTGGTGGCTTATTTTGTTGACATTTATGTTGTTTGGATTATTAGGGTTATAAGTCGGATATTGTCTTGTCCAGTTTGTTTTAGGATTTTGTTCTGGATTGTTTTGTTTGTTTTGTTATTTAAACCATTTCACCGGTAGTCTAATACAAAATCCGGTCTTTCTTTATTTCCAGTCATCTCTTTGTTTGGTCCTTTTATCATTTTTGTTCAGTGCCGATTCTAGTGACATGACATGCGCACACAGTTTGGGCTTAACCTTAAAAGTTAATCATAAAACCCTGGGAAGGTGATCAAAGCATTTAAAGGAAATAAGAACGGTTTGAGATTATTTGAAGCCCGAGTCATGTGGAACTGGGGCAAGTAAAACATAAAGAAAACCGTTAAATGCAAGATTCGCCAAATTGGCATGAGGATCGTTCATGAGAGTGAGAGTGTCACCCAGCAGTGCTTTAGAAATGACAAATGAAAAAGCAAGTGTTTAACATAATTGTCAAGTCCAGCACCATCGGAAGAGACTATAAATCTATGTTCAATTGTGTTGTTTGCACTTGACATGTTTTGAGGACTGGAATGACGAAGGCATTTTGTTCTGCTACCTAAACACTTTATCCTTTGTCACCCCTTTTGAGCCTTATTTATTTTTCTTTCATACCCCTCATTCGGAATCAATAACAACGACTAGGAAATACGAGCTTGGAAGGTAAAGAAAAAAAAATCAAAAAAAAAACGAAAAAAGGAAAAGAAAAGAAAAATGATAACAAAAAAACAAAAGAAAGTCAAATGAAAAAAGAGGAATTGGGAACTACGTTTGACCTGATTCCTCAAAGAGGATACGTAGGCGCCTCACGGCTCGGTCATAGGGTGCATAGTGTGCATGGTGTGCATAGTGTAACAAAAAATTTAAAAAAATATATATAATAATAAATAATCCCCAAGCAAGAAACTGGGGCAAAGGTTGTGCTTGTTGTAAACAAATATGATTTCGAAGGTTGTAATTTTGAACCCCAAATTTGATTTGTTTTTGAGCCTTTAATACCCTTTCTTTCTAAGCCTATCCAAAAAACCCACATTACGGTCCAAAGAAAGACCGTAAAACAGAGGACTGAAATGCCTTTATATTTTCGCTCTCTTTTATTCTTTTATTTCTCTAAAACTAAATTATAAAAATACTTAAACTATTATTAATAATTAAATTAAGTTATAAAAGCGCAAATTAACTCCCAATATCAATTAACGCCCAATTAAGTAATAATTAAGCATAAAATTGTATATTTGGACATTAAATGCTAAAAATGCAAACGATGCCTGTTTTTGTAGTTTTTTAATTTTTGTAAAACAAATTTAATTACCAACAATTGTAGAATTAAATCCTACATGCAAAATGCGACATATTTTTGTATTTTTTTATTAAATTAGCAAATAAACACGCATAGACAAATACAAATAATTATTCAAAATATCACAAAATATCACAAAATTGCACACCAAAGAAAATCATTTTATTTTTGAATTTTTTGGGAGTAATTCTCATATAGGGCAAAAATCACGTGCTTACAGTTCTCTCGATATTTTGTACTCTCTTTTATATAGTGAATTGCTCATCTCCGTCGTGGATGTAGGTCAGTTGACCGAACCACGTTATATGTTTGTGTCTCTTTTGGTATATTTCTCTTTGTTGTATGATTTATCGTCGTTCAAGGTTTGCTTTGCTAGCTTTCGGATGACACCTAAGTTTTTCGGTCCTAACAAGTGGTATCAGAGCAAGGTTCAAGACAGGTTCATCTTGGCGGGTTTAGTTCTACCCGCAACCTATTTGACGATAATCATGATTTTTGTCTGAAAAATTTGACCGGTGTACTACGCACGTTGAGACAAACTTTATAGTGGAGATTTGGAGATGTGACATGCTGAAGGCTATGTGAAGAAGGTGGATCAAGTTTATTTTGTCAGAAAATTCTGACCAAGGGAGAGAATTGTTAGGTGTTTGTCCAGATTTTCTTACCATAATTAGTTTTCCTATATCACGAAGGAAAGGACAACATATTAACCATTATTGGGTTTTTCTTTTCCTAGAGGGAGAATATAATTCTTCCATATTTGGCTAGTCCATTTTCTTGTAGAAAAAGGTTTGGAGTACTATAAATTGAAGATTTGTCCTTCTTATTCAACAGCATCCACAATGTAGCCACATTGAGAGTTGTGTTTAGGGGGGAGAACTTTACGGGACAAGTGTTAGTGTGTCACTAGTGTTTGCCTCTTCGTAAGGTTGTTCTATCGATATTTTGTACTCTCTTTTACATTGTAGATTGCTTATCTCCACCGTGGATGTTGGTCAGTTGACCGAACCACGTTATATGTTTGTCTCTCTTTTGGTATATTTCTCCTTGTTGTATGATTTATCGTCATTCAAGGTTTGCTTTGCTAACTTTCGCATGACACCTGATTTTTTTGGTCCTAACAAGAATACCCCATTATCATCCCAGAACCCGGTGTCACAGGTGCATGAGCAATTTTTAGGAAATAATGTAATACAACAACTGTCCGGAATACAAATTGGGCAGAAAAGAAAATACAGTATAATACTCTGAAGGAGACTTTGCTGGCTGCGGGTTGTCTTAAGAGGTGCAGTCACCTAAGTCTCCGTATCAACCATGTCGCTGCGCCAAACTAGGCCACTAGACATACATGTGCCCGTGCAACAAAAATGCACAGCAAGTGTAGTATGAGTACAAAAACAACGTGTACCCAGTAAGTATCCCGTCTAACCTCGAAGAAGTTAAGACGAGAGGTTGACTTCGACACTTACTAGTGGTCCAATAATAATATATTAATAATGCGAATAATCATGGATTTATTAAAAATGGCAGTAAACTCAAGTAAGTCAAGAAACAAGTAAACATTCATTTTTATATTTAGAAGTCTCCAAATTCATAATCAATTATTTATCAATTTATCTCAGACCAGAGAGGCAATATCAATTTGTAAATCTCAAGTAAGCATTGCAAGCATGCACAAATCATGCCGAGGTCGTACGGCCCGATCCAACAAATATTTAAATTGTGCACTGCCTGAGGGTCGAATGGCGCGAACCATAGATGCATCTGTTACCCCGCTTGCGAATCATACGTGCGAAGCAGGTACTCATAGATAAACACATTCAAACAATCAATTAAGAATTCATCAAGAAACATTAATCCAAGGAGAAGTCAATTCTCTTCTAACGATATAAGAAAATGAGGTTTAACCCTTTTTAGAAATTCTTTTACTAATTCAATATGATTTAGGCAATTTCAGTTATCAATAAGATTACAAATATTTCAGGTATAGCATGTTTTTGGGTCCTAGACTACCCAGACTTAAACGTAATAGTAGATACACACGGACTCTTGTCATCTCGTGCATACGTAGCCCCCACAAATAGGAGCACATAATCAATTATTTTACCTATGGGGACAATTCCCTCTTACAAGGTTAGAAAGGAGACTTGCCTCGCTCCGAAGTTCAATAACCGGCTTCCAAGACCCTTCCGACGACTCAAATCGATGCCGTAACGCTCTAAAACTAGCCAAATAACGGGCAAATCAATGAAAATACACCCTAATACTCATAACAATTCAATTTATATAAAATTCCAACTCCGCTCGAAAAATTGACAAAATCACCCTCGGGCCCACGTACCCGGATTCCGAAATCTTTCGAAGATAAAGTTTACCCACAACTTCACGAACTCAAATATATAATTGGCTCTCAATTTCATGTCCAAAATCGTGGTCAAAATCCAAGAATACAAATTTCCTAGGTTTTCTTCAGAATCCTAAAATTTCTACTAATTTACATGATTTTCCATGTTAAAATCTAGATATAATCCAAGTAATTAACTTGCAATAGGTGGGAATCACTTACTTTGACATGGATGATGAAAATGGAGCTCCAAAATCGCTCCTAGGTCGGCTCCCATGGAGGAAATGAGATGAAATGAGCCAAACCCATTTCTTTACACTTATACACTGCCCAGACAACTCTTCTTTGCATTCGCGAGACCCCCACCGCATTCGCGAAGAAGAAAATTCCCAAAAAGTATTTTCCAAACTCTTCTCAGATAACCTCTAGTATAATAGACATAACCTTTTGTACAAAACTACAAATGACAAATGGTTACTTTTCTGAAAACTAGAAACAAAGAGCTACAACTTTCATTTTTGGATCATCTTCAAATTCCTTATAGATTGCGAGATATGAGTCTTCAAAGTCAAACCAGTGCAATAGAAATTTCCTTCTTCGTGAACGCGAAGAACAGAGTCCCCGAAGTCAAATCCTTCTTCGCGAACGCGGGAGGATCCTCACAAACGCGAAGAACAACACCAGATACCAGTATCAGCTATTGCAAAATAGCCTGAAATGATCTGAAACCACCCCGAAACACACCCGAGGCCCCCGAGGCCCCCTCCAATCACACAAACCAGTCTCATAACATAACATGGACCTGCTCGAGGCCTCAAATCACATCAAACAATATCGAAATCATGAATCGCACCCCAATTCAAGCTTAATGAATTTTAGAAGAACTTTAGAACTTCAAACTTCTACATTCGATGTCGAAACCTATCAAATCACGTCCAATTGATCTCAAATTTTGCACACAAGTTACATTTGACATTACAGACCTACTCCAACTTCCGGAATTGGATTCCAACACCGATATCAAAAAGTTCACGTCCGGTCAAACTTCTCGAAAACCTTCAAATTTCTATCTTTAGCCAAATGACTCCAAAATGACCCACGGACCTCCGAATTCACTTCCGATCGCTCTCCCAACACCAGAGTCACCATACGGAGCTATTCCTAGACTCGGAATCCCAAACAAACATTGATAACACTGAAATGCATTTCAACCCAAACTTATGAAATTCTTCCAAAAATACTAACTTCCACAATAGGTGCTGAAACATTTTCGGGTCTTCCAAAACCCGATCGAGACATACGCCTAAGTCCGAAATTATCATACGAACTTGCTCGAACCTTCGAATCCCGATTTCGAGGTCGTTTACTCAAAAATCCAATAGTAGTCAATTCTTTCAACTTAAAGCTTCCGAAATGAGAATTCTCTTTCCAAATCAACTCCGAACTTCCCGAAATTCAATTCCGACCATGCGTACAAGTCATAATACCTGAAGTGAAGCTGCTCATGGTCTCAAACTGCTGAGCGATGCGCTAGAGCTCAAAACGACCGGTCGGGTCGTTACATTTATTGTTCCTTTATATAAATAAATATTTAAATCATCACGTACCATTATTAACGTGCAACACACGTTCATAGATATTATATAATAATACATACGAACCGTGTAGCAATTTTTATCAACTTGACATCCACGTCATGGTCAACGTCTTTTAGTGCTTTAGATTTCCATTACAGCAACAACAACAATATAAAAAAAAACCTAGTATAGTCCTACAAGTAGGGTACGAGGAGGATAGATAATATGCAGACCTTACTCCTACAGTGGATGTAGAGAGGCTATTTCCAATAGACCCTTGACATGAGGAAAAATGAGAAAAGAGCAATATCAACAAGCAATAACGAGAACAAGATAAAAGGAAACAAGGCAAAAAGGAACAACGTGTAGTGATAGAAATCTACAATATCAGAATACTAGACTGCCACTAGTAACATTGAAAATATTCGGAAACACAACACATCTACCTACTAACCTACAACCTTAATCCTCGACCTGCACACCTTCTTATCAAGGGTAATGTCCCTCAGTCAGCTGAAGCAAAGCTACATCTTGCCTAATCACCTCTACCCAATACTTTTTTGGCATACCTCTACCTCATATAAGACCCACGAAAGACAACCTCTTACACCTCCTTATTGATGTATCTGTACTCCTCCGCTTCCCGCATTTTGTCCTCCGTTGAGCACATAAAATCTTCGACTTTAATTAGACATACTATGAAAGTTGTCATGGAAAGTAGAGTATTTACATCAAATCTTTAACTTTCAGCTTTTAAGAATTCTGATCAGAAAATTGTATTAATGAGTTAATTGATTGTTTGTTTTTACCTTTTACACTTGCATCACAGAAAATTTTAAATGCGCATTAAAAATAAAGGAAAGTTATGTTGTGCGCAAAATTGAGATTAGAGGACTCAAATGCACGAGTCCTGTAACACAAGGGTTTAAAGTGCAATTTTCCCTAAATAAAAGATGAAATCAGAAAAGCTAAATTAATGAATATATGGGATTCGATGGGCAGAAAGAAGGAAATAGCAGTGAGCGCATAAGACAGTGCTCGTCATTCCATCCATCCTTTTAGCCTAAAACTGATAGACAGTGCTCGTCATTCCATCCATCCTTTCTAATGTGTATACGATCAAAATAATGAATTCAGATGTCCACTCGTTTTGTAAGTTAGTTTCAACGATCCAATATATAATCAGAACTTCAACGTCCAGAAGAATGAAAGAGATTTATTTGAACTGGTCTACATGAATTATTAATCGGTGAACGTATGATAATGAAGATCGAATGCCAACCTGATAAGGAGCAAAAGTCAGCAGTGGACTCAGTGCCGCAACTTCCATGAACTTCAATATAAAATTGACGTTCCAATTGGTTATTAAGTTGCCCAAATTGGTGGATTTAACTTTATTTATAAAGTTTAACTTTGATACACTTGACAATGTAAAATAGATTTAACCATTATGAGGTCAGAAAAAAGATTACTATAGGTAGTTGCAGATAATAAGTAAAACTAGTGGGCGTTTGGACATAAAAATTGTAAAATTCCAAAAAAATGTGATAATTTTTTTCAAGTGAAAATGGTATTTAAAATTTAGAGTTGTGTCTGGACATGAATATAATTTTGGGTTGTTTTTGAAGTTTTGTGAGTGGTTTGAGTGAAAATTTTGAAAAATAGTTATTTGGAGTTTTTTAAAATGCATCTTCAAGTGAAAATTGGAAATTTTATGAACAAACGCTGATTTTGGAAAAAAAGTGAAAAATTTTTGGAAAAAAGAATTTTTTATTTTATGTCTAAACGGGCTCGTAGTAATCTGGAAAATAAAAATAATTACAACCTGCTACAACCACGAACACTAGCCAGATAGAAAAACGGAAATTAGCACTGCTAGCGCATCTCTGTAATCCTAGCTCCCTCACACCTACCAATATGTATAAAATTTAAATAAGTTATACATGCTATATGTAATGGCCTTATAAATGACTTGATTATATAAATATTTGTTACACTACCGTCGATTCATAGAGCTTAAACTCTAATGGAGTAATGATTTAAAAACCTTCAAGATTTAAACTATAAAAACAAACAAGAAGGCTACGTTTAGTAAAAGTCAAAATGCCGAGATGCTTGCCATTTTAGTTGACATTGGATAATGGATAACAGCTGAGTCAGTCAAAATTCTACAGCTGGTTAGACAGAAATTTAGTATAGCAATTGGCCTAAATGTTGCCGGAGATGAGTTGAGAAAAGAATAAAAGAGTTCAATATTCCAAGTTGCTATAGTCATATACGGTAAAATAATAGCTATAAAGACTAGTACTACGATTTAGTGTAATCTCACTGAAAACTTGCTCGCTCTCTGTTAATTCTATCGTACACCCTTTATTGATTACTTATCTAACAAAGTTAAAAGGAAAATGGGAAGAGAGAAACGAACAGGTGCAACATCTGAAGGTAAACAACATTTCAGCCATCCCCACAACTTGAAAATTGTGAATCCAACAGAATCTGAAACTCTCACTTGCAATGCTTCTGAAAAGCCAAATAATAATAACCAGCCAAATTTCTATGGCTGCAATAGCTGGAGCTCCTCTTCGGTTCTCCTTACAATGATAAGGATATCACATATGTTTGTGATATTTGCAATGTCATAATGAATAGGGACAGTTGGTTGTACTATTGCGCTGGTTGTGATTTTGCATCGCACTAACAGTGTGCAACTACTCCTGAAGTTGGCATTTTCCCGAGACAGCAACGTTCAAATCCAAATCCAAATGCAAACGTCCCTTTTGAACTACCCTCAACACTCCTACAACATATTCTCAATATATATATCCCCACTCACACTACAAACCCTTACTCTTTTGCCTGGACTCTAGCTTCCGGCGGAACCTTCAACACAAAATAAGTCGTTTCATTGGATATGAAAACTCCGACTCCCGCAAAAAATCAAACACTTCCTCTGGCTAATTAGCCATAACCGCCTCCCTACTGCCAGTCATTATCACCACATAGGTTTCCTCCCTAATGACACTTGCGCCATCTGCCTCACCCACCCTGAAACAACGATTTATTTATTCCTTCAGTGTCTAGCTGCTGTCCATCTTTGATTACAGTTATCCATGCTACCAACAACTACAGAACTTCTGCACAACTTTGGCTCTCCAATCTTTTTGCTTCATCAACTTCTTTTCCAAACTCACGTGCCGAATCCCTTAAATATCCCTAACGACATCCTTATTCCCTTTGCTCTTTGGCACATTTGGTTGGCCCGTAATAGTAAGCTTTTTCGAAACCATCACCAACCCCTCTCCGCGTCTCTCATCCTTAAAATGGCTGCGGAGTTCTACTATCTCGCGACCCCCCCCCCTGCCCTACCTCCTCCCGAACCCCTATGCATATCAAGTGGCATCCTCCTCGTACATGTTACTTTACACTTAATACTGATGGCTCCTCCTCACAACACACTACTCATGGGGGAATTGGTGGAGTCATCCGGGACCGCTCGGGTAATTGGCTTTTGGGCTTTGCGGGACATCGCTTAGTACATGGAAGCATGGAAGCTGAGCTCTTAGCACTATATCACGGCCGCTTTTACTAACGGCTACACACACTTGGAAGTCAATTTAGATGCTAAGGCCCTTCTTCCTATACTCCATTCCTCTCATCCACTTTATGCTAACATTATCCTTGATTGCAGGTATTTGATCGCTCGACTGCATGATCCGAATATCCTTCACACGTACAGGGAACAAAATCGGGTAGCTGACTCCTTAGCTAAACATGGTTTGCAGATGGAGGCTTCACCAAACATCACTGTTTTTGCTCAACCACCGCACTTTGTACAGCAGCTGCTTTAAGACACCGTTTGGGAAGTCTTTTTGTTAGAAAACTAACCCCACACAGTCAAACTAGCACCCGCAACGGGGTTGTTTGTTACCCTCCAGAAACAGTCACTACTACTAGTTTACCCCCAGAACCCCCTTTTTGTTACGACCCATCCAGAGGTCGTCCCCCCTAGAATGTTGGTTTTAATGCCTTCTACTCCTTGTAACGAACCACCTTAATATTATATAATATGCATCTTTTACACCAAAAAAAAAAACTCTGTACTAACTTAACTCTAGTTACTTAACTACTGGGTCCTACAAACCACTATAATTGACTAACTAACTCTTCTCCTCAACTAACAATAACTGACTATAGCTCACATATATTAGGTAAGTTCAATAAGTTGTCAATGTTCACTCTAAAAAATAATAAATTTCTGATAATTCAAATAAAATAGTAGGCAACAAACCGAATTTTAGATAACAAAGTAAAAGGAACAAAATAAAGTAGGAGAATTTGAAAATGGGCGTAGATAATAAGAATAATTTCAAAATTTAATCATGCACAGCAGTGAAAATAAGTTCTTCCCGATCTTTAAGCCTTAGTTTTTTCCTTCTAAACCCCGTCATTGCAACAGTGTTCCACACATAATTTGTGCACAACAACTGAGACTGGGACTAATATAGGCACTAGCCCTATAACACAAGGGTTAAAGCTGCAGTCTTGCCAAAATAAAAGATCATGAAACCAGAAAAGCTAAAAGAAGGGAATTTGATAGGTGGGAGGGAGGAAATTAGAGTTTAAGGTTACTGACGTATGTTTCAGAAATGTGGGAATATTTGGAGGTATAGGGTATAATACTTTTTGAATATTTGATATAATCGTGAAAGTGAGTCTTATATTATGAAACTTTCCCAATTATTTTTCTCCTTCTTTTTTTGAGTTTTTTACATTGTCAGTTACTTCTTAAATAATATTTAAATAAAGATCATTACTTTTGTTTTATTCCAAAAAGAACACATTCATTTACAATTACAACATTTTCCCGAAATCATGTACGTTTAGTGCTCTTCAAAATTTTAAGAGGAAAAAACATAATTAGCCAATATTCAAGAAAAAATTTCAGATTCCTAGCAGGAATTAGTGATTAACAAACTAGCACCTAATTAATTACAGTCCTGACCAAAACATATAATGCTGGACCAAAAATCAAGTTTCCATGAACAGATTCTAATTAAACAAAGGACCCAAAATCAGCCCTATTAATTACCGAAAATTAGTCATATTAATACTCATCTCTACCAAAATGTTTGATAAGATTATACAGCCCATTTAATTACCTTCAACACACATCTCTCTTCTAACATTAATGCCACAAACCAAAAGGCATACATGTACGAATCCTCCAAAGGAAAGTATCACTTATTTTAATTTTTTTAGTTGTTATTTTCACATATAGTAATAAAAATATAATTAGATGAGTGAAATATTATAAGTATTTTATGAATCTGTAAACTTAAAATTATTTCCATAGTAAATGTGTGTGTTTCAATATGCTAATAGTATATTTATACACTTATATGTTATTGTTCATAATGTACATCAAATATAAATTTAAAATATATCATATATACGGAGTATATATTTCAAATGTCAAATATACTTAAACTATATATTGATCTCATCAAGTATATGTAATTATATACTAAATATACATAAACATATATTGAATATGTATATTTTTTTATACGTTATGCATGCAAAATTATACGTTGAATAGACATAAACACGTTCGGTATAGGCAAATATACATAATATATTCATTACATATGTATATATTTAAAATTACATTGTAAAAAGTTAATATGTATGTATACACCTTCAAACATGGAATAAAAATGTGAATTTACTAAGACTGTGTTTGATACAATAATGAAAAAGTGTATTTTAAAAGCGGGAACTTTCATAAAGATAGTAAGTATAGATTAATGATGGGAAAGAAATATGGATAGACTAATATGGTTCAAAATTAATTCCTTAAATTGTGGACTCTGTTTAAAAAATTTCTATTATTTAATCTTTATATTTATCAATTAGTATTAGGCGAAATCACGAATCTTTAAAACCACATTATAAGTTTAATTGTTATAACAAATATCATTCCTCTCGTTGTGTGTAGGTATTAGTATGAATGATGTAAGTCAACTTGAATTGCGAAATTGCGGTGGATTGAACTTACGATTCATATCACACACGACTACCTATAAAGCCAGAAGAAAAATGAAAAAGGAAATTAAGCACCGATGAATACATCCTCCTTCACAAATCATGCTTCTTCGGGCGTTGGCTTCAAAAACAAACAAGAAGGCAGTGTTTTAATTAGTCTAATTCAAAATACGACGCTCTGCATTTTATTATCCGGTGGTTAATTACAGCAAAGTCAGTCAATATGCTACAGCTATTGAGATAATACTTTTGTATAGCAATTGGACAAATTATATTGTTATCACAGAGAAGACTTAGTAAAGGAATATGAAAGCAAAGTCGTTGAAGGAAAAAAACGCGGCCAAGTTGCTATTATCATAGTCGCTATAAAAACAAACACGAATTAGTTTAATCACTGAACTTGCTACCTCTCCAATATATTGATCCTTATTAGACAAAATTACAAGGAAACTCAATGGGAAGACAGAATCAGAGTAGAGATTCGACTTCTCAAGGTAAACAACACTTCAGTCATCCCCACATCTTGAAACCTGTGAATCCAACTGAAGCTGAAACTCTCACTTGCAATGCTTGTGAGAAACCAAGCAATAGAAATAAGCCATTCTATGGCTGCAATAGCTGCCAGTATTTCCTTCACGAAAACTGCTTCAACGCTCCTCGTTTTCTCAATCATTCATCTCATCCTTCCCACCCTTTAACCCTTCTCCCAATGCCAACTTACTCGAGTCGTTCTTATACTTGCAAGGCTTGTGGCTCTGCTGGCAATGGATCTTGCTTTAGCTGTGCTTGTTGTGAATTTGATATTCACTTGCAATGTGCTTCTTGTCCAAGCTCAATAATTGTTGACAAACACCCGCATCAATTGGGACTCCACTTCGGTTCTCCTTACCAAGATAAAAATATCGAATATGTTTGTGATATCTGCAATGTCATAATGAACAGGGAAAGTTGGTTGTACTATTGTGCTTGTTGTGATTTTGGGTCGCACTTACAGTGCGCAATTAGTCCTGAAGTTGGTGTTTTCCCCAGACAGCAGCGTCCGAGTCCAAATCCAAATCCAACAGTGGAAACGATAAATTCAGTAAATGAAGCTCATGAGCAGATTATTGCAGCTCAACTTCGCGCTCAGATTGAGGCACGAGGAAGAGAGGCAGCTCTGGACTTATTCAGGACACCAAGAAGATACAGTTACATCTAATTAACTGTATCGTGATCATCATTTAATGCATCCGCTTTTACGTTCTGTTTTTATTGCAAAATAAATGGTTTGTTGTGTTATTTCAATTTCGAATACTCTTCTTTTTAACATTTGTCCTTTGATCATCGATGATCAATTTCTCCGTTTTCTTTACGGTTTCTATGTTTATTAATACTACAACATGTTTGATTTTCGCGTTTTTTGTTCTTTTTGTTAGGCGAAAATTAGTGCTTTTGTCAGATATAACCGTATCATTCCTCACGTTATTATGGAGATCCAAAATATGAAAAAACATATTCATTGGATCCATTTAAAATCAAAGCTCACTAGCAGCGATCTGTCATCACGGAGGAAGGAGTGGATGGGCAGAAAAGCTATCAATGAACATTTAAACACAAGCCTTGATCACTTGAAGAAATATTCGTTCAATGAGGAAGAATCTAATTCTTGCATTGATGCCGTAAATTTAAGAGCGCGATGCTCAAATTTTAATAGGATAACTAATAAAGAACAAAAATATAAATCTAAAGTTGCTTAAATACACGTTCATGTAAGAATTAAATTATAATCACATATTTAATGATTTTGTCACGCTGGAATACTAATCAAGGAAACTTATGCTATATACCTAAGTTTTAGCCGAAGATTATGGGTTTACAAGGCACCCGTAGGTGTTCACCATTACTTCACGTTACAATCTCTTCATTATTAATCAGCATTTAACAATCCCTATACAATTAATCATTGCATAACGAATCTCTATTTATCCCCACCATAAACAATTCTACAGGATATGTTACATCTATGTTTATTTTAATGATGCAAAATAGCACATCTTTTATGGGCAGAAACGCTCTTGAAGCAATGGAAAGGAGTTATCGAAGATTTGAGACGCAAAATGAAGGGTCAGGATCCCAGTGATGTTTGGTCCAGTATTATTCAATAGGGTGTTGATTTTCTGACATGTGACGTACTAACCAATCAATGGACAAGATTTCCTTAGCTAAAAACTAGTTTAACCATGGTTCCATTCTCCTCTCAGTTGTTCTTCTTTAACCCTTTTCAAGCTATTCTTTCATTCTCTTTCTTTTTTCTATGTAGTATATAATTATTATTTTTCTTCTAAATTTAGTTGAGATAAAAGAGAAAATCTTATTTATATGCATACAAAATTTAATCCTATGAATTGATTATATTACTACTATAAATTATTTTCAATTACAAACCAAGTGCCCAATTTCCATACTTCAAGCCCTATACATGTTACAACTTACAAGATAGAGGCATCCAAATGTTCCAACACAATACTTCAACAAATGCTTTAAATACTTTAAACGACTGATAAAATACGACTGTTGATTTGTAAGGCATAAAAATAAAATAAAATCCCTCTTTTTCTTCCTAATTTGGTGATATATATCTCTTTTCTCTAAATAAGTATAAGAAGTGAGACGAAAATTGCATTGACTGAAATGATGTTTGATGTTGCCGTAAGTATAAGAATATTGCACGCGAGTGTATGTTCTAAACCTCCAGAATCTATCAAATAGATCATGAAAGTATATGCTTGTGAACCTGCAAAGAGAAAATTAAAATAAATAGTAAATGATATACTTGAAAATAAAAAGGGAAATAGAAAAAACTCAGACTCAGTAGTTTAAAATTATACTATTCACATAATTATTAGACATCTTTAACTATCTTTGACCAAAAAAAGACATCTTTACCTATCTTGAGTTTTAATAATAACTTCCCCAATTTTTATAAATATAGATTTTTGTAAAATAAGTTACTTGATTTTTAATTTTTGTTCTTTACTTTATATCAATATAGAAATTAAAGAAGAGGAAAAAATGCGATCAAAAGTGATTCGCAATTCGAATTTTCTGCAGTTGTTTTCTTTCCGTTCTCATTTCTTTCTTCCTTTCCTTATTTTTTTCTTTACTTTTTACTGTTCTCTTTCTTTTCCTTTTAATTTCTCGCACCCTCAAAATTTGCAGCCCTCTCCATGGCATACTGAATCCCGCCAAAATAACTACTTAAACAAATCCTTTTTTTAACCCAGTTTTTCTTTCAATTTTTTTTATAGTTTTGATTATTTCCCCAAATAAATATTTCTACTGTATCAACATCTTATCACCCTCTCTTATCAGTTTAGCACAGAGGGGAGTCACAGAGGATACCATTGAAAGCGATAAGATCATAGAGATAAGAGCAGTTGTATCACAAAATTGGAATGATTCTCTGAGAACTCAGATGAATATTGATCACCATATTATTTTGCGTTGAGTTGAAAAGAAAGTACAAAAAAAAAAAAAAAACTAAGTAAAGCTTTAAAGATGAAAACGAAGAAAGGAAAAGTCCCGCAATAAAATTACAGAGAGATTATAAAGAGAGACTATCACAAACGTATAGAATACCTTGGGGAAGAGTTCGTTCGTAACCGGAAAGTCGTCATCGCGAAGTTCGAATACTGGAAATTTCTGTGTTCTAGCAAATCGACAATTTCACAAATTTTTGCTGACATCTCGCTTTCGAAGCTTCGTATATATAATGCAAACAATTCATATGTCCTTATATAAGAATCAACTTATTTAGTGGATAATGCTTTGGTTTCTAATCTAGGAAGTTAGTTGATTGAAATGAAGAACTCGAATAGGAAATTCAAGAGAAACCACATTATAATATCAATTTTATAGTCTCCAATTTATCTAGTGATAGGCTTTTCAAATTCTGATGTGTTTTAATTCTGGTTAGTTATTATAGGTCTTGATGATGAGTAACCAAAACGTTTCTTTGGTTCATAAAAGCTGGCAGAACGTAGGTTATTCCAAGAGAAGTAAAGAAGTGTCGTTTGAGTTTTTGCACTTAAAACTAAAATATATAAAAAAAAAAAAAAAGGAGAAAGCAAAATAACCACGGAAAAGATAAATAGGAAAGTTGGTATTTGGGATGTGCCACGTCAGCTTTCTCATTCCCACTTTTATATATAGATATAGATTGGGTGGTGGAGAGAGGACTCTTCTTAATAAACATTTGCACTTGCCTCACCTTATTCAAATTAGTCCAGGAAAAAAATAAGTAAATAACAATGTCTCAAAAGGATATCTAGCGATTCAAATAGGGCAAGTAGAAGATAATGTTTCATGCTTCAATCGCCCATTTTTTATTCAATTACACAAAGAGGCTGAGGCAGTAAATTTTGTTAATCAAAAGGGTTACACCATTACCATTCCTTGCTATGTCGAAGACTTTGCTGCGTTCAAGCCAAGACTGATAAATACCACCACCACCCTCTTCATGTCTGATGTATATTGTTTTAGATCCTAATTTTTTTTCTTTTCGATGGTATGGTTGATATGAAAAGTGGCATCCTAGAGGAATTCGTTTTGCGGCTATGCATTGAATTAAAATGGCTTCGAACATCACTAAACTCAATCCTGATATCGCAGAAAGAAAGCATCTCTAGGTGATTTCACCTCCACTTTACAGTGTCGAGCTAGAGAAGTAAATGCGGGTTCGAACGAACCCGGTAAATTTTGCTTAGACTTTGTATTTGTATTAAAATGTTCAAAAAAATATGTATAAATATTAATTGTGAACCTAGTAACTAAAACGAGTTATGAGTTCAGTGACAAATTCAGAACTCATAGATTTTAAATCCTGACTCCGCCTCTATCTTTACTTATGCTAAAATGAACTTGAACATATCCATAAAAGAACAATAATTCACTAGCATCAAGCGAAAGAAAATATAGGTAGTCTTGACCACATAGACGTAGAACGGGAGAGAAGAGAAATTGAACCATGGTTAAACTAGCTTTCTAGTTAAAGAGATCTTGTCCATTAATTAGTATGTAGGACACGTGTCAGAAAATCAACACCCTATTGAACAATACTAGACCAAACATCACTGGAGGGGATCCTAACCCCAAAATGAAGGAGTAACGGAAATCCGAAGGGAAAATCAATCAAGGTTTTGGTAGAAGATTAATGGATGATATTATAGGAAGGACCTAAATTAAAGGAAGTCAAGATCGCAAAATTATGTGTCATGACCCATTTTCTGAACAAGCCATGACCGGCACCCAATCACAACATGACCGAGCGAACCATGTGCGCTTATCAAATCTATTATAACTTCAAACTTTATATGAACAAGGCAATACTTTAACCAAATACTTTTAATTAATTTAAATATCTAATATAAATCGATTCCAAAACTTTATTTGTAGTAAACACTGAAATATTGTTAAGTTATTATCAAAAACATCTGAATCTTAACTCATCGACTGTGTCTATGAGGCCTCTGCTAATAAACTGACGCACTGCTTAGGACATGAGATTACCTGGCGAATTCTCCAAGTAAATAAAGAAATAACTAAATAAAGATGACTCAAAGGAATACTCCACGAACAAAATTGGAGCTCACAATAGCACTGGAAGAGAAGAAAGTCCTAACCAGTAGCCTGCTCGCCTGCAAAATCGGTTCCTACGTTGTACCGCAGAACAACGTAGGTTCCCAAAAGAGAACATCAGTACCATTCATTCTACTCAGTGAGTCTGAACGACAAGGGACGAAACTTTAATAAAATATATATTATGAGCAAACATTCTAAATGCATGGAAAACATAAAGCTTCTACGAATAATTCTAAAATAATTGCATAATATCAGTTGATGAATATTCTAAAAGAAATTCTTTTCTTTTTCTTTCTTATAAAAAAATACTTCACTTTATACTTCGGGAGTTCCAACTATCCTGACCTATTTCTGTGTTAGTCACCGTGTGATCGGCACGGTGCGATCCTAACCTGATCGAATAGGCCATATCCACGAGGTGTCACTAACTTCACGGTTCTCAGCGCTCATGTATCATAGGCTAAGTAAAATTCTCAGCAACAAGACCCTCGGCTCGTGTGCTCCCGACTTTGGCACAAGTAGTTTCAAGAAGTCAATGCCTTAGTCAGGACCCTCGGCCTGGACGATGACTCCTTCTCAGAATAGAGAATACTGGCAAAAATATTTTTTTCTAAAACTTCTTATTGTGATTTTTCAAGTCTAAATCTTTTCTGGAACATCCTATACATACTCATACTGGTATCCTTAAATGTAAAGCATGGCATAATAATGAAATAAACATTCAAAAGTATTTCTAAATATTCTTGCTTCTTCATGAATTTTCAACATGAAAATGGCATATAAGAATAACATAAAAATCTGAAAAATTTATGCACATATATCATAATAAATCATCTAAACTTTAGCTAGAACAATTCTAAGTTAATAAGTACTCACTCACTCCAATTAAGTACATATTAACTCTTTTAAGCAATTCATCAAACACCTTGTATGCATGCTTTTGTGAATTAAACCACTTTAGTAAAGGGTTATATCAACTCACCTCAAAACTCCTCGAAACAATACGTAGGCCCCAGTCCAATTTATACTCGTCAAACAATCGATTCTACAACAACCAATATATTTTAATTAAATTTAAAATTTCACACTTAAACATGGAATTTCCTGTTGATACAGAGAAAGAAGGGAATTAACTATCCAATTCTTATATTGTAGGATAATTGAGAATATAGAATTTTATATACCTGAGTTCAAGGATTAGTGATTTATAAAAAAAATTAGAATTTTCCGTTGCCGACGTGAGTAAGCCGCCTCTGTTTCGTGGTTCTCTGTTCGTGAGAATGAACAGAATGCTTTTCTATTTTCGTATAAGGATTTTCAGTCCTTTTTGGTTCCAACAGCCCTTTATGGGCTTTTAGGTTTGTCCCCCCCCCCTCCATTTTTGTTTTATTGCTTCTTTGGTTTTTCTTTTCACTCAACTAATAATTAATGATACCCAATTTTAATAATTAATAATATTAAAATTATTTATATTCCCCTAATTGTATATCCAATTATTTAAGTATAATTATTTTTTGCACTCTAGGCAAGATGTTAAAAAGTTAATTCTATATTTAGTGTGTCTTGAAAATTTTATAGATTTGAGGAGTGTTACAATATTCCCTCCTTAAAAACATTCGTCATCGAATGTTACTAGGACCTTATGCTTAAGCTAACAATTATTTCTTAAGCCCTTAAACTTCTTAATTTTTTCTTAGCACTACTCACTTTCCCAGGGGACTCAAAATTTTGGCTAACTCCCTAAATTTTCAAAAATTTCGGTAGAGTCTTTCCTGTAAATTGGACTATCCAAAAAAAGTACCTATCACCAATACCACAACTACACCAATAATAATAAAATATACCATAACAGGCCATTCATAGGCATCATACACAGCTTATAAATTAATTACTCACACTCCGGCATGGAGGTACTACAATAATCAACAAGAATCTAAAGTACAATACTTCAGCAAAAGTAAATCACTTTAATGAATTAAATGTACTCTGGCATAAAATTACTTCAACAACTAAGTATAATCTAGGAAGGACATAAACACTTGCTAACTAGTATTTAACAAATGAAATATAAATCCCAAGCCAAATCTAGGTTCACATACCTTGTTCCTCAAATAAATAAGGATACTTCTTCCTCATATCTTCCTCGACCTCCCACGTAGCCTCTTTTGAATTATTATTACTCTACAAAATTTTTACCGATGCTATATCTTTTGTTCTCAACTTTCTTACTTGCCTATCGAGAATTTTTATAGGTACCTCTTCATAAGTCAAGTCTTCTTTAATTTCTATTGTATCGGCAGGCATTATATGTGACTTATCATGAATGTACTTTCTAAGCATAGACACATGAAAGATAGGATGAATAGAGGACAATTCAACAGGCAACGCTAGTTCATAAGCCACTTTTCCCTTCTTTTCTATAATCTCATAAGGTCTGATAAACCTAGGACTAAGTTTCCCTTTCTTACCGAACCTCATAACTCCTTTCATTGGTGAAACTTTCAAAAACACCTTGTCACCAACCATGAATTCTATGTCACGATGCCTCTTGTCAGAATAGGACTTTTGACGACTCTGAGCCGCTTTCAGTCTTTCTCTAATTAGCTGGATTTTCTCTAAGGCCTCACAAACGAACTCTGGACCAATCAATAACACCTCTGCTGGTTCAAACCAACCCACTGGAGACCTATATCTTCGCCCATACACGCTTCATAAGGAGCCATACCAATGCTGGCCTGATAGCTGTTATTGTAAGCAAATTCTATAAGTGGTAAGTGATCATCCCAATTACCTCCAAAATCTATAACACATGCTGGCGCATATCTTCGAGTGCTTGAATGGTCTTTTCTGCCTGGCCATCGATCTGTGGATGGAAAGCGGTGCTTAGATTGACCTTGGTACCTAATATTTTCTGAAATGTCTGCCAAAAATGCGCTGTGAACTGAGGGCCTCTATCAGATATGATTGAAACTGGAGTACCATGCAATCGGACTATTTTTTTGATGTACAACTGCGCATATTGCTCTACAGAATCTTCCGTCTTTACTGATAGAAAATGCGTGGACTTTGTCATTTGGTCTACAGTAACCCAAATTGAATCATGCTTATGGTATCTACGGGGCAGACCTACTACGAAATCCATATTAATCATCTCCAATTTTCACTGTGGTATCTCTATATATTGAGCTAGGCCACCAGGCCTCTAATGCTCGGCTTTGGCTTGCTGGCAATTCAAACATTTGGCCACATGATCTGCTACTTGCTTCTTTATGCCTTTCCACCAATACAACTCTTTCACGTCCATATACATTTTGGTAGCACCTGGGTGGATAGAATACCTAGAACTGTGAGCTTCTTCCATTATGGCCTTCCTAAGACCATCTACATCAGACACACATAACTGATCATTCAACTTCAAAACTCCATCACTTCCTAGAGTGAAAGCAATGATTTCATTGTTTCTAACTCCTTCTTTTAACTTCACTAAGTACGGATCTTTGTCTTGCTTAGCCTTAACATGCGCAACAAGAGAGGATTGCGCTAAGGCATTAGCAATTATATGTCACGGCCCGGATTTTCCGCCCTCGTGAGTCGTGATTGTCACGCCCCGAACCCGGGGAGGCGTGACTGGCACCCGGTGCCATTGTGGCCCGAGCGTACCACTCTGCCACTCTTTTTTTTCTTTGTAAATATCATGGGCCCATATGGCCACAACTCATAATGTACAACTGTAAGGGGAAACACTGTATCACTGAACCATTTTTCTTAATACATGAACACATATGGGCCATAAAGGCCTCTAACATACTATACAAAATGAACCTCTGTCTACAAAGCCTTTAAGATTATTTGGCATAAAATAGGACATGGTACTGACCTACCCATAAGTATGTAGCAAAATTTTGACATGATGACTCAGCTGCACTCCAAATGAGATGGAGTCTTCTTGATCCTTCGCTGAATACCAATTTCATCTATTATGAGGGCTCGTCAAAACTGATTATCTATACCTGCAGGCATGAATGCAGCGTCCTCAACAAAAGGACGTCAGTACGAATAATGTATTGAGTATGTAAGACGGAACTGAAACATAACAATAAGTTAGCATTAATTGAAAACATATAAAAGTTAACCTGAATCTTTGAAGTGCCACCGTATATGCATACGTATTATATATATATATATATATACTGCTTCTCCTTGAGACTACCTCTATTATTCATATCGTATGATGCATGACTGCCCAACTGATCAGTGGTAACTGCCCGACCTGCCTTAGCTCGGTGGTAAACATATAACTGCCCAACCGGCCGTAGCTCAGTGGTAAATGAATATGCATGACTACTCAACCGGTGGTAAATAATTATACTTAAGTGCCCAACCGGTAGTAACTGCCCGACCGGCCGTAGCATGGTAGTAAATACATGAAGATGCATGTATCACTATATTATAAACATTAACATCTTTATCAAATACCTCAACCACAAATATGTTGTCAATGTCCACCATCCATTAGAATCACAATCAAACACTAACTTCAAAATGCAAGTTTTCCTTTTCCATAATATTTCAATTTAATACTTTTTGGCTAATTGTCACAGCTTAAGTTAAAAATATTATTTTTTTTAATATTAGAAAATTCAATATCATCTGTATACATTGTAAGCTTCACCTTTTTCTTTTTATAGATAATTAGTTCGGGAGATATATCTTCTTTCCTTAAGTCAATTGCTTGTGAAAGTCACTGAAAGGCAAAATATTTTTGCAAGAACATATTACTAGCTGAAACTATCTTTGGACATTAATATCTTTATCATATACCTCAATAGGGAACTAGATACGTACTTAGACATGCTTGAATATTACTTTACGGGAATAAATAACATGGACATCCTTAACTGCTAAGAGTAGAACCACTTATGGAATATCATTACGTTTACGTATCGTCACTTGGAACATGCCAAAAGAAAGAAGGACTAGCCTTAACATACCTGATCCGGTTCTCTTGATAATCCCTCTAACACATATCTTTGCGAAAAATAGGTAACGGTGGATCAAAGTTGCTGCTTTCACACTTGAGAACGCTGAAATTTTCCAAGTCGAATGCAATAAACAATATTTGCCAAATTTCAAGGATGAAAATGGATTTTTATTCCAAAAGGGAATTAGCAAACAAAATTTGGAGACGGAAGTACCCTTAACTTTGCTGGAAAATTGGCTCTTTGATGATTCTAATGTACAAACACAAGAAGAGCTAATGGGAATTGGAATAGGCATGGAATGGCTTTGAGTAGAACTGCCGATTTGTATAGTAACGTTTTTTTGGGTTGAAACTCTCTAAGAGATTACAAAATGATTTTTTATTTTTTACCAAATGCATGAGTTTGTGACTTACATATTAATGAATATATGACTCTTCCTTTTTAAAAAGTGACTCACGTACTTAATGTTTTGCCACATAACAATATGACTTTAGGAGTCATCTTGCTTAATCTTATATGCTTGCCACGTGAATCTTCATCCCAAATATTTTAATTTCCTAGTTAATCTTACCACCAAAATCATTAAGTAGCCCAATTATTCATATAATTAAGAATTATCTTAACTTACTTAAAATACTACTCATTTTAATACACATTATATAACTTACTATAACATACAAAATAAATAAACACACTATTATTTATATACGCGTATATATGTAAATATATATATATATATATATATATATATATATATCAACTTACAATTTTTCTAATCTCATATAAAGAGTAAAAATTTTGTACGCTTAATTCTTAAAATAATAAAAAGATAACCTTCTTTTCTTTTTGAGAAAATAATTTCTATCTTTACAATTAAGAAAATCTCATAAACTTTCTCATATTATGTGTATAATTTAAAACATATTCGAAAATAGTAATATTAATAACTATATAAAATCATATTTTTCAAACCTTTCTTTTTTTCTTTACCAAAAACATTTCACTCAAAATATCATATCAAATATATATGACACAATATCAAGGTTGTTAAACTTACGAGGTGTAACATCCTTCCCCCCTTTAGAACATTCGTCCTCGAATGTTAACTCTTACAGATTTACAAAATTTTTACTAGGGTCTCCTCTGTAACTTAAACAAAAACCCAAACTACATCTGAAGTCTTGACTTTTCACAACATTTTATACTTGAGTATCTCGCATCTTTTTCAACTTTATTTTACTTACTTTTCCATCTCGCTTCGTATCTTCTGTTTCTTTAATAACCTCCCATCCACATTACGCCCTAAAGCTCTACTGTGATACTTGCACCTCTGGTGTATACAAAACCTGGCGTAAACTTCATACTAACTTCTTACGGCTTAGTTCTATGGCACGATCTAAAAATAAAAGAAGGGTAATATTTCTAAAATGCCCTATAGCCTCTCAATTATAAATGTGGCGCACAAAACATCCATAAGTGAGACTCTACTAGGCACGGCTTTGTAGACTCCCTACGACACGACCCGCTCCGATACCTCTTTGTCACGCCCCGAACCTGGGGAGGCGTAACTGGCACCCGGTGCCATTGTAGTCCGAGCGTACCACTCTGCAACTCTTTTTTTTTTCTTTGTAACTATCATGGGCCCACATGGCCACAACTCATAATATACAACTGTAAGGGGCAACACTGGATCACTGAACCATTTTTCTTAAAACATGAACACATATGGGCCATCAAGGCCTCTAACATAATATACAAAATGAACCTCTATCTACAAAGCCTCTAAGATTATTTGACATCAAGTGGGACAGAGTACCGACCTACCCATAAGTATGTAGCAAAACGCTGATAGGATGACTCATAGACTCGGCTGCACTCTGAATAAGTAGAGTCTTACTGATCCTTTGCTGAATGTCAATCTCGTCTATTATGAGGGTTTGTCAAACTGATTATCTACCTGTAGGCATGAATGCAACGTCCCCAACAAAAGGACGTCAGTACGAATAATGTACTGAGTATATAAGGCGGAACTGAAACATAACAATAAGTCAACGTTAATTGAAGACATATAAAAATTAACCTGAATCTCTGAAGTGCCACCGTATATGTATACGTATTATACACACACACACACACACAGATATATATATATATATATATATATATATATATATATATATATATATATATATATATATATATATATATTGCTTATATTGAGGCTATCTCTATTACCCAACCGGGCGACCGGCCGTCGCACGGTGGTAAATGTATGACTGCCCGACCGGCCTTAGCTCAGTAGTAAACGTATAACTACCCAACCGGCCGTAGTTCGGTGGTAAATGAATATGCATGACTGCCCAACCGGTGGTAAATAATTATATATAAGTGCCCAACGGTGGTAACTGCCCGATCGGCCGTAGCACGGTGGTAAATACATGAAGATGCATGTATCACTATATTATAAACATTAACATCTTTATCAAATACCTCAACCACAAACATGTTGTCAAAGTCCACCACCCATTAGAATCACAATCAAACACTAACTTCAAAAGGCAAGTTCTCCTTTTCCATAATATTTCAATTTAATACTTTTTGGCTAATTGTCATGGCTTAAGTTAAAAATAGTGTTTTTTTAATATTAGAAAATTCAAGATCATCTTTATACATTGTAAGCTTCACCCTTTTCTTTTTATAGATAATTAGTTCGGGAGATATATCTTCTTTCCTTAAGTCAATTACTTATGAAAGTCATTGAAAGGTAAAATATTCTTGGAAGAATATATTACTAGCTGAAACTATCTTTGGAAACCAACAGTTAAACAATAATAGCTGAAGACTATTCTTTTTGCGGACATAGTATAGCAGTTGACAAACACTTTCTTGTATTTTAACATCTTCTGTTAGAAGAAATTTGTTGTGATTGTAGTTGCATATGTCACTTATATTATGAACATTAATATCTTTATCATATACCTCAATAGGGAACTAGATACGTACTTAGACATGCTTGAATATTACTTTACGGGAATGAATAACATGGACATCCTTAACTGCTAAGAGTAGAATCACTTATGAAATATCATTACGTTTATGTATCGTCACTTGGATCATGCCAAAAGAAAAAAGGACTAGCCTTAACATACCTGGGCCGATTCTCTTGATAATCCCTCTAACACATATCTTTGCGAAAAATACGTAACGGCGGATCAAAGTTGCTGTTTTCACACTTGAGAATGCTGGAATTTTCCAAGTCGAATGCAATAAACAATATTTGCCAAATTTCAAGGATGAAAATGTATTTTTATTCCAAAAGGGAATAAGCAAACAAAATTTGGAGACGGAAGTACCCTTAACTTTGCTGGAAAATTGGCTCTTTGATGATTCTAATGTACAAACACAAGAAGAGCTAACGAGAATCGGAATAAGCATGGAATGGCTTTGCGTAGAACTGCCGATTTGTATAGTAACATTTTTTTGGGTTGAAACTCTCTAAGAGATTACAAAATAATTTTTTATTTTTTACCAACTGCATGAGTTTGTGACTTACATATTAATGAATATATGACTCTTCCTTTTTAAAAAGTGACTCACGTACTTAATGTTTTGCCACATAACAATATGACTTTAGGAGTCATCTTACTTAATCTTATATGCTTGGCACGTAAATCTTTATCCCAAATATATTAAATTCCTAGTTAATGTTACCACCAAAATTATTAAGTAGCCCAATTATCCACATAATAAAGAATTATCTCAACTTACTTAAAATACTATTCATTTTTAATACACATTATATAACTTACTATAACATAAAAAATAAATACATACACTATTATTTCATTAAAACAACACACACACACACACACACACACACACACACACACACACACACATATATATATATATATATATATATATATATATATATATATATATATATATATATATATATATATATATATGTGTGTGTGTGTGTGTGTGTGTGTGTGTGTGTGTGTGTATGTATCTAATCTCATATAAAGAGTAAAAATTTTGTACGCTTAATTCTTAAAATAATAAAAAGATAACCTTCTTTTCTTGTGAGAAAATAATTTCTATCTTTACAATTAAGAAAATCTCATAAATTTTCTCATATTATGTGCATAATTTAAAACATATTCGAAAGTAATAATATTAATAACTATATAAAATCATATTTTTCAAACCTTTCTTTTTTTTTTCCTTACCAAAAATATTTCACTCAAAATATCATATCAAATATATATGACAGGATATCAAGTTGTTAAACTTACGAGGTGTAACAGTGATGGCGCCTACTAGTGAAAGCTAGGCAAGCCAACCGTTTGAACAAATTACCTTTTTACCATTTTAATCCTTTAAAAATTGTGAATCAATAGTTTATAAACATCGAAACTTAAACAAGCGGAAGAAACAAATAAACCATTTAAATAATTCCAATACGATTTCTTGAATAAAGACTACCCAGAACTAGTGTCACAACTTCACAGACGGTCTAGGAATACTACAAACAAGGTCCAAAAAATAAATGCAACACTATTTCTGAATTACATAAATGAAACAGGAAGAAAGGATAGAGGGAGACGCCAGGGCCTGCGGACGCCTACAGGACTACCTTGGATCTCCGTATGGACTGAAGGCAGCCACCCAAGCTAAGGTCCAAAAGCTGTTGCTCCAGGATCTGCACACAATGCAGAGTGTAGTATCAGCACAACTGACCCCATGTGCTAGTAAGTGCCTAGCCTAACCTCGGCGAAGTAGTGACGAGGTTAGGACTAGACTACCAAATAAACCCGTGCAGTCAAATCATATACAACAGAAAATAAAAGCAGGAATGTACAGTTTAGAATGGGAGGGGGAAAACATGTTGCGGGGAAACATTATATGATAATAGAAAGACAGCAGGTAAATACAAGGAACACCATAACTCAAGTATCAACAAGAATTAGAAATCAAACAAGTGCACGACATCACCCTTCGTGCTTTTACTCTCGTCCTCACCATAAGAATCAATATAATCTGCATGGCATCACCCTTCATGCTTTTACTCTCGTCCTCACCACAAAGTCAATATAATCGACACGAAATTGTACATCGTGCGGCACGTCATCACCCTTCGTGCTTTCATACTCTTCCTCACAAAATCATACACGACATCACCCTTCGTGCTTTAACACTCTTCCTCACTCAAACAACAAGCACAAATAATAAGGGCAAGAAAATAAATGAAATCACAATAAAATCCCGGCAAGAGAACAATAGTTCAACAACCAAATCCCGGAAAAGGAATAATATCATAGGCATAAACATCCCGGCAAGGGAGATAGCATTAAAAGCAACAACATCCCGGCAAGGGAAACAATATCATAATCCTCTTCTCTTTTTCATATTTACTTCACAACTTACTTCACAACTTGAGCCAATGATTGATAAGGCTCAATTGCCAATTTTACTTCCACAATTCGTTTTACAACTTGAGCCAACACTCCTCAATATTCAATTACCAACACTACTTCCACAAGCTTTGCTCAACATAGAAATCATCACTAAAGGCATGAACAATACAAACGAAGTCATAATAATCATAATATAAAACTCACGGGCATGCTTGACACCAACGTATAGATACTCGTCACCATGCCTATACGTCGTACTCAACAAATAACACATAACAAATAGGACACAACTCCTAATCTCTCAAGCTAAGGTTAGACCAAACACTTACCTAGATGCCATGAACACAATTCAAGTCTCAACTATCGCTTTACCTCTTGATTACACCACCAATTCGCTCGTATCTAGCCACCACTTACTTAACTATACCAATAAATGCTAAATAAATCAATTCCAATGTATGAAAATAAGTTTTCTAAAGTTTTTCCTAAAAGTCAAAAATCGCACCAGGCCCACATGGTCAAAACCCAATGTTCGAACCAAAATCCGATTACCCAGTCCCCTATGAACCCAAATATATAATTTGTTTTGAAATCAGACCTCAAATCAAGGTTCAAATCCCTAAATTTTGAAAATCCTACGTTCTACCCAAAACACCCATTTTTTCCCATGAAATCCTTTGATTTTGAGTTGAAATAATGAGAAAAGATGTTAAAGATTAATAAAAACAAGTTAGAAATGACTTACAATCAATTTGGAAGAGTACTTGCCTTTGAAAAATCACTCAAGAGTGTTTTGGTTTTGAAAGGGTTTGAAAAATGGTTGAAATGCGTCTAAGTTATGATTTTGCAGGTTGCAGGTGTCACAATTGCGACTAGGGTTCGCAATTGCGAACCCCTCAAACTGCTACTCTCACTTTTGCGATGGAATTTGTCGCAATTCCAGGCCATTTCGCAAATGCAATTGGCCTTTCGCATTTGCGACATCGCTTTTGCGATGACTACGTCGCATTTGCGACCCCAAGGCAGACCAGGTCTTTTCGCATTTGCGAGCCAGGCTTCAAATTTGTGAAGCTTGCAGACCTGCAACATACCAGCTAAAAACCTGCAATATCCTAAGTTAAATTCCACTTCGTGGCCTATCCAAAACTCACCCGAGCCCTCGGGGATCCAAACCACACCAACCTAAAAACATCATACGAACTTGCTCGTGCAACCAAATCATGAAAATAACATGTAAAACTATGAATTAAACCTCAAAACACATCATTTTCATCAAGAACACTTTAAAATTCATAACTCTTCGACCGGAGGTCCAAATTACGTCAAATAAACTCCATTTTTCACCAAATTTCATAGTTATCATTTAAATACTATAACAAGTTTGTACCGGGCTGCGGAACCAAATACGGGCCCGATACCAATGGTTTCAAACATTAATTCTCTTCTTTATTTCATAAATAATTCAGCAAAATAATTTCTTTTAAAAATTAATTTCTAAGGCTTGGGACATCGGAATTCATTTCCGAGCATGCGCCCAAGTCCCATATTTTATTGCAGATCTCTCGGGATCGTCGGAACCCAGATGCGGGTCCGTTTGCTCAAAATGTTGACCAAAGTCAACCATAATCAGATTTTAACTTTAGAAATTTCTATTTCTCATATTTTCACATAAAAGGCTTTCCGGATGTAGGTCCGAACCACGCACGCAAATTGAGATGAGGTAAAAAGGAGGTTTTAAGACCTCGGAACACAGGATTTATTTCTAAAACAAGTGATGACCTTTCGGGTCATCACATCCTCCACCTCTAAAACAACCGTTCGTCCTCAAACGGACATAAGAAAGAAGTACATGAGTTGGGGAAAAGATGGGGATAACGGCTCCGCATATCGGACTCAGACTCCCAAGTCGATGCCTCAGTAGGCTGACCTCTCCACTGAACACGGACAAAAGGGAAACTCTTCGATCTCAATTGCCGAACCTGCCGGTCTAGAATAGCTACCGACTCCTCCTTATAGGACAAGTCCTTGTCCAACTGGACAGTGCTGAAATCTAACACGTGGGATGGATCACCGTGATACTTCCGAAGCATGGACACATGAAACACTGGATGCATGGCTGACAAGCTCGGTGGCAACGCAAGTCTATAAGCCACCTCTCCCACTTGATCAAGAATCTCATAAGAACCTAGGGCTAAGCTTGCCCTTCTTTCCAAATCTTATCATCCCTTCATAGGTGACACCCGAAGCAATACCCGCTCACCGACCATGAAGGCCAAATCACGAACCTTACGGTCGACATAACTATTTTGCTTGGACTGATCTGTACGAAGTCTATCCTGAATGATCTTGACCTTGTCTAAGGCATTCTGTACTAGATCCGTACCCAACAATCGAGTCTCCCCTGACTCAAACCATCTAACCGGCGATCGAAACCGCCTACCATATAAATCCTCGTAAGGAGCCATTTGGATACTCGACTTGTATCTGTTGTTGTAGGCAAATTCTACTGAAGGCAAAAACTGATCCCACGAGCCTCCAAAGTCAACGACACAAGCTCAGAGCATATCCTCCAAAATCTGAGTAGTCCGCTCGGACTGCCCGTCCGTCTGAGGATGAAACGCTGTGCTCAAATCAACTCGTGTGCCCAACTCCCGCTGAACTGCTCTCCAGAAATGTGAGGTAAACTGCGTACCTCAATCCAAAATGATAGACACAAGCACACCATGAAGACGAACAATCTCCCGGATATAGATCTCATCTATCCTCTCAGAAGAATATGAGACTGCCATAGGAATGAAATGTGCTGACTTGGTCAGCCTATCAACAATAACCCACATTGCATCGAACTTCCCCTGAGTCCGTGGGAGTCCAACAACGAAGTCCATAGTGATATGCTCCCACTTCCACTCATGAATCTCAATCTTTTAGAACAAACCACCAGGCTTTTGATGCTCGTACTTAACCTGCTGACAATTCAAACACCGAGCTACGTATGCAATAATGTCCTTCTTCATTCTCCTCCACCAATAATGCTGTTGCAAATCCTGATACATCTTAGCGGCGCCCGGATGAATAGCGTACCGAGAACTATGGGCCTCCTCTAAAATCAAATCCCGGAGCCCATCCACATTAGGCACACAAACTCGACCCTGCAGCCCCAACACTCCATCATCTCCTAAGGTAACCTGCTTGGCAACTCCGCGTTGCACCATGTCCCTAAGGACACACAAATGAGGATCATCATATTGCCGATCTCGAATACGCTCCAATAATAAAGAACGAGCGACTGTGAAAGCTAGCACACGGCTGGGCTCAGAAACATACAACCTCACAAACTGATTGGCCAATGCCTGAACATCCAAAGCAAGCGGTCTCTCACCGACCGGAATATAAGCAAGACTGCCCATACTGGCTGACTTCCTACTCAAAGCATCGGCCACCACATTGGCCTTTTCCGGATGATATAAGATGGTGACATCATAGTTTTTTAATAGCTCCAACCACCTTCTCTGCCTCAAATTGATCTCCTTCTGCTTGAACAAATACTGCAGACTCTTGTGGTCCGTGAACACCTCACATGACACGCCATATAGATAATGCCTCCAAATCTTCAATGCATGAACAAGGGCTGCTAACTCCAAATCATGAACTGGATAGTTCTTCTCATGAATCTTCAACTGACGCGAAGCATATACAATGACCTTGCCATCCTTTATCAACACCGCACCAAGTCCAATACGAGATGCATCATAATAAACTGTATAAGGCCCTGAACATGTGGGCAAAACCAACACCGGCGCCGTAGTCAAAGCTATCTTGAGCTTCTGAAAGCTCGCCTCATACTCGTCTAACCACCTGAACTGTGCACCCTTCCGGGTCAACCTGGTCATCGGGGCTACAATAGACGAAAACCCCTCCACAAACCGATGATAATAGCTTGCCAAACCCAAGAAACTCTGGATCTCTATAGCTGATGCTGGTCTAGGCCAGTTCTTGACTACTTCTATCTTCTTCGGATCTACCTAAATACCCTATGCTGATAAAAATCAAGGTCCAAATCCCCAAAATTAAAAAACCTAGGTTTACCCAAAACACCCATTTTCCCATGAAAACCTTTGATTTTGAGTTGAAATTATGAGAAAAGATGTTAAAGATTAATAAAAACAAGTTAGAAATGACTTACAATCGATTTGGAAGAGTACTTATCTTTGAAAAATCGCCCAAGAGTATTCTGGTTTTGAAAGGGTTTGAAAAATGGTTGAAATGCGTCTAAGTTATGATTTTGCAGGTTGCAGGTGTCACAATTGCGACCAGGATTCGCAATTGCAAACCCCTCAGACTTCTAATCTCGCATTTGCGACTGATGTTCGCATTTGCGAACTCGCTTTTGCGATGGAATTTGTCATATTTGCGACACTGGAGAATTCCAGGCCATTTGGCAAATGCGATTGGCCTTTCGCATTTGCGACATCGCTTTTGCGATGACTACGTTGCATTTGCGACCCTAAGGCAAATCAGGTCTTTTCGCATTTGCGGCGATTTTCTCGCATTTGCGAGCCAGGCTTCGCATTTGCGAAGCCTTCAGACCTACAACATACCAGCTAAAAACCTGCAACATCCTAAGTTAAATTCCACTCTGTGGCCTATCCAAAACTTACCCGAACCCTCGGGGCTCCAAACCAAACATGCACACCAACCTAAAAACATCATACGGACTTGTTCGTGCAACCAAATCATGAAAATAACATGTAAAACTATAAATTAAACCTCAAAACACATCATTTTAATCAAGAACACTTTAAAATTCATAACTCTTCGACCGGAGGTCCAAATCACGTCAAATAAACTCCATTTTCACCAAATTTCACAGTTATCATTTAAATACTATAACAAGTTTGTACCGAGCTCTGAAAATAAAATACAGGCCCGATACAAATGGTTTCAAACATTAATTCTCTTCTTTATTTCATAAATAATTCAACAAAATAATTTCTTTCAAAAATTGATTTGTAAGGCTTGGGACCTCGGAATTCATTTCCGGGCATGCGCCCAAGTCCCATATTTTACTGCGGACCTCCCGGGATCGTCGGAACATAGATCGGGGTCTGTTTACTCAAAATATTGACCAAAGTCAACCATAATAAGATTTTAACTCTAAAAATTTTTATTTCTCATATTTTCACATAAAAGGCTTTCTGTATATAGGTCCGGACCATGCACGCAAATCAAGGTGAGGTAAAAAGGAGGTTTTAAGGCCTCAGAACACAGGATTTGTTTCTAAAATAAGTGATGACCTTTCGGGTCATCACATTATACCTCCTTCTTCGGTATCATCTAATCTAATTCCATCATTTGCCAGTTTTTGAATTTCTCGACCCAAAGTTCGCCTTTGTACTGCAAGATGGGCTAAGACACCCATTGACTTCCTACTAAATACATCTTCTACCATAATAGCTTTTCCCGAGTGATAAAGAATATTGATGTCATAATCCTTCAATAGCTCTAGCCACCTTCTCTGTCTCAAATTTAATTCTTTCTACTTGAAAATGTACTGGAGGCTTTTGTGATCTGTAAATACTTTAGAATGCTCTCCATAAAGGTAGTATCACCGTATCATTAATGCAAACACTACTGCTACAAGCTCCAAGTCATGTGTGGGGTAGTTCTTTTCATGATTCTTTAACTACCTGGCAGCATAAGCAATAACTTTTCCATTTTGCATAAGAACACAACCAAGACCAACTTTGGAGGCATCACATTATACTGTGAACCCACTCAAACCTGTTGGCAAGGTTAACACAGGTGCAGTGGTCAACCTCTTCTTTAACTCTTGAAAACTCTGCTCACAAGCGTCTGACCACTGGAACTTAACTGCTTTCTAGGTTAACTTAGTTAATGGAGTTGCAAGTGAGGAGAATCCCTCTACAAACCTTCTATAGTAGCTAGCTAACCCCAAGAAACTCCTAATTTCAGTTGGTGTTATCGGCCTTGGCTAGTCCTTGACTGCTTCAGTCTTCTAGGGGTCTGCTTTTATGCCTTCACAAGATACCACATGGCCTAAGAATGCCACTGAATGCAACCGGAACTCACATTTTGGAAATTCGGCATAAAGCTCATTCTTCTTCAAGGTTTGCAAGGCTATCCTGAGGTGTTCTACATGCTCATCCTTGCTCTTAGAGTATACCAAAATATCCTCTATAAACACGATAATAAAGGTATCAAGGAATGGCTTGAAAACTTTATTCATGAGGTCCATGAATGCAGTTGGAGCATTTGTCAACCTGAAGGACATTACTAGAAATTTATAGTGCCCGTAGCGAGTTCTAAAGGCTGTTTTAGATATATCCTCTTCTCTGATTCTCAATTGATGGTACCTCGACCTCAAGTCTATCTTTGAAAAGTACTTTGCACCTTAAAGTTGATCAAATAAATCATTAATTCTTGGCAGTGGGTACATGTTCTTAATGGTAACTTTATTCAATTGCCGATAGTCGACGACACACATTCAGTGAGAACCATATTTCTTCTTGACAAACAGGACCGGAGCACCCCATGGTAAAATACTTGGCCTGATGAAGCCCTTGTCAAGAAGGTCTTTCAACTGTTCTCTCAACTTATTAAGTTCTGCTGGAGCCATCCTATAAAGAGGTATAGATATGGGCTGAGTGCCTGGCATGAGATCGATGCCAAAGTCTATGATTCTTTCAGGAGAAATTCTAGGAAGGTCATTTGGGAAAACTTATGGAAATTTTCTAACAACTAGCACAGACTGAAGAGCTGGTGGTTCTGATTCGGGACTAATAATGTGAGCCAAATAGGCGAGACACCCCTTACCGATTATTCATTGTGCCTTAAGGTAAGAAATAAACTTACCTGCAAGCGATGCTGAACTACCCTTCCACTCTAAGACTTCTTTATTTGGAAATTGAAACCTGACTATCTTGGCACAACAATCTAACATGGCATAGCAGGAAGACAATCAATCCATACCCATGATCACATCGAAATCCACCATTTCGAACTCTATGAGATCGGCTTCGGTGTTACGACCTTGGACTGAAACTATACAACCTCTATAGACTCTTGTGGCTTCCACTGACTCACTAACTAGAGTAGATACTAGGAATAACTCACTAAGTTGTTTAGGTTCTAGCCCAAGGTTAAATGCAAAGTATGGAGCCACATACGAAAATATTGAACCTGGATCAATTATGGCATAAACATTATATGAGCAAACTAGAAGTATACCTATAATAACTTCTGCAGATGCCTCTGCACTCTAACGATCAAGTGTAACAAACAAATGGGGTTGTCCCCTTTCTTGAGTAACACGATCTGCACCTCTGCTTGCCCCATGCTCAGTCTGATTATGAGAACCACAAGCCTGAGGTGGTGCATTTCTAGTAGCTGAGGAACTAGAAGGACGAGTTGATCCCCTACTGAAATTACGTTGCAATTTTGGGCAGTGCGCTTATCAAATCTATTATAACTTCAAACTTTATATGCAACAAGGCAATACTTTAACCAAATACTTTAAATTAATTTAAATATCTAGAATAAACCAACTCTAAAACTCTATTTGTAGTAACCATTGAAATACTACTGATTTATTATCAAAAACATCTGAATCTTAACTCATCGACTGTGTTTATGAAGCCTCTACTGATAAACTGAACCATTTCTCAGGATATGAGATTGCCTGGAAATTTCTCCAAGTAAATAAAGAAATAGCTAAATAAAGATGACTCAAAGGAATACTCCACGAACAAAAGAAGAGGTTACAAATAGCACTGGAAGAGAAGGAAGACCTAACCAGTAGCCTGCTCGCCTGCAAAACCGGTTCCTACGTTGTACCGCAAAACAAAGTAGGTTCCCAAAAAAGAATGTCAGTACCATCTATTCTACTCAGTGAGTCTCAATAACCGGGGATGAAACTTTAATAAAATATACATTATGAGCAGATATTCTAAATGCATGGAAAACATAAAGCTTCTAAGAGCAATTCTAAAATAATTGCATAATATCAGTTGATGAATATTCTAAAAGAAATTCTTTTCTTTTTCTTTCTTATAAGAAAAATACTTCACTTTATACTTGGGGAGTTCCAACTATCCTGACCTATTTCTGTCTTAGTCACCATGTGATCGACATGAGTTCGATCCCAACCTGATCGAATATGCCCTATCCACGAGGTGCCACTCGCCTCATGGTTCTCAGCGCTCATGTATCATACCTTAGCCTGACTAAGTCAAATTCTCAGCAACGAGAACCTCGGCTCGTGTGCTCCCGGCTTTGGCACAAGTAGTTTTAGGAAGTCAACGCCTTGGTCAGGACCCTCGACCTGGACGATGACCCCTTCTCAGAATAGAGGATACTTCCAAAAATCTTTTCTTTCTAAAACTTCTTCATGTGATTTTTCAAGTCTAAATCTTTTCTGGAACATCCTATACATACTCATACTGGTATCCTTAAATGTAAAGCATGTCATAAGAATGAAATAAACATTCAGAAGTATTTCTAAGAATTTTTGCATCTTCATGAATTTTCAACATAAAAATGGCATATAAGAATAACACAAAAATCTGAAAATTTATGCACATATATCTTAATAAATCATCTAAACTTTAGCTAGAATAATTCTAAGTTAATAAGTACTCACTCGCTTCAATTAAGTACATATTAACTCTTTTAAGCAATTCATCAAACACCTTGTATGCATGCTTTTGTGAGTTAAACCACTTTAGTAAAGGGTCATATCAACTCACCTCAAAACTCTTCGAGTCAATACGTAGGCCCCAGTCCAATTTATACCTGTCAA
This sequence comes from Nicotiana tabacum, assembly GCF_000715075.1. Classification (NCBI taxonomy): domain Eukaryota; kingdom Viridiplantae; phylum Streptophyta; class Magnoliopsida; order Solanales; family Solanaceae; genus Nicotiana; species Nicotiana tabacum. The sequence continues at coordinate 85,640,078 of NC_134086.1, forward strand.
ACAATTGATTCTACAATAACTAGTACATTTTAATTACTTTTAAAGTTTCACACCTAAACATGGAATTTACTATTGATACAGAGAAAGAAGGGAATTAACTATCCAACTCTTATACTGTAGGATAATTGAGAATAGGAAATTTTATATACCTGAGTTCAAGAATTAGTGATTTGTAAAGAAACCTAGAACTTTCCGTTGCCTGCATGGGTAAGCCGCCTTTGTTTCGTGGTTCTCTGTTCATGCAGAATGCTTTTCTATTTTCGTATAAGGATTTTCAATCCTTTTTGGTTCCAACAGCCCTTTATGGGCTTTTAGGCTTGTCCCCCCCTCCCCACTTATTTTTGTTTTATTGTTTTTTTGTTTTGTTTTGTTTTGTTTTCACTTAACTAATAAATAATGATACCCATTTTTAATAATTAATATATTAAAATTATTAATATTTCCCTAATTGCATATCCGATTATTTAAGTAATTTTTTTTTGCACTCTAGGCAAGATTAAAAACACTAATTCTTTATTTAGCGTGTCTTGAAACTTTTATAGATTTGAGGAATGTTACACTATACACTAAAGATTCCTTTATCAAAGGGCAACAATTAATAGCCGGAATCAAGGGATCTGATTTGATTTTTCAAATAACGAGAATATCTGCTCAGCAAAGGAAAAGTTCAATCAAGACCACAAGTCAATGCAAATCAACAGAAATAACATCTTATTCTTTGAAAGAATTACTCTACGATTTCTTTCACATATCAACTTCCTTGGCTTTGCAATATCTCAAGATTCACAAGACAAGAAGACCGTGTGTGTGTGTGTGTGTATATATATATATATATATATATATATATATATATATATATATATATATATATATATATATATATATATATATATCCACTTTTGAAGACATATACTTTGATCATACCAAATTCATACTCTTTGTTGTACTCTAAACAAGCATTATCATCTTAGCAAAGTTTACTGTGTAATCAAAAGAGAGAAGAAAGAGAGAAAAATATTGGTGAGGCATTGTATTGAAAATATCACAAGCGTACTTAGATTCAAAAATGAGTTGGTGTTCAGAGATAACATCAAAACAATTCTACGATATTATTCAAGGAGCTTTGAAGAGAGAACATCCTTGTAAACCAAGGAGACTGGAGTAGGATTCACATTGAATCTCAACAAGTATAAAATCCTGGGTATCTTTAATTCCTGCACTTTACTTTTGCTTTCAGTTATATTCTATCTTTATTTTTTAGTTGACTAATTGGTAAACTAGTCAACTACTTAGGATACAAAAAGAAAAATCGACAATTCACCCCCCCTTGTACTTTCGGGATAGTCCTCCATAGCCAGTATGTGAACCAAATGACCCCTAAGATGATTTGATGGGTAGAAGGGAGGAAATTAGACTTAAAACAAAGTAGACTGCTTGTCACGACCCAAACCGGCCCGGTCGTGATGGCGCCTCTCGTGAAGACAAGGCCAGCCGACACAACACTCACCTTAACCCTTTAAGCATTAACAGTCATTTTTATGTCTTTAAATCAAACAATGTTTCGTAATAAAATCATGGAATAACAGTGCGGAATAAAGTACCAGCCCGACATCGGGGTGTCACTAGTCATGAGCAACTATCAAGGTCTGAATACAACAAAAGTCTAAAAATGTACAAAATATAGTAACAACAATGAGGGGAAGGAAGCGGTGCTGCGAACGTCATGCAGCCACCTTGCTAACTCTGATGACTTCATGGCTGAGCTATCAACACCCGCTACCGGGTTCCGATATACCTGAATCTGCACACGAGGTGCAGGGAGTAATGTGAGTACTCCAACCTAGTAAGTAATAAGAGTAAATAAAGGCTGAGCAGTAGAAACAATGAATCCACATTTATGTTGGGTTCAATAAACACAACATACTTTCAAATCATAATACGAGTCAATCTTCCCTTTTAAAATCCAGCTTTTAGTAAAAATCATTTTTGAAATACCTTCCAACAGTTTCAGTAGGGGTTCAATACCATTTAAAATAATAATAGAGATTAAAGTCATAATCGGCCCCTCGGACAAAGTATAGTTCGTAAAACAGCCCCTCGGGCAAAACAATGATCACAAACACTTCATAACTTGAAAATCTCGGTGGAAATAACCAATGTCAAATCAGTGATTAATTTCTGAACATCTCATAAACCCCAGTTTAAATAAAAGCTGTTTTAAAACATTTGTGCAACTTTCCGACAGAGGCTCAATATAAAGATGAGTGAAAACAGTCAATAAATTAACATATTCGATAGAAACTCATTTTAAGAGAAGTGAAATCAATAATTCCATAAACAAGCCTCTCAGGCAAAACACCACTCATATGCATGTATATATCTATCGCCCCTCGGGATAGCCTCTCTGTCACTCGGGACTCAACTCTTACCAATCAGTACTCGTACTCAGTATTCACGCTCAATTGGTACCATATAGTAACTGCTGCGGCGTGCAGCTCGATCCGTATATCTCTCAGAATAACTGAAATCAAAGTTACCGCTGCGGCGTGCAGCCCGATCCATGCATCGTTGTGGCGCACAACCCGATCCATATAAATAGTCGACTGCGCTCACTGGGGGTGTGCAGACTCCGGAGGGGCTCCTACAGCCCAAGAGCTATATTGTTGTGGCGTGCAGCCCGATCCATATAAGTACCGCTGCGGCGTGCAACCCGATCCATATACATATATATACACATTGCTACGCGCGTGCAACCCGATCCATAGATTTATAATCCTCACAACTAGGCCCTCGACCTCTCTCAGTCATTAACCTCACCATCAGACTCTCAGTCTATCTCAGTCATCAATATCACAATCAGACCCTCGGTCTATCTAAGTAAAACAGGGAACTTAGCCCAAAACAATTTCCACATGTTAAGAATATAGTGATAAAGCCAGAATTGAGCAATAAATAGGTAAAACATGACTGAGATATGCTTTCAAACAAATAGAGTGAGGAAAGATAGTCAAAATGTCCCTAAGGGTCTCAACAAGTCGGCACAAGGCCCCAAACATGGCATACATCCCAAAAATATAATAATGTCAAACAATTAACTATCAAATACGCATTAAAATATTCGTTCGGGATGGACTAGGTCTCAATCCCCAGCGGTGCTCTACCCCACGCTCGTCATCCAGCGTGCAAGTCACCTTAAAGTAACACAACGACGTATAATCCGGGATTTTAAACCCTCAGGACAATATTTACAATCATTACTTACCTCGAACCGGCTAATCCTCTAGCTCGCGATGCCTTTGTCTCTCAAATCGACATCCGAATGCCTCGAATCTATCCACAATAATTCGATTCAGTAAATAAAAATTATAGGAATTAATTCCATATGAAATTCTACATTTTTCATTAAAATCCGAAATTGCACTCAAAATTCGCCCGTGGGGACCACATCTCGGAACCCGACAAAATTTATGGAATATGAAACCTCATCCAACCACGAGTCCAACCATACCAATTTTACTAAATCTGACATCAACTCGACCCTCAAATCTTCAAATTAAACCAAGAGGGTTTTTAAGATTTTCCCAACTAAAATCACCAATTAAATGCCAAAACTAGTAATAGATTTGGGTAATCTAACCAAAATTAAGTTAAGAACACTTACCCCGTTGTTTTCTCTGAAAATCTCCCGAAAATTGCCTCTCCCCGAGCTCCAATTTGGTAAAAATGAAAAATGGGATTCGTCCCATTTTCCAGAACTTAACATTCTGTCTGGTACTATTCACACTGTTCACGACTATTCACGGGGTACTGTACACGGTACTGTTCACGGGGTACTATTCACGGGGTACTATACACGGTATTGTTCACGCAGGTGCGGTCACTGTTCACACGTGCGAAAAATGCAGAAACTTCCCAGAAAATTGCAGCAACTTTTCTTTTCACTAAAAAGTCTCTAACTCCATCATACGAACTCGGAATTCGATAATTCTTGTTCCTATGACTCAAAAATAATAATACGAACATAGCCCTTTAGTCGAAACTCAATTCAGAGCTCATTTACTCAGTTCAATACACGGTACTGTTCACGCAGGGTTGGTCACTGTTCACACGTGCGAAAAATGCAGAAACTGCCCAGAAAATTGCAGTAGCTTTTCTTTTCACTAAAAAGGCTCTAACTCCATCATACGAACTCGGAATTCGATGATTCTTGTTCCTATGAGTCAAAAATAATAATACGAACATAGCCCTTTAGTCGAAACTCAATTCGGAGCTCATTTGCTCAGTTCAATACCCATTTCGCTTGTTAAACAATTAACTCATGTTTCGTGTCAAAAACCCAATCGCGACTTGATGAAATAAGACCAAACTTTCCAGATCAGTCCTATAATTCATTATCAAAATTCAAAAAGTCTCGAAATCAAATTTTGATCTCTAGAACTAAAATTGGATCTTTTGATCATTACATGCTTATGCTCAAAATGGCAAAATCTTCCAAAAACTCTTCCAAAACTTATCCGAGACTCATGGGACCCCGACCAAACATGGCAACACACCCCATAACATAATTCAAACTTGTTCCAACCTTCAGAACGCTCAAAACAACATCAAAACATCAAATCACCCTCGAATTCAAGCTTTCAGTAAAAATCATTTTTGAAATACCTTTCAACAGTTTCAGTATGGGTTCAATACCATTTAAAATAATAATAGAGATTAAAGTCATAATCGGCCCCTCGGGCAAAGTATAGTTCGTAAAACAGCCCCTCGGGCAAAACAGTGATCACAAACACTTCATAACTTGAAAATCTCAGTGGAAATAACCAATGTCAAATCAGTGATTAATTTCTGAACATCTCATAATCCCCAGTTTAAATAAAAGTTGTTTTAACACAATTGTGCAACTTTCCGATAGAGGCTCAATATAAAGATGAGTGAAAACAGTCAATAAATCAACATATTCGATAGAAACTCATTTTAAGATAAGTGAAATCAATAATTCCATAAACAGGCCTCTCAGCCAAAATACCACTCATATGCATGTATATATCTATCGCCCCTCGGAATAGCCTATCTGTCACTCGTGACTCAACTTTTACCAATCAATACTCGTACTCAGCATTCACGCTCAATTGGTACCATATAGTAACCGCTGCGGCGTGCAGCCCGATCCGTATATCTCTCAGAATAACTGAAATCAAAGTAACCGCTGCGGCATGCAGCCCGATCCATGCATCGCTTTGGCACACAACCCGATCCATATATATAGTCAACTGCGCTCACTGGGGGTGTGCAGACTCCGGAGGGGCTCCTGTAGCCCAAACACTATATTGTTGCGGCGCGCAGCCCGATCCATATAAGTATCGTTGCGGCGTGCAGCCCGATCCATATACATATATATATACATTGTTGCGGCGTGCAGCCCGATCCATAGATATATAATCCTTACAACTAGGCCCTCGGCCTCTGCGTGTAGCCCGATCCATAGATATATAATCCTCACAACTAGGCCCTCGACCTCTCCCCGAGCTCCAATTTGGTAAAAATGGAAAATGGGATTCGTCCCATTTTCCAGAACTTAACATTCTGTCCGGTACTGTTCACACTGTTCACGACTATTCACAGGGTACTGTTCATAGGGTAGTGTACATGGTACTGTTCACGGGGTACTGTTCATGGTACTATTCACGGGGTACTGTACACGGTACTGTTCACACATGTGCGTTCACTGTTCACACGTGCGAAAAATGCAGAAACTGCCCAGAAAATTGTAGCAGCCTTTCTTTTCACTAAAAAGGCTCTAACTCCATCATACGAACTCGGAATTCGATGATTCTTGTTCCTATAAGTCAAAAATAATAATACGAACATAGACTTTTAGTCGAAAGTCAATTCAGAGCTCATTTGCTCAGTTCAATACCCGTTTCGCTCGTTAAACAATTAACTCATGTTTCGTGTCAAAAACCCAATCGCGACTTGATGAAATTAGACCAAACTTTCCAAATCAGTCCTATAATTCATTATCAAAATTCTGAAAGTCTCGAAATCAAATTTTGATCTCTAGAACTAAAAATGGATCTTTGGATCATTACATGCTTATGCTCAAAACGGCAAAATCTTCCAAAAACTCTTCCAAAACTTATCCGAGACTCATGGGACCCCGACCAAACATGGCAACACACCCCATAACATAATTAAAACTTGTTCCAACCTTCAAAATGCTCAAAATAACATCAAAACATCAAATCACCGTCGGATTCAAGCCTAAGAATTCCAAAACTTTCGAAATCCAAATTCGATCAAAAAGTCGACCAAACGACGTCCAAATGACCTGAAATTTTGCACAAACATCACAAATGACATAACGAAGCTACAACCACTCTCGGAATTCCATTCCGACCCTCGGATCAAAATCTCACATATCAACCGGAATTCGCCAAAATGTTAACTTTGCCAATTCAAGCCAAATCCTTCCACGGACTTCCAAAATGCATTCCGATCGCGCTCCTAAGTCATAAATCACCCAACGAAGCTATCCAAATCATAAAGTTTCCGATCTGAGCTCATATACAAATAAGTCAACTCTTAGTCAAATTTTTCTAATTCAAAGCTTTCAACTGAGACTGTTCCTTCAAATTCATTACGATTTTTCCTGAAAACCAAAACCAACGATCTACATGAGTCATAATACGTTACACGGGGCAAGTCATGCCCGGGAACTGGCAATCAAAGTGCAAAAGTTCAAAACGACTGGTCGGGTCGTTACATCCTCCCCCACTTAAACACACGTTCGTCCTCGAACGTGCCCAGAGTTATTCCAGAAGCCAACCAATTGCTGAATAACTTTACCATGCATATACCCGGGGGTGATCCCACATTACCCTACCTCATATAGGTTCGATAACATAATATAACTGAAATTTCACAATCCATCCTAGTCCATAAACCATAGAACCACATTTCTGCTTCTAAAATCCTCAATACGATCAGAACCTCACACCTATACTTTGAATAGACCCGAACTAGCTGTAGTAACCCATGCCTGCAACCTCAAGTGCAGTTATCCGATATACCACGTAACTCAAACACATGTAGCGATAACTTCCATTCACAGCAGCTGCACACAACACCCGAATACCGGTAGAAACCTCTTATCAACTAAAGTCTCATTCCAATACTTCCATATACTGCCAATGATAAATGAAACACGCAATAAATTATAACCATCTCTCAAATCAGTTATCCATAAGGTTACTTCTCCTTTGGCAAGGACCATAGCAAATTTCTGAACCGAACCTCGATATTTACCCATCAAACATGCTGAAATCGAATCTGTTTGTATTTATTAATGATCCCCAACGATCTCCTCTAATCCAACACATTACTCTAGTGACATGACACATCTATACAGATCTAAGCCACAACTTGCACAATACACGCATCAATACGCAACAATCCGAACATACTCAAATTATGAAAATGACTCAAATGAAATAGCTAAACCTCAAGTTCACTAGTACCACCACAACACAATACTGAGAACCCGTCTCACATCATAGGAACAGAACACACGAATCTAACCTGCAAGGTCATACCTCCACATATATTCACTACAATGCGCGACCTTATTTAAACACTGCTCCACATGGAACCACCTTAAGTCACTATGCTCGAAATTGACAACCATGCACAATTTGATATCTGGAACCCAAGCAATTCATCATACTCACGATGAAGCAAATAACATACACCACGCACACCCGATAGGACATGACCGATATGTCGTTCACCGAGCAACACCAAATTACTCCTCCCGCTCGACTTCCATTATGAAACTCCTATAGAACCGCACCATAGGTGCATATAAACAACAGATCGTATCATCTCACAACACAGAAAGGCAACTCATAGATCTCCCCAGATCACTAATAAGCTCAATAACGGTCGAATCAACCTATCCCTCAACAATACAATTCCGGGCCAACCAAGCAGACTCGAGCTAGAACACGCATCCACATTGGCCTGCCAACGAACTCCTTACCAAGGAAGCCTAAAGTTGCTCCTTCAACTACCATAACTCCTGCAGGAGCCATACGATACGGTGCCCGACATCACATAATACCGAAATCCACAACCTCTAATACCCAATCATTCCACTATAGATACTCTAAAATTTCCTTGTGCCACCAAGCAAACCCGAATATCACCAGTTGATCTAAAAAGAAGGTGCCTCAATACTACCGAAGTGCTATAAACTTAATAACATTGCCCTTTTACTAAAACATAGACTCTCGTCAAATCATTTCCAATTAGCAGTACCATTCCTTAATCATCTGAGGCTACCCGCTGCCTAAGAGTTTTATGAACTTCCTTTCAGAACTAAACTGTAACTCATCTAGCCAAGAACTTCCATTGATCCCATCTAGAAGAAAAATCATTACATATCCTATGCTTCTCACACTCAAAGAAATTTCACCTCTCCAACCATGGTAGAAATCAATAAGAACTCTCCCAATTCCATTTGCACAAATTCAACTGCCAGGACTGAATCCTTCTAACTAGATCAAGCTAAGCAAGCCATCAAAACCCAAGAGCATTGTTGCAAAATAGCTGTAGGAACTCATTACCTCGAACACACACAAGGAATTAATCATATCCTTACCATACCGATTTGGTCTACTATCAAAATACCCTATCTATCTAAATTCCTTCTGATTCATCTTCAACTTGATATTCCTTCTTGCTATAGCACCACAATTTCCTCAACCTAGGCTTATCATACGAAACCCAAGCATAAAGCTACACCGTCTAAGGCTCCTAAGCCGCTGAATACTCTTTAAGTGTTCCCCAAAGCCATTACCTTCACCTTCCCGATACTGATATATAGAATCCCATAATTAATATAGAAAATACCACAAGTCTTGCCATCTTCCACTGAAAACTCAGTTTATATCCATAAGTACAACTTAGAAGCCTCCAATTATTGCATGTAGAGTTTTGAACACAATAAGACCATTCTCTAGAGTCATCCACACTACTCAAACCGTAGTTAGATTGATTAAACGAACCGAACAACCTGTGCTTCATTAGCACTCCGACACTGCAGAATATGACCTCATTCCAATATAACCAAGCAACTTCTTGCCCTATGCACCGAGCATTCCTTACCAACCATAACTCAAGTCATTCCCCGATTCTCGTACACCCATAAAGCATAATATAGCCTTTATTGAAATTTCCTTTACTCGAGCCATAACTGATTCACAAATGCGCCTCGAACTAGGACCATTAGAGCATATAACCGTGCAATCAACTATTCAATAGCGGACTCCCCCACTTGGCTCAAAGCCATAGGTCAAACACACACCATAACTCATAACACATGCGCTTTATTGCTGCCATAATACCATAGTGAGATTAACTCAATCCTTCATAAGCTCGTGGAACACAGACCATCCGGTACTTCATATCTTCAACAAATCTCGTATTTACTCTCATAACAATTAAACCCACTCTCTTAAGAGCTCGTGGAACACAGACCATCTCGTACTTCATATCTTTTACAAATCTCGTATTTACTCTCATAACAATTAAATTCACTCTCTTAAGCGACCCAAATTAAATTCACATATATATTTCACTTGTAAATGGGATCTTCTAACAGACAACATAAAGATCACACAACTCCAGAACACTTTGCAGGAGATAACCCACCTGCTCCGCCTTAACTAACATTTATGTATACCTTGCACCATCATAAACTGTATGCAGTCACTTAGTCTTCCTGAGTCTGAACTCATACCGCAACATGATTTTTTTTAATTCACTCACAACTGGGAAACATGAAAAGATTCTTCACACACCTATAACTCGGGGCTATACCTCGAATCAAGATGGAATTCAAGTACCTAATAGTTCTTCTATCCTCCAGCAGACCCTTTTTGTCGTTTCCAAATCATATGAATACATCTCGCAGTACTAACATACTCATTACGTAGTTACTCAACCGTCACTTCCACTAATAGGGACAATACCAAACATATAAGTTCAAAACACTTGCTCACACAATCAGCACCTCGGTGCTCAAGCCATAGGCAAAGATCCGGCCTCAAATCCTTCAGACTGGCCCAACATCAACTTACAGAGATCACACCTCGCCCCTCGATCGGAAAATCACAAACCATTAAGGCACATCTGATACTGAGCGATCATGCGTGCATACGAATGCGTGGAAGGAATTTAAAGAGTTACATTTCAAGATGAATCAAAGGACGCACAATAAGAATTCAAGAATGTGAAGTTTTTCTAAAGGTTCTGCAGCCTCTCGAGGATAAATACAAATGTCTCCGTATCGATCCGTAAGACTCTACTAAACCTGCTCATGACTCGTGAGACCTATGTAACCTAGGATCTGATACCAACTTGTCACGACCCAAACCGGCCCGGTCGTGATGGCGCCTCTCGTGAAGACAAGGCCAGCCGACACAACACTCACCTTAACACTTTAAGCATTAAGAGTCATTTTTATGTCTTTAAATCAAACAATGTTTCATAATAAAATCCTGGAATAATAGTGCGAAATAAAATACCAGCCTGACATCGGAGTGTCACTAGTCATGAGCAACTATCAAGGTCTAAATACAACAGAAGTCTAAAAATGTACTAAATACAATAACAACAACGAGGGGAAGGAAGCGGTGCTGCGAACATCATGCAACCACCTTGCTAACTCTAATGACTCCACGGCTAAGCTATCAACACCCGCTACCGGGTTCCGATATACCTGAATCTGCACACGAGGTGCAGGGAGTAATGTGAGTACTCCAACCCAGTAAGTAATAAGAGTAAATAAAGGTTGAGCAGTAGGAAACAATGAATCCACATTAAAGCTGGGTTCAATAAACACAACATGCTTTCAAATCATAATACAAGTCAATCTTCCCTTTTAAAATCCAGCTTTTAGTAAAAATCATCTTTGAAATACCTTCCAATAGTTTCAGTGGGGTTCAATACCATTTAAAATTATAATAGATATTAAAGTCATAATCGGCCCCTCGGGCAAAGTATAGTTTGTAAAACAGCCCCTCGGGCAAAACAGTGATCACAAACACTTCATAACTTGAAAATCTCAGTGGAAATAACCAATGTCAAATCAGTGATTAATTTCTGAACATCTCATAAACCCCAGTTTAAATAAAAGTTGTTTTAAAACATTTGTGCAACTTTCCAACAGAGGCTCAATATAAAGATGAGTGAAAACAGTCAATAAATCAACATATTCGATAGAAACTCATTTTAAGATAAGTGAAATCAATAATTCCATAAACAGGCCTCTCAGGCAAAACACCACTCATATGCATGTATATATCTATCGCCCCTCGGGATAGCCTCTCTGTCACTCGTGACTCAACTCTTACCAATCAGTACTCGTACTCAGCATTCACGCTCAATTGGTACCATATAGTAACCGCTGCAGCGTGCAGCCCGATCCGTATATCTCTCAGAATAACTGAAATCAAAGTAACCGCTGCGGCGTGCAGCCCGATCCATGCATCGCTGTGGCATACAGCCCGATCTATATAAATAGTCGACTGCGCTCACTAGGGGTGTGCAGACTCCGGAGGGGTTCCTACAACCCAAGCACTATATTGCTGCGACGCGCAGCCCGATCCATATAAAAACCGCTGCGGCATGCAGCCCGATCCATATATATATATATACACACACACACACACATTGCTGCGGCGTGCAGCCCGATCCATAGATATAGAATCCTCACAAGTAGGCCCTCGGCCTCTCTCAGTCATTAACCTCACCATCAGATTCTCAGTCTATCTCAGTCATCAATCTCACAATCAGACCCTCGGTCTATCTCAATAAAACAGGGAACTTAGCCCAAAACAATTTCCACATGTTAAGAATATAGTGATAAAGACAGAATTGAGCAATAAACAGGTAAAACATGACTGAGAATATGCTTTCAAACAAATAGAGTGAGGAAAGATAGTAAAAATACCCCTAAGGGTCTCAACAAGTCGGCACAAGGCCCAAACATGGCATACAACCCAAAAATATAATAATGTCAAACAATTAACTATCAAATACACATTAAAATATTTGTTCGGGATGGACTAGGTCAAAATCCCCAGCGGTGCTCTACCCCACACTCGTCATCCAGCGTGCAAGTCACCTCAAAGTAACACAACGACGTATAATCCGGGGTTTCAAACCCTTAGGACAATATTTACAATCATTACTTACATCGAACCGGCTAATCCTCTAGCTTGTGATGCCTTTGTCTCTCAAATCGACATCCGAATGCCTCGAATCTAGCCATAATAATTCGATTCAGTTAATAAAAATTATAGGAATTAATTCCATATGAAATTCTACATTTTCCATTAAAAATCCAAAATTGCACTCAAAATTCGCCCGTGCGGCCCACATCTCGGAATCCGACAAAAATTACGGAATATGAAATCTCATCCAACCACGAGTCCAACCATACCAATTTTACTAAAATCCGACATCAACTCGACCCTCAATTCTTCAAATTAAACCAAGAGGGTTTTCAGGATTTTTCCAACTAAAATCACCAATTAAATGCCAAAACTAGTAATAGATTCGGGTAATCTAACCAAAATTAAGTTAAGAACACTTACCCCATTATTTTCTCTGAAAATCTCCCAAAAATCGCCTCTCCCCGAGTTCCAATTTGGTAAAAATTGAAAATGGGATAACGTTCTGTCCAGTACTGTTCACACTGTTCACGACTATTCACGGGGGTACTGTTCACGGGGTACTGTACACGGTACTGTTCACGGGATACTGCACACGGTACTGTTCATGCATGTGCGTTCACTGTTCACACGTGCGAAAAATGCAGAAACTGCCCAGAAAATTGCAGCAACTTTTCTTTTCACTAAAAAGGCTCTAACTCCATCATACGAACTTGGAATTCGATGATTCTTGTTCCTATGAGTCATAAATAATAATACGAACTTAGCCCTTCAGTTGAAACTCAATTTGGAGCTCATTTGCTTAGTTCAATATCCATTTCGCTAGTTAAACAATTAACTCATGTTTCGTGTCAAAAACCCAATCGCGACTTGATGAAATTAGACCACACTTTCCAGATCAGTCCTATAATTCATTATCAAAATTTTGGAAGTCTCGAAATCAAATTTCGATCTCTAGAACTAAAAATGGATCTTTGGATCATTACATGCTTATGCTCAAAACGACAAAATCTTCCAAAAACTCTTCCAAAACTTATCCGAGACGCTTGGGACCCCGACCAAACATGCCAACACACCCCATAACATAGTTCAAACTTGTTCCAACATTCAGAACGCTCAAATCAACATCAAAACATCAAATCACCCTCGAATTCAAGCCTAAGAATTCCAAAACTTCCGAAATCCGAATTCGATCAAAAAGTCGACCAAACGACGTCCAAATGACCTGAAACTTTGCACACACATCACAAATGACATAACGAAGCTACATCCACTCTCGGAATTCCATTCCAATTCTCGGATCAAAATCTCACCTATCAACCGGAATTCGCCAAAATATTAACTTTGCCAATTCACGCCAAATCCTTCCACGGACTTCCAAAATGCATTCCGATCGCGCTCCTAAGTCATAAATCACCCAACGAAGCTATCCAAATCATAAAATTTCTGATCCGAGCTCATATACAAATAAGTCAACTCTTAGTTAAACCTTTCAAATTCAAAGCTTTCAATTGAGACCGTTCCTTCAAATTCATTACGATTTTTCCTGAAAACCAAAACCAACGATCTACATCAGTCATAATACGTTACACGGGGCAAGTCATACCTGGAAACTGGCGATCAAAGTGCAAAAGTTCAAAACGACCGGTCGGGTCGTTACACTGCTCGTCATTGCAACCATCCCTAGCCTCAAAAGTATTTACGTATGGATTTTCTGATCCGTATTTCATTAACCTCTAATGCAGATGATCTAGATACAGAATTCATAATCCTTTTAAGGGTATGTATAAAAAGGTGTAATGAGGCATTAGAGGAAAATTCTTTATATGAGTTCAAAGTCTATAACTTAATTATACTTGCAGCTAGTTGTCTCAAGGGGTAAAATATATGTAACGACCTGACCGATCGTTTTGAGTTCTAGCACGTCGTTCGGTGACTTGAGGCCTTGAGTAGCTTCACTTAATGAATTATAATTTGTACGTATGGTCAGAATTGGATTTCGGGAAGTTCGGAGTTGATTTGGAAAGAAATCTTTAATTTCGGAAGCTTTAAGTTTGAAGACTTGATTAAGATTTGACTTTTGAGTAAACGACCTCGGAATAGGGATTTTAAGGTTCCAGTAGGTTCGTATAATGATTATGGACTTGGGCGTATGACCGGATCGTGTTTTGGATGACCTGGGAGCATTACAATGCTTATTATGGAAAGTTGGCATTTGGAAGAATTTCATCAAATTTGGTTGAAGTGTATTTTAATGTTATCGATGTTCGTTTTGTATTCCGAGCCTGGGAATAGCTCCGTGTGGTGATTTTGGTCTTATGAGCGCGCTCGGATGTAGATTTAGAGGTCCGTAGGTCATTTCGAGGTCGTTTAGCGAAAGCTGGAAGTTGAAAGTTTTTGGAAGTTTGACCGGGAGTGGACCTTTTGATACCGGGGTCGGATTCTAATTCCGGAAGTGGGAGTAGGTCTGTAATGTCATATATGACTTGTGTGAAAAATTTGAGGTCAATCGGAATTGATTTGATAGGTTTCGGCACCGAATTTAGAAGTTAAAATTTTTTAGTTTCATTAGGCTTGAATTGGGGTGTGATTCCTGTTTTTAGCGTTGTTTGATGTGATTTAAGGCCTCGGCTAAGTCCGTGATATATTTTGAGACTTGTTGGTATGTTCGAACAGGGTCTCGAGGGGCTCGGGTAAGTTTTGGGGTAGTTTCAGACCTTTTCTTGGCCATTTTTAGCTGCCGATTTTTGGCTACACAAGTGTGCTCTGCGATAATGGGGAATTGGCCGCAATCACGATGAGTAAAATGGGAGAAATTGGCTAGTGATTCGCGATCGTGGAAGACCTTTCGCGATTGCATAGAGGAAACTTTCTGCTGCACTGACTCGAATTTGGAAGCTTATATCTCACAATCTATATGGAATTTGGAGATGATCCAAAATGAAAGTTGTAGCTCTTTGTGCCTCGTATTCAGCAAATTAAACCATTTGACATTTGGAGTTGTGTACAAAAATTTATGGTTGGTGCACTGCAGGCTGTCCGGGAAGATGTTTGGAAATCGCGAAGAAGATATTTGTGTTGTACAGGGCTGACTTTGACAGCTTATATCTCAACTATAAGGAATTGGGAGATGACCAAAACATAAAAGTTATAGATCTTGGTGTTTAGTTTTCAGAAAGTTAAACTATTTGTTATTCAGAGTTTTGTTCAAAAAGTTATGATCATTATACTAGAGGTTGTCCGAAAGAGTTGGAGAAGCTGTTGGAAATATTTGTTCGTCGCGATAGCGGGAGAATGGCCGTGATCACATAGAGTAAAAAAAATGCTAAAAAAATATTGTGCTTCACGATCGCATAGGGTAAATGACTGGGCATCAGATTTAAGTTCTGAAAATGGGGCTTCACCCAATTTTCCATTTTTAACGATTTGGATCTCGGGATAAGGCGGTTTTTGAGAGATGTTCGAGGGAAAACATTCGGGTAAGTGTTCCTTATTCTATATTGATTATATTTCATGATTCAATACTTAATTACATCATAAATCCATGGATTAACGGAAGAAAAATCAAATTTTCATAAAATCTTCCAAAAATGTAAAATGAAGATTTGAAAGGCAATCCGATGTCGGAAATTGATAATTTTTGTATGGTTGGACTCGCCTCGAGATAGTTGTTTAGATTTCGGGGGTTTTTTCGAGATTCGAGACATGGGTCCCATTGTTGAATTCTGAGATGAATTTCGGATTTTTATTCGGAAGATTAGTAATTTCATATGGAATTAATTCCTACGATTCGTGTTGAGTATATTGAATTGTTTGTGACTAGATTTGAAGCTTTCGGACACCTGTTCATGAGGCAAAGGTTTATTGGAATCTTGAATTTGGTTGCGAAGTAAGGTAAGTCTCATGTCTAACTCTGTGATGGGAAACTACCCCTAGGTGATGTAATTGTTATGTGCTACTAGTTGTGGGTGCTACGTACGCACGAGGTAATGAGAGTCCGTACGTAGCTAGATTTATGTTATTGTCTAGGTAGACTTAGGTTCACACCATGCTATACTTGTATTATAGGGGTTATCCTTGCTCGTTTAATTTCTTTATTTCACATTACGACTTGAGAATAGACATGTGTAGAGTGATAGACTCGCTATTATAGAGATTTGACGAGTTTCATGATTAGCCACAGAATAGTTGTGTTCCTCTTACGGATTTCTCCCGTGCTATGCATTTGCATTGAAAGATTTTCTTAAATTATAACTCATACGTTTATTCGTGAGTGGGGTCAAGGACCCGTTAAAACTTCTTATTCTAATGGGATCCGGCCGTTCGCCTCGGCAGTATAACAAATGCATCTATAGTTCGTGTCGTTCGACCTTCGGCAGTGCACAGATTATGATGGGATCGGGTCGTACGCCTCGACATTTCTATAAAATACTCTCATGGAATCGTGTGTAATATTTGACAAGAAATCAGTGTATCTATGAGTCTTTCTAATTTGAATTATGATGACCTATCTGGTGAGGTCCAATATATATATATATATATATATATATATATATATATATATATATATATATATATATATATATATATATGCTCTAGTTGAGGGGTCGTTACAAACTGAGAGCTTGAGTCTATTGTAGAGAGGAGGATTGTATCACGTATTTACACTTATTTATTTCATTTGTTTACTCTGCCCCATATTTGTTTACTTCTTATTGTAACTGTCTTATTAGACCACTAGTAAGTGTCGATGTTGACCTCTCGTCACTATTTCTCTGGGGTTTGGCTAGATACTTACTGGGTACGCATTGATTTACGTATTCATGTTATACTTGCTGCACATTTTTGTAAATGTACATATATGTCTGGTGGTCTTTTGGGCGCAGAGGCGCAGATGTTACGGAGATTTACCATGAGCTGCATTTCATATTACAATCCGCAGCCTGCAGATTCTCCATCAGAGTTATTTATGTTTTCCTGTCTAATTTGTATTCCACACAGATGTTGCATTTTATTATACTTCTTAGCCTGGTTGATGCTCATGCACTTATGACATTGGGTTTTGGGGGTGCTTACGGGTTGTTCATTATTATAGTTGTGAAAATATTATCATTTATCCTGTAAATTCTATTCCTTACTATTTAATTGATAAAAATTATGATTTTAAAAATACTAAAATGAATAATTAAGTTAATCATTCGGTATTGGCTTGTCTGAAGACGGTGTTAGGCGTCATCACGATCTTTAGTGGATTTTGGGGGTGACAATATACATGTGGAATCTTATCGAAGTGACATCCAACTTGAGAAGATCGGTAACACCAGTAAGAGGAACTATCAAATTAAAGTTTGAAAATCAGGTAAACGTATTTCTTTTAGTTATCAGTCAAAGGCAGACATATGACTGTTCGTCTGGCAAGCTAATTTTTGAGACAGTTGCTTAAAAAAACTCAAATTTTCAGAAGATGAATACAGATTAGAACAAGTCTAAATGAATTATTAGTCAGAACTACGATATTGAATGATCAAATGCCAACTTGGAGGAGCAAAAAGTCTAACAGTGGACTGTTACCGATACTTCCAAGTTTCATGAACCTCAATACAGTTGACTTCCCAATTTAGAAATTTGCCGAAACTGCGGTGGATCTAATTTATTTTATATCACAGATGTTGGGCTAAACTAGTTTAATGATACTCTTAACATAATATGACATTATCTGCTTTAGGCCAAGACCGTACGATTTTACCCAAAAGGCCTTATACCATTAGGAGATCCCTACACCTTATACGTATATTCCCAATTTTTGCAACTACTAATATGTCACTTTGTACTTTGTTCGCACACCCA
Organism: Nicotiana tabacum; assembly: GCF_000715075.1. Classification (NCBI taxonomy): domain Eukaryota; kingdom Viridiplantae; phylum Streptophyta; class Magnoliopsida; order Solanales; family Solanaceae; genus Nicotiana; species Nicotiana tabacum. Next base: position 85,658,161 of record NC_134086.1, read on the forward strand.
ATAACACATGGCCACCTATAAAGGGTCATAGAGCTAAGCGAGAGAAGAAAATGGAAAAGGAAATTAACTTCAAAAAACAAACAATTAGAGCCCGTTTGGATTGGCTTAAAAAAATGGCTTTTAAGCACAAGTGCTTAAAAGCAACTTTTAAGTGCTGAAGCTTGTTTTATAAATAAACAGTTACATGTTTGGATAAAAGTGTTGAAACTTAAAAAAAGTTATTAAAGTTATTTGGTAAATAAGTGCTGGTAAACACTTTTTTCTATTAAAAAGACAAAAATATCGCATAAAACAAATCAAGAACCTACATCTTCCTCTTGCTTATTATGTAACAATCTGCCAAACCTCGATTTCTATAAACTGATCATGACCAAACATAAAACTTGCAAAAAGATTATTACCATATATTTTTTTTAAAATGTAAAGCCTTAAAACCATGTTTGGCATGAAGAACACGGAAAGTTTGGGAGTAGTTTGGGAAAGAAGAACAGAAAGTATCGAAAATGAAGGAGAAGAACAATCTTACCGTCGAAGATGAAGGAGAAGAAGAGGAAAGAAGATGAACAGAAAGTGGGAGTAGTTGGATGTTTTAGGATTTATTTGACGAGGGTAGTTTTGGGATTAGTAAAAGTTATAAAGGACAAGTAAGTAATTTTGTTGGTCAAAATAAGATGGCTTTTAAGCCAAAATAGGGAGAAGTTAGGATATCCTAACTTGTGAATTTTAGCTTTTTTTAAGCCCTTTTAAACTTTTTTTAAGCTGTTTTTTTTTTGGCTAAACACTCCAAACAACTAGCTTTTAAGCCAATCCAAACAGGCTCTTAGACAGCGTTTAGTCTTAAGTAAATTAACTTCAAAGTCGCTCGCATTTTGTACATAACTATATAAGTGATATAGAAAGAGAAAGATTCTTTTAGCCATTTTGGATAATAGCTAAAGTCAGTCAATATGCTACGGATGTTAAGATATGTTTTTGAATAGCAATTGGCCAAATTATATTGTAGTACGACTTAGTAAAGGGGAAAACAATAAAAGCAAAGTCGCCGAAGGAACAACGTGGCCAAGTTAGTATCGCACTTAATTAATGTCTATACATAGAAACTAATTATCAGCTTAATGTCTATAAATAGAAGTAACTACGAATCAGTGTAATCACTAAACTTGCTATTATATATATCCCTTATTGAGCAAAATTACAAGGAAAATCAATGGGAAGACGGAATCGGAATAGAGATTCAACAAGTCAAGGTAAACAACACTTCAGCCATTCCCACATCTTGAAACCTATCAATCCAGCTGAAGTTGAAACTCTCACTTGCAATGCTTGTGAGCAACCAAACAATGATAAGCCTAATTTCTACGGCTGCAATAGCTGCCAATATTTCCTCCACGAGAACTGCTTCAATGCTCCTCGTTTTCTCGATCATTCATCTCATTCTTCCCATCCTTTGACCCTTCTCGCAAGTCCAACTTACTCGAGTCGTTCTTATACTTGCAAGGCTTGTGGCTCTGCTGGCAATGGATTTTGCTTTAGTTGTGCTTGTTGCGAATTTGATGTTCACTTGCAATGTGCGTCTTCTCCGAGCTCATTACTTGTTGACATACACCCGCATCAATTGGAGCTCCTATTTGGTTCTCCTTTCGAAGATAAGAATATCGTATATAGTTGTGATGTCTGCAATGTAATAATGAAGACAGACGATTGGTTGTACTATTGCGCTGGTTGTGATTTTATGTCGCACTTGCCGTGTACAATTAGTCCTGAAGTTGGTGTTTTCCCCAGACAGCAACCGCATCCAAATCCAAATCCAAATCCAAATCCAAATTCAAATACAGATCCAAATCCAAATACAAATTCAGCAGTAGAGATGATAAATGCAGCTAATGAAGCACATGAACAGATTATTGCAGCTCAAATTCGTGCTCAGATTGAAGCACGAGGAAGAGCGGCTGCTCTTTCACTCTGGGATTGATCGGCCCGCCACGCGAAGATACAGTTACATCTAACTGTATCGTCACCATTTAATGCATCCACTTTTTCGACGTTCAGTTTTTATTGCAAAAATAAATGCTCTGTTGTTGTGTTATTTCTCTTTCGAGTACTCTTTGTTAACTTTTGTATCTCTGATCGTTGATGATCAAGTTTGTCTATTTCCTTTACCGTTTCTATGTTTATCTATGACATTGTCTGTTTGATTTTCGCGGGTTTTGTTCTTTTTGTTGGGTCAAAAATTAGTGCCTTTGTTAGTACAATAATATGTGCATATCAGTCCTCACGTCATGAAGAGAGATCCTTTAAAAAAATTACTAATTGGATCAATTTATAGAGATTTAAGAAAAGAAAAAAAAAAGTATAAGAAGACAGAGAAGATAGAAAGATTTACTACCAATTCCAAAGCTCCATTAGTAGCATCAAATATAATCTGGTAGCCATCATCACTCACCTGCATATTTAATTTGCAGTTATATATAGGATGATTTATCAATCCACTCCTGCAAAACCAAAACCAAATCTTAATTTAGCCTAGATGGAATTATATATTAGCAAGATAATTTGTGGTGGAGTGGTAAGTATTACTTCATCCTTAACCCGAGGTCTCGAGTTCGAGCCCATGGGATGGAGTCGCCTTTGTTAGGGAGCGTTTTACCCCAATGTGGGACTTCCCGGCGCGAATCCGGATTTAGTTGGGCCCCAAGACACCGGGCGGGAAACAAAAAAACAGATAATTATGTTATCATTTTAGTAACATTACTATCGTAATGCTAAGTCATTCGAACAAGAAGGTCAAGATAACTACGTACGCTAAGTTTGTCTATTTTACTTTCATGCAAGACTTAATTGAAAGATCAACTCTCGAATATCACTAGTGAAGCTTTTTAAAGGAATACAATTTTTTTTATTTAAAAAAGCATAAATTAATCTTTGTTTAGTCTATAATAATAATGGTCTAGTGCATTGTGATTGTATTATCACTTTTAGACTGCACACTAATTACATTTGGTAACCGAAAAAGTGTATAAAATTTGTATAATTTATGTATATAATATACAGAATGTATATATTATATATACAAAAAAATATACAAATTTTTTATATTTTTCGACTATTATTTTTACGGCGGTTATACAGTGTCATTTTTTTTTTTGAGAATAATCAAGACCTAGTTAATGATAGTATCTCTATATTTAGAACTAATTAGCGTAAATAATGTGAGATAATACTGGTGGGGGACTTAAAATAATGCACATTTAATATTCCAAAGGATTTGAGCAATAATAAAGGAACATCAAGTAATAAATAGTAATAAGCGACATTTATGTAAATAAAGAGAATGATTCACCCAATACTGAATGAGTTGGATGATTCTTCTTTCTAACAGTGATGAATAGCGAACAAATCCTAGAATATTGGAAGTATTCTCGGATCTGATGGAAAAATATGAAATAATAGATGATAGAATCTTAGTAAAAAGGTAGAGTTTATATCGCTAACAACCATAACAGTACAAGTGAAGGGAATATTCACTTTACTATTTCAAATAGTTACCGTTGCAGCTATTGACACAACAGTCGACCTCGACCATTGTTAGCTCCTCAGTCACGAACCTTGGTGCTTCCTAGTCGATATCGGCCAATCCCTTTCTCGACGTCGCTTTATACTAAATTTTCTCAGGGCAGATTTTGGCCTATACAGTTAGTCCCTCTGCTTATTGAGGTCGATCCTGGACGACCTCAATGAGCGGACACTATTTGTTGTGATTGGGAAATTTGAGCGAGCAAGTCGATTGATGGTGTCTCGAAAGTGACAACGTGACCTTTCGTGAGCCGCAAGTTTTAGGGTCACATCGATTCAGAGTGATGTCATGACATCATTATTACTATTGCGGCCAAACGCACACGCAAGTATATCCGGTCGTCAAGTAATAAATTGATAAGATTGAGTGTCGAACCCACAAGGACTTGTTATCAACTATTAGCTAGATCATCCTATCCTAATTATCCAAACAAGGATTAAACCCAAAAGAAGTGATGCTAAAGTAATTAAACTAAAAAAAATAATGAACTTTGAGCAGAGGAAGAGAGGATTTTTATATTATTAATGTAAGGAAAACAATCTAGGATTATGGGCTATCTAACATTCCTATTGTATTCTACAATTGAATTGACTAACTAATTTATTTAGTTTATTGGTTAAATGGTTTAATATTTCTCATAAGAATCTGTCAAGTTCTTACTCGCCTGTTCAAGCTAACCTAACGCCTATCTATGGAATTAAAACTAACAAGAACGCATTTATAATTCCTGTAAATCAACTAAACAAGGCAATTAGGTATATGTCGATCCTAACTGCGAATCCGTTCTCCGATGTCAGGTTTAAGAACTTTCTCTACTCAATCTTATATGCAATCTAGAATTCCCACTTTTTAGTTCAACTCTAGATTCATAGATAGTATTCAATTGGTGATCAAGAAATCAAATAATTAAGCGCTGGATTGAATAAATAAACCAATATGATAAACTAAGAAATCAAAATCAATATTCGAATAACAATAGTCATGAAAGAACCACAACCCTAGAACGTCAAGTTTAGCTCCACATAGACATGGTAGCAAAATAACAAATCATACGAAGAAACATAAAAAATACGTGGAAGAAAAGATGAAACACAGTGTCACGACCTCAGTTCGTCCTCCGTGAACTACCGTGACGGCACCTAGTCTCTACAACTAGGTAAGCCTAACAATTTACGGAAAAAGGAAAACAATAGATAAAAACTAATAGAAACTGCGGATAACCATAATGAAAACGTTTAAGATGCCGCTCGACATATACAAATACACACTCTTAACTGAAAAGATCTCCCAAAATCTGGAATCTCATGAAATCACAAGCTAAGGATACTACATAGTGCTCTTACTCAAACTAACTCAATCAACTCGAAATCACGTTCTTTCCACGAGTACCCGACTCCAAATGGCCCAAATCTATTCAAATCAATTGCATAATGTAAATATAACTTCAAGTAACTAATTCCACTAATTAATTCGAAGCTAACACGCGAAATTAAGAAAATTGCCCAAAAAGTCTTCCGGGCTCACGTCTCGGAACCGGATAAAAGTTACGGATTATAAACCCCCATTCACTCACGAATATCCAAATCTGATGTCAAATTTCCTATCAAAACTCAAAATCTTAGTTGAAGAACTCTATTCTATTTTTCCTAAATTTTCACTCCAAATCCGAAATTAAATGATAAAATTAACAATAGATTAGTGAGATATAACCAAAATCAAGTGTAGAATAATTACCCAATTGATATATCTGAAAATCCCTCAAAATCTCGTTCAAATCCGAGCTCCCAAACTCTAGTTTTGATAAAAATGGCTAAACCCTCGATTTTGAAACTTTAAAATCGGCCCAAGTGATTCCTTCTTCGCGAACGCGGAAGGCCCATCGCATTCGCAAAGCATAACGTGGCTTGGCCCAGAATTCCTTCATCGCAAACGCGATGACCCTGTCATGAACGCGGTAGCAACTCTCTCCCTCCTACGCGAACGTGGGACCTTCTTTGCGAAAGCGTAGGCATATGATCTCCCAGCTTCATGAACGTGGGACCATCATTGTGAACGCGAAATGTTAAGCTTTCACTTGCCCCAGCTCCTCCTCATGAATGCGATCCCCACTCGCGAACGCAAAGAAGGAAACCGGAACTGGAGACCTGCTGCAATTTCTGCAATTTTCCTCTTGAGTCTAAAGGTCCATTAAGCATCCGAAATACACCCGAGGACCCCGGGACTTCAACCAAACACACCAACCAATCCTAAAACATCATATGAACTTAGTCCAACCCCCAAATCACATCAAACAATCATAAAACCACAAATCGCTCTCCAATCCAAGCCTAAGGATTCCCAAAACTTCCAAATTTTGTTTTCGATCAAAAAAACTGTCAAACCTCGTCCGAATGACCTGAAAATTTGCATGCACGTCATATTCAACACTATGGAACTACTCCAACTTCTGGAATTCCATTCCGACCCTGATATCAAAATCTCACTATCGAACCGGAAACTTAAAAAATTTAACTTTCGGCATTTCAAGCCTAAATACGCTACGGACCTCCAAAACACAATCCGAACACGCTCCTAAACCCCAATCACCCAACGGAGCTAACGGAACCGACAAAATTCATTCCGATTCTGTCTCCATACTGCCCCGACTACGGTCCAAATTCTAAAGCTTAAACTCTCATTTAGGGACTAAGTGTCCCAAAACACTCCGAAACTCAAAAAAAATCATCTTGGCAAACCAAAATAGTAAAAACAAACACGGGTAAAGCGGTTAATAGGGGATCGGGGTGTAAATTCTTAAAATGACCGGCCGGGTCGTTACACACAGCCTCCATAGCGGCTCTGTGCTTTACCTTGGTCAAAAATTCATCCAAATTTACAAAAATATTGTTTTTACATGTATTTATACCAAGTAGGGTCGGGCCCAAATGAAAACACCTTCTCCCGCACAAAATAGGAAAATAACTCTATAAATATTACACAGGCGCGCCACGCGGTGTGGTGGTGGAGTTTATCGGGAACCTTGCAATTTCGAGGCAGGAGCCAAATAGGCAGGCGTGCTGCGACTGTGGGAATTTGGGAAAATGTAAAACAAGAAAGTTGTAGTCCTTTTAAATAGATTTCCAACAAAATATTGTGGAGCCCAAACGGATTTCTTAGTGAAAAGTTATGTGCATTTTACTTGACAATGCGCAATATGCATGCTCGATTCTTCGTTTCGTTTTTAAAGTGCATTATCATCTGTTGATCCTCGAACACGATCCCAACTTAGTCATCCGTTGATCCCCGAACACGATCACAACTTAGTCCTTAGGCTTTTACTCAGACTTCAAAGCTCCAGAATAGCTTGAATTGATTCTATAACATCTTCATAGATCGAAATCACTCCTACAAGGCATAAAATACACATTTAGTACAAAACACCAGTGATTAAAGCTCAAACTCAATTAAAGTGTAGTAAATTAGAGTGTAATAAGCGACTAAAATACATAATTATAGCCTTGTTGATACACAAATTCCCTGTATATTTTTATTTTCAAATTACTTTTCAAATAGCATATGTATGAATATATAAGTATGTCCAAGGGTTTTCTTATTTTTTATTAATTTTTAAAGATTTTTAGATCAATTTATTGCCCTATTTTATCAAGAAAATCCCAATAATTATTCCCAAAATCGTCATTTTAGAAATTCACTTATTAGATTCTCATATTTGTACTAAAATATAGCTAACATAATATTTGTGTAATTTTACAAATTTATTTAGTATTTTTAAAAGCTAAATTGCATATAATTGCAATATTAGCCTATTTTAAGATTTAATTGTGTTTATAATTATAAAATTAACTCCAGTATTTTTTATTTTTATAATTATATATTATTAATCATTTAAGTACCTTTAAATTATTTCCAAAAATTATTTTACTATTTTTTATAAAATAAATAAGGGAAAATGGCTATTTAAATGTTAGCCCATTTGTATTTCAATTTTGGCCAGATTGGGCACCCCTAATTGAACCCAATTTTAGATCCCATTACCCGGCCCAAATCTTAAATTTACCCGATCCACGACCCTTTTAATAACCCGCCCGGATCCCCTTTTCAATCCCAGCCGTTGATCATTTAGATCAACGGGTCATACTCACCCTTTCCTTTTTAATTTCCCAATACCCCCCAAACCCTAATAATTTCTCACCGGTAGCTGCCCTCGGATTCACCCTCTCCCAAATTCTCTCTCAGAAACCCTAGCTGCCTCCCTCCACTTCCACCCTAAAACCACCGGAATCCATGGCTTCCAAGGCCATAGAAGTCCTATACCGGCCTCCAATAACTCCTACACGTTTGGTTACTAAAGTTTCAAGGCCTGACCACGAAGAAGCTTGGCCTAGAGCTTGTTTGATTCGAGTTCTATGGCCACCTCCGGCCTTGCTCCGGCAAGCCATGGCTATTCGAGCCTGATCTCGACTTCTCCTGCTCAGATCAACGACTCTCCAAGCCTTTCTCACCATCTGGTTTCTTCTGAAACCCTAACTTTGAGGTTCTTCTGATTTCTTTAGATCTGTTCTAGATCCGTGTTTTTCCTAAACTTTTAAACGGTTTCTCGAGATTTCTTTCAACAAACTATGCCTTCAAAACTTTTATCTTTCCGATTTAGGGTTTTTGTTAAGTTATTTAGATGCTTCTCTGATTTTCTTTTTCTCTTGTGTGTTTCTTCTACTGTGTTTCTTATTAGTTTCTTCTACTGTGATTTTTATGTGTCTCTCCTAGTGTGTTCTTACGAGTTCTTCTAGTGTGTCTTCCTATGTGTTTCTTCTACTATGTTCTTATGAGTTCTTCTACTGTGTTTCGCATATTGTTCTTTTACTATGTTTCTCATGAGTTTCTTCTACTGAAAGATGCATGTTAAGGGTCTCAGTTCCTTTCTGAAATCTCTGAACTTGTTTCGTTAGTATCTTTTCCTTGATTACTTGTCCTTTCATCTCTACACTCGATTGATGGCAAGAACCCTAGAATTTGGGGATTCTAGTATGTTTTGAGACCATTGGCTATGTGATTTGTTTGTTCTTCATCTCTGAACTTGTTTGATTTCGAAAGAAAAAAAAGAGCCCTAACGTCTTTGAACCTATTTCAAGTTTCTGAAGTTATCTCATCTACTACTTGATTAGGCTTCCAAAGATTTGTTTCGACCTTTGTTTCTTTATATGGTTCTGATTCCCTATTAAACTCTTTTAAGGTCTTTCTACTGGACCCTTTGTTTGATATTTGATACTCTCTCTCTTCTACATTGCTGAGTTACTAAGACTGACCTATGTGACTACCATGTTCCTATAGTCTACTGTTGCAAATTGCATGGCATTTTTTCTTTGTCCTAAATTCAGCCTCGCATACTTGTGTGCTCTTTATATGTGCTGAACTTCCCTCTAAAATGGCTTTCAATTTTTGATTAATTTCAGACTTCCTTTGTGTAAGCCTGATTGATTTCTTTCCTTCTTTGCTAATTTCTTGTTACATGGTCGAAAACTTTCCTTAGCCTTTCTGACTTGGTTTATTCATGGACCAGTAATTACAAATCTCTGACTCCTTGATTTTTGATTTTTACCTTATTTATTTAATCGTTTATTTCAAAATTCTCCCCTTAAGTAAACTCCTATGTATCTACCCCTAATTGCCTACTTTGCACAAGATGCTTACTTGATCCCTTTCCTTAAATAATTTTGTTCATTACCATTTAAGTTTAAACTCCTTAATTAAAGGAAGTCTCGTACTAATTGATTTTAATTGATACCCAGTTCCTTATTTATTTTCTTACCTTCTTTCCGCCTGTTTTCACACTATAAATACCTGCTCTTCATTGACACAAACACACCAACACTCATAGTCTTTCTGAACTTATACCCATACTCAAAATTATTTTCTCTTGTTACTTGTACTATGGCCTTTTGCAAGTCCTGCTGCCTGCTTTTCTCTATTTACTTCTTTAAAAACTGGTATGTCCTGTTATGGTTTTCAGCACCATAACAATGTGTTTATTTACTACCTTTGTATGCATGTCTGCCTACTGCTTCTGTATAGTTCAACACTTACTCTAGCATGCTGAAATTTCTTTCTGCCTGTTCTATTATGAATCCCAAACCCCTACCCCTATGTGTTCATGCTATGGTTTGAGGCACGGCAATACTGCAAATTATTGTCCATGAATCAAACTTGATCCCCTGGGATCCTAGCCTCTAATAATGTGTGTTCTAGCAGGCTTATAGGTATGCTCCATTCTCCATTGCTGGGCATGCCTAAAGCCTGCCCTTGCCTAAGCAATAGGCTCTTCACAATTTCCCTACTCCCCTGGACCCCTTATGGTACTTATTTGTAGCTGTTTCCCTCTCCTCTCCCCCCTTTAGCATTCTGTTCTTTACTTGCACACTTTCTTAGTCTTTAAGTTCTGCCCCCCTCTTGTGAGCCTTGCCTTGGGACCCTTTGAGCTCCCTCTGAACTTGGACACTTGAGGGTTGACACTTCCACACTGCACTTATCCCTGTTCTAATAATACATTTGGGTGTGAGCATTGCCCGAGGTCCCATTGAGGCTCTTAGGGAACTTTGACACACTCAAATGGGAGAAAGGCTTTGGATCATGATATCTTGGAGTTGGTTTACCTCATAACTCAGTGAGGAAGTCAGAATCAGGCTTCCTCTAGTTGTAATTTTATTTATATTTTTCTGGTGTATTTTTATTTTATTCCGGGCTGTAATAATTCGTAATAAACTCTTAGGGATGGTTAGTGAAAAGGGTGGGTAACTATGTATGCAAAGGGTAGATACCATAGGTATTTTGAATTCTGCATATTCAAATGCATATAGAAATCTTGCCTATAGGTCATTTTGAATTCTTCATATCCCAATTCTCATATAGATACCATGTCTATAGGTATTTTGAATTCTACATACTCAAATGCATATAGACATCATGCCTATAGGTCGTTTTGAATATCCAATTCTCATATAGAAATCATGTCTATAGGTTTTTTGAATTCTCCATATTCAAATACATGTAGAAGTCATGCCTATAAGATTGTTCAATTCTGCGTATTCAATTACACCTAGATATCATGCGCATAGGCCTTAAGCAAAATTCTGCAAACTAGATACCATGTTTGTAGGATTAAAACCAATCTTATGCATTTAGATACTATGGCAATAAGGTTTTCTGCATTTTTACACCATGTCTACAAGGTTCAAAATCAATAACGCGTAGAAAGCATACCTATAGGAACTCTTAATCGAACCTGAGTCGCTTCATTCATGTATAGAGCTAAAATTGGTAATAATGGGTACTGTCACTTGCAGAACTTGTAACCAATTCATTAAGGCTTGCCTCTCTTTTAACAATCTAATTACCCTTATTTAGAAAGTTTAACCAGTGTGTTTCAGACCTTACTATTTCATTGCTTTTCTGAATCCAGTAGATATTATGCCTATAGGATCCTTGTCTAACGCTTAGGCAAGCCTTAGGGTAAGATTATAAGCTAAATATGTTTATGTTAATTATTACAACCAGCAGGCAGGCCTAATTCGAACTTCTTATCTGAATTATATAATAAACTAAAACTGCCTCAGTAACCGTCCTTCTTTATCTATAATAATCAGACCTAAATAGTATGTGTAAGTCATGCTGATGTTCAAGGAGATATATCTGAACCTCTGCTTGTTATGTGCTTTCCCTCAACTTGCAATACGTGTTTTGTATGTCGCCTTAGAGTTTTTACCTTTGAAACTACAAATAAGCCCAATATCCCTCACTTTAGGATTAGTAGTCCTAAATGCCTCCGGGATTGATAGGATTGGGACGGGTAATAGCATGCAATAAGTAAATGAGACCAACCCGCGCTTTACCTTTAAATACCTTAACGGGGTGGGAAGGGTAGATATGGATATGATGACCACACGATAAAGTCATGTGTATCCCCTCATTGAGGAGTGATTACCAGACGTTGTGTGGGGTGATCCATATTTTTAGTAAACCTAGGACCCCCCTTTCCTTTACTCTTATTTCTTTAACATTTTCATTCTAGAATTCGCTTCCTCAAATTGCTCTTTTAAACTTTGTCTATTTTCAAACCTTCATATGTGAAATCCCCTCCTATTTGAGCTTTATTTGTCTACATGTTAATTGTACCCTAAACTTACAATAATTATCTGACCGGGAACTACACTAGTGGATTCTGAGGGGTGCTTAACACCTTCCCCTTGGAATAATTTCAAGCCCTTACCCAATCTCTGGTTACTCAAATCAAACCCTCTTGGTGTCCTAATGCACCCTAATCATTAGGTGGCGACTCTTCAAATCAAACCCAATTCCCAAAAGAAATGAGTTGTCCCTCCAAATGTCATAAACCCGATTCCGTGAGGAAAAAGGGGGCGCGACAGCATGGCGACTCTGCTGGGGACTTTTAGACTTTTACTATTTCAGACTATTATTGTGAATTTATGCTTCTTTATGCGCAATTATCTATTTATTTCTTTCAAGCATTCAATTTTCTTTTCCATTGCAAAACTGACTTATCTTTGTTTCTTTCCTTTACTGCTTTCCCTTACTACTACTTTAAATTATGAAGAACTATTGTATTTACTGCTTTCGTAACGTGCAAATACGTGACAACCTGCTTTAATTATTGCATAATCATGCTCAACATCATATTCCACTCGTGCCAAACAAAATACCATAACAACACTTATAATGAGTGGTTGCGCTCTTCCGATATTATCACCCCCTAAATCCAAAAAGGCGTATTTGCGGTAAAACCAGTCGATCAACGGTGTAGTCGACGGTTCCATGCCTTTTCCCCTTGAGTTGTCCGCTCAAGTGTACCAGTCTAAAACCCCATAGAAACCTTACTCTATTTAACTATGCAAGCATCATGGTCAAACCTAGCCGAGTCAGTTATGTTGTCCGCATAATGACTCTTTAAGATAGCCTTGTCCAAAGTCCACTGGGTTTCCCCAAAACCCAAACGGACACTACCACGTTCTGTGCATTAATTTGGAGAACTAAATGTTTTTATGCCAATTGTTGATATTAAATAGTCGAGTCCGGTGGGGGTAAGGGTCTAACCCTTTTATTTTGCAGAAAATGAGGCACGAAGTCCCCAGATTTGGCATGGTCACCAGCATCCACCCAAAATTGTTAAGCTGGTGGGAGGATCTTCACTCTAGTGATCAAACTCTTGTCCGGGAATATCTGGGCAATCTACCTTCTCTTCTAGAGATTCAACCCAACAACAAGATCATAGAAGCTACTACTTTGTTCTGGGACTGTGAGAGGGATGTATTCCACTTCGGGGACATTGAAATGATACCTTTGCTATAAGAAATAGGAGGATTGGCCGGTATACCATGGGAAACATCGGGATTGTTAATGCCTGAGAACCGTAAGGGCAGGGGTTTTCTCAAAATGATGGGTCTGAAGAAGAATCCAGAACTGACATGTCTGAAGGAATCTTATATCCCCTTCGACTACTTATATGAGAGGTACGGTCACAATAAATCCTACCGTACCTATCCTGACAAATTTGCCATCACATCATTAGGACATATTCACCGAAGGGTCTTTGTGTTTATGTTTTGTTTCCTGGGGTTGATAGTGTTTCCAATGAAGAAAGCAAGGATCCATACCAAGCTGGCTATGGTAACTAAAACTCTGATGGAGGGCATTGGTGGGCAACCTTTCAGCATTGTGCCCATGATTATTACGGAGATATACCGAGCCTTGGAGAAGTGTCAACGAGGATCTAAACACTTTGAGGGCTACAATTTGCTACTCCAGCTCTGGCTCATAGAACATCTCCAAAAGGGTGAATACCAGCAAGAGATTCAGCGAAGGGACTGGGATGATCATATAGCTTTCCATCATCCAAGGCGGATGAATTACATGCCCAACATGTTCGCCCAGTCAGAAGACGCCAAGGGATAGTTAGAGCTGTTTGAAAACCTAACTGAGGATCAAATACAATGGATGTTCGAATGGTTCCCTACCAAGTAGTTTATCGCCCAATCCAGGGATGTGCCATTTCTAATACTAATTGGTCTGAGAGGAACCTACCCTTATGTCCCTCTCTGAGTTATGAGACAGGCTGGTAGGAAACAGGTTATACCAAGGATCGACAAGAGGAGTCACTTCCGGGCTGACTTCCAAGCTGATGACAGTCCTTATAAGTGCCAAGCTCAGCATATGTGGCATTGCAAGATCATCATGGGAAGAGATACTATCGAGCCAGACAGATACCACGCTGGTTGCGCTCCCTACTATTCAGGCTAGTTAGAATCTAATCACGATGGTCTGGGCCAGCCAAGACTTGTTAGGGGCAATAGGATCATAGATGAGAGGGCCGAGGCACAGGTCAAATACAATCAACTGCACAAGAGGATTCGGGAATGGTCAAGCGAGCACCGTGAGATACAGGAAGCCAATCAAAAGCTGATTGAAGAGTGGAAAAACATGGCTGTCGGTGCCAACAAGCAACTGGGATACTTGAAGCGGGGCATAGTAGAGCTGGAAAGGAAATTTCTCAAAAGGATCGAGGATTTCCAGAATGTTGAGGGAAATGAGGGCGGACATCTAGCCAGAGCCTACCTATTGTTGGGACATCGAGAGTTGGGAAAGTTGTTCGACGGAGCCAAAGATGCCGAGTCTGGGGAAGGTCCTTCTGGGACCAAATAGATAGGAGTTTTCTTTTGCTTTATGAAATTTAATAAGGCCAACAGCCACTAGTGATATCTTATTTCCTGTTATTTAGTGTCAATTTGGGATTCGTCTACTTTTTATCAATAAAATAAGGCATTTAGCATTCTAAGTTCTCCAAATCAACGTGTCACTAGGCCTACCTCGAGCACAAAGAGGTTCCCAAATAGGACACGATTTACATTCTTGCACTATGTGTTTAAATATCGTAACATTTTCTTATAATCCTCACTAACTTGTTACCTTTTTGTTTTTACTTTTTGTTTATTTATTCCCCTCCCTAAAGGTTAGTTCGTGTACTCTGGCAACATCATCTTATTCCACGAGATCCAGGGGCCCTCCACCCACTCCTCCTCTTAGTCCTGTCAGAAACAAGAACAAAGAAGATGGAAGATCTGAACAACACCAGAAAGGAGAACTCAACTGAACGGGTAGAGGTCACTCATGCCCATGGTACTCAGGTTTCCAAAGAAAATGCATCCCAACTGGAACAAAAGCTGCTGAAGTTCCAAGAGAAACTTGATCAGGTTCAGAATCTGGCAAATCTGGCATTTTCCCTGACCACTCCGGATGTCAACTTCCCAAATGCTCAAAATTCCACACCTCCACAAAATATCCCAAAGCAACAAAACCATCCCACTCCTCACCACCACTGCAACACCTTCCATACTTCAAACAACGCTCCATTGCTCATCCCAGAACCCTTGAACTCTATAAATGACCACTTCCACACCCATCATAACACCCCTATCTATGTGGAGACTATGCCACACTCCACCCAACCCGTCTCAAACACACCCGAGTCTGATGATAAAGACTCACTCATCAGGAAACCGACTGAAGAACTTAAGAAATTGACTAGCCCAATTCAAGGCGTTGAAGGAAGTTAGTGAATTGAATGGCTAAACTATGAAGATCTTTGCATACAACCCGATGTCGAACTACTCGAGGGGTACAAACCTCCAAAGTTCGAAATGTTTGATGGTACAGGGGATCCAAGGGTCCATTTGAGAACTTGCTGTGACAAGCTGGTCGGAGTAGGGAAAGACGAAAGAATCCGCATGAAGATGTTCATGAGGAGTTTGAAGGGAGATGCTTTGTCTTGGTACATTAGTCAGGATCCAAAGAAGTGGTGAAATTGGGTAAGCATGGCGTCCGACTTCATGGACAAGTTCAGGTTCAACACCGAGAATGCACCAGATGTGTTTTATATTGAGAATCTAAAGAAGAAACCTACAGAAACATTTTGCGAGTATGCTACTCGCTGGAGGTCCGAAGCTGCTAAGGTCAGACCTGCCTTAGAGGAGGAACTGATGAACAAATTCTTTGTTCGGGCTCAAGACCTGCAGTATTATGAACGACTAATGTTGATTGAGAGCCATAAATTTTCTGACATTATCAAGCTGGGTGAAAGGATCGAAGAGGGCATCAAAAGCGGTATGGTTACAAACTTCGAGGCCTTGCAAGCTACAAATAAGGCTTTGCAGTCTGGTGGAGTGTCCAAGAAAACGACGTAGGAGCCGTAATGGTTGCATAGAGAACCAAATCTCCTATCAAATACCAAACTTACCTCCACTCACATATCAACCAACTCTGAACTACCAAGCACCATCACCCGCATACCAAGCTCCACCACCCACTTATCAATCACCTCCGCCTCCCACATATTAGCCTACTTCACCTAGATATTCCCAACCCACACATGTTTACCAAGCCTACAATACTCAACCATCCCGTTATCAATCACCTCATACATGCCAAAACTTTCCTAGACCTCGACCAAATTTTGATCATAGACCTCCTAAACAATACACAACCATTGCTGAACCTATTGACCAGTTGTACAAAAGACTCAAAGCTTCTGGTTACATCACCCCTATCCTGTACATACCATTCCGGCATGAAAGGATACACCATCGACGAATGTCGCTCTTTGAAAGACAAAATCCAGGCTTTGATTGACAACAAGATTATTGTGGCAAAGGAACCCGCTCTGAATGTCCGCAATAACCCGCTGCCAGACCACAAGGGTGGAGGCGTTCACATGATTGAAATAGAGGATGATTGGGATCCCGAGGGATCGATCAGTTTGATCACAGAAGGTGATAACCTATAGAAACCAATAGTTACTCTTAACCCGATCGTGGTCCAGATTTAGCCCTCTGGGGACACTAAGGTAAATATGTTAGTACCACTGGAATTTGAAACAATGTCATCTGCAAAGACACCAGCGCCAATTGAGGTTGAATTCGTGTCTCCAACAAATGCACCTGTACCATTCGAAGTTGCAGTTTTACCACCCAAGGCCCATGCTCCATTCGGAGTAAAGATAGCCACGCCGATCCCAGTGGCGATGTCGACCATGACACCATTCCACACAAAGGCTATACCATGGGACTATACAACTGAGGCAAGGAGGAAAGGCAAGGTTAGGTTTGAGGAAACTGTTGCCGCACAAGGTATGACGAGAACTGGTAGGATCTATACCCCGGAACACCTAGATGAGTCAAGCAAGCAGGCCTCCAATCGGTCACCCATTATTGAGACAGGTCCAGACGATCTTTGGAGAAAGATGCAGGCCAAGGAATACTCTGTCATCGACCAGTTGAACAAAACACCGGCACAGATCTCTATACTTGCTTTGCTACAAAATTCTGAGGCACACAAGAATGCTCTGTTGAAGGTGCTGGGTGAAGCATACATGCCAAGCAACATTACTGGCGGAGAAATGGCTAACATGGTCGGACAGGTATTGGAGAGTCACAAAATTACTTTTCATGAGGATGAGCTACCGCCTGAAGGGTTGGGGCACAACAAAGCACTGCACATCACTGTGCAATGCGAGGATTACTTTATCACAAGGATCCTGATTGATGGGGGTTCCAGACTCAATATTTGTCCACTGGTAACACTCAAGAAATTGGGCAAAGGATTGCATGAGATGAAGGATGGAGCTATCAACGTAAACGCCTTCGACGACTCCCAAAGATCCACCATTGGGGAGATTAGTCTGTGTTTGCAAATGGGGCCAACTTGGTTCGATGTTGACTTCCAAGTTATAGACGTACTGGCATCTTACAATCTGCTGCTGGGATGACTATGGATTCATGCTGCTGGGGCTGTGGCATTGACACTGCATCAGGCAGTGAAATTCCAATGGAACCATCAAGAGGTAATCATTCACAGCGACGAAAGCAATCCAATATACAGTCGCCAGACCATTCCATCAATCGAAGGAAGAAGGAAGCTTGGAGAAGAAACTTACCATCACATCGAAAGGGTGAATGCTATTGACAAATACAAATGGTGGGATAACAAGATCGAGAGTATACTAAATTGGTGTGGGTACGAACCTGGCAAAGGGCTCGGTAAAAACCTCCAAGGAATCGCTAAGCCCATAAAACTCAAGATACATGGCACCACCTTCGGTCTAGGATATGAGTACACCTGGAAGAAATTCAACCACTGGTCGCCACTATGGCGTGGTCCTTACTATCCGCTGGAGCAGCCAGTACCACACTTGGAGCGGACTTTCCAACCGGCCGGTGTTATCTATGGGTCAGAAAAAGAAGAAGAAGCATTTGCTGCGGTAAATAATTTGTTCCTAGAAGACAATGACATGGACTGTTATGTTGTTCTCGAGGAGGAGGGGGAGGAAGGCCCTTCCATACAGGCTGTAAGCAGAGGGGCCCGCCTCAATAACTGGACCATCAGGACAACCAGAGCCCGACGAGCCTCGGGGTAGCAAGGCTAAAACAAGCACTGTTTTACTTTACTAAAAGATTTTATTTTCCCATGTTTTCAATTCCTGTAATAAGATCTCCAATGTTTAAAACAATTATGAAATTTATCAAAGCATTTTGATTTTCTTATGAATCAACACTTATTACTATTGTTTTCTCTCATTACTTTACTTATACAGCATTACTATTACTTATATTGATGAACCGATGACTGTGACATGCAACGAGACAATGCAACAAATGGACATAGATTCAGAGGAAGATGATATACCAGAAGAGATTGTTAAAAAAATTGAAAATTTTGAGAACATACATAAGTTCAACTTGGACGAGACTGAGGTTGTTAACCTGGGAGATACAGAGAATGTCAAAGAAACACGAATCAGCATCCATTTATCACCGTCAGAAAAGGAAGAGTACACAGAATTTCTAAGGGAATATGAGGACATATTCGCCTGGTCATATGACGGCATGACTGGTCTGAGTACATCTATTGTGGTTCACAAACTACCAACCAATCCAACATGTCCACTAGTAAAGCAAAAGATCAGAAAGTTCAAGCCTGATATGAGTCTGAAAATCAAAGAAGAAGTCACTAAGCAGGTCAAAGCTAAAGTTGTCAGGGTAGTAGGATATCGAACATGGTTAGCCAACATTGTGCCAGTACCAAAAAAGGACGGGAAGGTCAGAGTCTGTGTCGACTACCGGGATCTCAACCGGTCCAGTCCGAAAGACGACTTCCCTTTGCCGAATATACACATCCTGATTGACAATTGCGCCAAGCATGAGCTGCAGTCATTTGTAGATTGTTTTGATGGGTATCATCAGATCTGGATGGATGAAGAAGATGCTGAGAAAACGACTTTCATTACACCATGAGGGATGTACTGTTACAAGATGATGCCGTTTGGATTAAAGAATGTTGGGGCCACCTACATGAGGGCCATGACTACCATTTTCTATGATATGATACACAAGGAGATAGAGGTATACGAAGACAATGTTATCATCAAGTCCAAAAAAGCCACTGATCACATGGAAGATTTGAGGAAGTTCTTCAATAAATTGAGAAGGTACAACCTGAAACTGAATCCCGCAAAGTGTGCATTCGGGGTTCCTGCTGGGAAACTACTTGGGTTCATTGTGAGTCGCCGAGGAATAGAACTGGATCCATCAAAGGTCAAAGTTATTAAAGAATTGCCACCGCCAAAGAACAAGAAGGACATGATGAGTTTCTTGGGAAGACTTAACTACATCAGCCGGTTCATAGCACAATCTACGATTATCTGTGAGCCAATCTTTAAGATGTTGAAGAAGGACGGCGCTACCAAATGGACTGATGACTGCCAAAAAGCTTTCAACAGAATGCAGGAGTACTTGTCAACACCACCTGTCTTGGTCCTACCAGAGCCAGGTAGACCTCTATTACTCTACCTTGCAGTATTGGATGGAGCTTTCGGTTTCATTCTGGGGTAGCATGACGAAACAGGGAGGAAGGAGCAGGCTATCTATTACCTCAGTAAGAAGTTCACCCCATATGAGGCCCGGTATTCTCTGTTAGAGCGCACTTGCTGTCTTTTGACTTGGGTAGCTTAGAAGCTGAGGCACTACTTCTTTGCCTATACTACATATCTCATATCAAGGATGGATCCTTTAAAGTTCATCTTCCAGAAGCCCATGCCCACTGGCAAGCTAGACAAGTGGAAAATCCTATTGAGCGAATTTGACATTATTTACGTAACTCAGAAGGCAATCAAGGGACAGGCACTAGCAAATCACCTTGCTGAAAACCCCGTGGACGGAGAATACGAACCCCTAAAAACGTATTTTTCTGATGAAGAGGTATCGTTCATAGGAGAAGACATTGCAGAATCTTATGACGGTTGGAGAATCTTTTTCGATGGAGCAGCAAATTTCAAAGGAGTTGGCATAGGAGCATTCCTAGTATCAGAAACCGGTCAGCATTATTCGGTGTCCACCAAGCTCAGGTTTCCCTGCACCAACAACATGGCCGAGTATGAAGCCTGCATCCTAGGGCTCAAAATGGCCATTGACATGAACATTCAAGAGTTGCTAGTGATCGGAGATTCAGACCTACTTATACATCAGGTCCGGGAAGAATGGGCAACCAAGAACTCCAAGATATTCCCGTATTTGCACTATGTACAGGAATTGAGAAAGAGGTTTACAAAGACGGAATTCCAACATATTCCCAGAGTCTAGAATGAGTTCACTGATGCATTGGCGACCCTGTCCTCTATGATACAACATCCAGATAAAAACTTCATTGATCCTATTCCGGTAAAAGGTCCATGATTAGCCAGCCTATTGTGCTCAGGTTGAAGAAGAAGCAGACAGAAAGCCTTGGTTTCATGATATCAAGGAATACTTAGCGAAAGAAGAATACCCGGAACTTGCAAATCCTACCCAGAAGCGCACACTTTGGAGGTTATCCAATAATTTCTTTCACAATGGAGGAATCCTATATAGGAGGACTCATGCTTTGGGATTACTAAGGTGTGTCGATGAGAAAGAAGCATCCAAGCTATTAGAGGAGATTCATGCAGGTACCTGCGCTCCACATATGAACGGTTTTGTCTTAGCAAACAAGATACTCCGTGCTAGTTACTTTTGGATGACTATAGAAACGGATTGCATCCAGTATGTTCGGAAATGCCACCACTGTCAGATACATGCAGATATGATAAAGGTACCTCCAAACGAGCTTAATGCAACAAGCTCACCATGGTCGTTCGCCGCCTGGGGAATTGATGTTATTGGACCAATCGAACCTACCGCATCAAACGGGCACAAGTTTATCTTGGTAGCAATTGACTATTTTACCAAATGGGTTGAAGCAACATCTTATAGGGCAGTAACCAAGAAGGTCGTGGCAGACTTTGTCCGCGACTGCATTGTTTGTTGATTCGGGATTCCAGAGTCAATCATTACCGACAACGTCTCCAACCTCAACAGTGAATTGATGAAAGCCATGTGTGACACTTTCAGAATCAGACACAAGAATTCTTCAGCCTACAGACCCCAGATGAACAGAGCAATTGAAGCCGCCAATAAGAATATCAAGATGATATTGAGAAAAATGATAGAGAAGCATAAACAGTGGCACGAGAAGTTATCATTTGCTCTTCTAGGGTACCGCACCACAGTCCGCACATCAACTGGGGCAACCCCCTATATACTGATTTATAGTACAGAAGCAGTCATTCCCACCGAGGTAGAAATTCCCTCCCTAAGGATCATACATGAAACTGAGTTCGACGATGCAGAGTGGGTGAAAAATCGTTTTGAGCATCTAGCCCTTATAGACGAAAAGAGGATGAATGCAGTTTGCCATGGTCAACTTTATCAGAACAGAATGTCCAGAGCCTTCAACAAAAGAGTCAAGCCAAGACAGTTCACACCGAGGCAACTGGTGTTAAAGAAAATCTTTCCACATCAAGATGAAGCCAAAGGAAAATTCTCTCCCAACTGGCAGGGTCCATACATGGTTCACCGAGTTCTGATAGGAGGAGCCCTCATACTTGCAGAAATGGATGGAGAAGTCTGGCCAAAGCTAATTAATTCTGATGTAGTCAAGCGTTACTATGTGTAATCTTTATGCTTTCCTATATGATGTAACTTGAACTACGCTTGACCTGATTTCCATTTAAGAGGGGATATGTATGTATCCCTATGGGTTCGGTCACAATGCAATAAAAGTTTCATTTCCCCCGCAATTTGATATTGGGGCAGAATTTTGAGGAGGACCCTCAAAATTCCGAAGTAATTTCAGCCAATCGTCGTAAACAACAGTCAAAAGCATAAACCCAGTAAACTAGGGTAGAATTATGAGGAGGATCCTCAAAATTCCGTAACAAGAAGGGTTACAATGTCTTGAACCACGTCGCAGTCATTGGTTCATCAAAAGAAAACTATTCTTAATTATGTTTTTATGTATGCCTTTACTAAATCATGCATGTTTATTACCAAAATTGCCTTTTTGGCAATGCTACCCCAATAATACATGTAGTATCTCGAAACGGAGCCGAGCAGGTCAAGCAGAGCCAGCGGGAATACGAACTAACCTCCCTCTTTACAAAACTCACGATTTTTCTTTGGATGCAGACACTTGAGTTGAAAAATCATCGAATATACTATACACTCACGAGACTCATATTGCTCAAAAATACAACTCTCAGAACCGTGCACTTACTCACAGCTACTATCTGCACACAGTGTCCCCGAAAGACAGAGTATCCCCAACAGTCGCAATATCGCAATCCGCTATCAGCTAAGAAAATTCTATTATTATTTTGCCCTTTTACTTCTTGCATAAGGCTACATTCTGCCTTCCGAGGTTAAGCTCTACCTCCGTCTGCACTCTTGTATTGCTTAAAGCTACCATTCTGCCTTCTGAGGTTAAGCTCTACCTCCATCTGCATGACTGAAAGATCACCACCTTATTTGCATGACTGAAAGATCGCCACCTTTACATTTGCATGGCTAAAAGATCGCCACCTTATTTGCATGGTTGCATGGCTGGAAGATCACCACCTTATTTGCATGGCTGAAAGATCGCCACCTTTACATTTGCATGGCTGGAAGATCGCCACCTTATTTGCATGGCTGAAAGATCACCACCTTTACATTTGCATGGCTGAAAGATCACCACCTTATTTGCATGGCTGAAAGATCGCCATCTTTACATTTTCATAGCTAAAAGATCTCCACCTTATTTGCATGGCTGAAAGATCGCCACATTTACATTTGCATGGCTAAAAGATCGCCGCCTTATTTACATTTGCATGGCTGAAAGATCGCCACCTTATTTGCATGGCTGAAAGATCACCACCTTTACATTTGCATGGCTGAAAGATCGCCACCTTATTTGCATGGCTGAAAGATCGCCACCTTTACATTTGCATGGCTGAAAGATTGCCACCTTTACATTTGCGTGGCGAAAAGATCACCACCTTATTTGCATGGCTGAAAGATCTCCACCTTTACATTTGCATGGCTCAAAGATCGCCACCTTTACATTTTCATGGTTGAAAGATCGCCGCCCTATTTACATTTGCATGGCTGAAAGATCGCCACATTTACACTTGCATGGCTAAAATATCGCCACCCATTGCATCCCATCGGTTGAAAGATCGCCACCTACTACATCTCATGGGATAAAAGATTTCCAAATCATCCGAAGGCATCATTGTTCGGAGGCATCATTTTCACCATATCATGGCCTGATGACCCCTTTTAATCTTTTGCATATCATTATTCAAAGGCATCATAGTTCAGAGGCATCATTTGCATAGCCCGAAAGCATAATTTCATGGCCTGCGAATCCTTTATTATATGCTTCATGGCCCAGGACATCATGGTCTGAGGACGTCATCCTAACCGTCCAAAGACAACATTCATGGTCCGACGAGAACTTGCATCATGTTTAAATTTACGCACAATATATGCTCGTATTGCTCATTTGTAGGTAAACCATCAAACAACGGCCATCTCAGTAGGAGCGATCCTGCTCGAGTTCCTACAGCCCTGTTAGACTTTGACCATTCATCCCGTCCTCAATATCGCGTCCGTTTTTGAAAAGTCTCAATCGGCATACTTTGATGGCGGATCGTGAACGACATATGGCCTGATTCCTGTAAGACTAGAGATATGTAGTCAGCTCAGAAGCCAGAGTACGACCTAAGTCTCCTCGAACTATTTCGTTCGGTCAAAATTGGCCATCTATCTTTACCCGACAACTCTTTCATCCTTCCCGGATAAAGAGGGGCAGCTGTTGATACCCAATTTTTCCCTGTATATTTTTATATGCAAATTACCTTTCAAATAGCATATGTATGCATATATAAGTATTTTCAAGGGTTTTCTTATTTTTCATTAATTTTTAAAGATTTTTAGATCAATTTATTGCCCTATTTTATCAAGAAAAACCCAATAATTATTCCCAAAATTGTCATTTTGGAAATTCACTTATTAGATTCTCATATTTATTCTAAAATATAGCTAACATACTTTTGCATAATTTTACAAATTTATTTAGTATTTTTAAAAGCTAAATTGCATATAATTGCAATATTAGCCTATTTGAAGATTTAATTGTGTTTATAATTATAAAATTGACTCCAGTATTTTTATTTCTATAATTATATATTAATCATCATTTTAGTACCTTTAAATTATTTCCATAAATTATTTTACTATTTTTTATAAAATAAATAAGGAAAATGGATATTTAAATGTTAGCCCACTTGTATTTCAATTTTGGCCAGATTGGGCACCCCTAATTGAACCCAATTTCAGATCCCATTACCCGACCCAAATCTTAAATTTACCCGACCCACGACTCACTTAATAACCCGCCTGGATCCTCCTTTCAATTCCAGCCGTTGATCATTTAGATCAACGACTCATACTCACCCTTTCCTTTTTATGTTCCCAATACCCCCCAAACCCTAATCATTTCTCACCGGTAGCCGCCCCCGGATTCACACTCTCCCAAACCCTAGCTGCCTCCCTCCACCTCCGCCCTAAAACCACCGGAATCTATGGCTTCCAAGGCCATAAAAGTCCTATACCGGCCTCATATATCTCCTACACGTTTGGTTATTGAAGTTTCAAGGCCTGACCACAAAGAAGCTTGGCCCAAAGCTTGTTTGATTCAAGTTCTATGGCCACCTCCGGCCTTGCTCCGGCAAGCCATGGCTATTCGAGCCTGATCTCGACTTCTCCTGCTCAGATCAACGACTCTCCAAGCCTTTCTCACCATCTGGTTTCTTCTGAAACCCTAACTTTGAGGTTCTTCTGATTTCTTTAGATCTATTCTAGATCCGTGTTTTCCCTAAACTTTTAGACGGTTTCTCGAGATTTCTTTCAACAAACTATGCCTTCAAAACCTTTATCTTTCCGATTTAGGGTTTTTGTTAAGTTATTTAGATGCTTCTCTGATTTTATTTTTCTCTTGTGTGTTTCTTCTACTATGTTTCTTATTAGTTACTTCTACTGTGATTTTTATGTGTCTCTCCTGGTTTGTTCTTACAAGTTCTTCTACTGTGTCTTCCTATGGGTTTCTTTTACTATGTTCTTATGAGTTCTTCTATTGTGTTTCGCATATTGTTCTTTTACTATGTTTATCATGAGTTTCTTCTACTGAAAGATGCATGTTAAAGGTCTCAGTTCCTTTCTGAAATCTCAGAACTTGTTTTGTTAGTATCTTTTCCTTGCTTACTTGTGCTTTCATCTCTACACTCGATTGATGGCAAGAACCCTAGAATTTGGGAATTCATTCAAGTTTTGAGACCATTGGCTATGTGATTTGTTTGTTCTTCGTCTCTGAACTTGTTTGATTTCGAAAGAAAAAAGAGCCCTAACTTCTTTGAACCTATTTCGAGTTTCTGAAGTTATCTCATCTACTACTCGATTAGGCTTCCAAAGCTTTGTTTCGACCTTGTTTCTTTATATGGTTCTGATTCCATTTTAAACTTTTCTAAGGTCTTTCTACTGGACCCTTTGTATGCTATTTGATACTCTCTCTCTTCTACATTGTTGAGTTACTGAGACTGACCTATGTGACTACCATGTTCCTATAGTCTACTGTTGCAAATTGCATGACGTTTTTTCTTTGTCCTAAATTCAGCCTCGCATACTTGTGTGCTCTTTATATGTGCTGAACTTCCCTCTAAATTGGCTTTCAATTTTTGATTAATTTCAGACTTCCTTTGTGTAAGCCTGATTGATTTCTTTCCTTGTTTGCTGATTTCCCTTTTACTTGGTCGAAAACTTTCCTTAGCCTTTTTGACTTGGTTTATTCATGGTCCAGTAATTACAAATCTCTGAATCCTTGATTTTTGATTTTTACCATATTTATTATTTCAAAATTCTTCCCTTAAGTAAACTCCTATGTATCTACCCCTAATTGCCTACTTTGCACAAGATGCTTACTTGATCCCTTTACTTAAATAATTTTGTTCATTACCGTTTAAGTTTAAACCCCTTAATTAAAGGAAGTCTTGTACTAATTGATTTTAATTGATACCCAGTTCCTTAATTATTTTCTTACCTTCTTCCGCATGTTTTGACACTATAAATACCTGCTCTTCATTGACACAAACACACCAACACTTATAGTCTTTCTAAACTTATACCCATACTCAAAAGTATTTTCTTTTGTTACCTGTACTGTGGCCTATTTGCAAGTCCTGCTGTCTGCTTTTCTCTATTTGTTTCTTTAAAAACTAGTATGTCTTGATTTAAGGTTTTCAGCACCATAACAATGTGTTTATTTACTACACTGGTATGCATGTCTGCCTACTGCTTCTGTATAGTTCAACACTTATTCTAGCATGCTGAAATTTCTTTCTGCCTGTTCTATTATGAATCCTAAACCCCTACCCCTATGTGTTCATGCTATGGTTTGAGGCACGACAATACTGCAAATTATTTTCCATGAATTAAACTTGATCCCCTGGGATCCTAGCCTCTAATAATGTGTGTTCTAGCAGGCTTATAGGTATGCTAGCATTCTCCATTGCTGGGCATGCCTAAAGCCTGCCCTTGCCTGAGCAATAGGCTCTTCACAATTTTCCTACTCCCCTGGACCCCTTATGAGTACTTATTTGTAGTTGTTTCCCTCTCCTTTCCCCCCTTTAGCATTTTGTTCTTTACTTGCACACTTTTTTAGTCTTTAAGTTCTGGCCCCCTCTTGTGAGCCTTGCCTTGGGACCCTTTGAACTCTCTCTGAACTTGGACACTTGAGGGCTGGCCCTTCCACACTGCACTTATCCTTATTCTAATAATATATTTGGGTGTGAGCTTTGCTCGGAGTCCCATTGAGGCTCTTAGGGAACTTTGACACACTCAAATTAGAGAAAGGCTTTGGATCAAGATCTCTTGGAGTTGGTTTACCTCATAACTCAGTGATGAAGTTAGAATCTGGCTTCCTCTAGTTGTACTTTTATTTATATTTTTCTGATGTATTCTTATTTTTTTCTGGGCTGTAATAATTCGTAATAAACTCTTGGGGATGGTTAGTGAAAAGGGTGGGTAACTATGTATGCAAAGGGTAGATACCATAGGTATTTTGAATTCTGCATATTCAAATGCATATAGAAATCATGCCTATTGGTCATTTTGAATTCTGCATATCCCAATTTTCACATAGATACCATGTCTATAGGTATTTTGAATTCTGCATACTCAAATGCATATAGACATCATGACTATAGGTCGTTCTGAATATCCAATTCTCATATAGAAATCATGTCAATAAGTATTTTGAATTCTGCATATTCAAATACATGTAAAAGTCATGCCTATAGGATTGTTCAATTCTGTGTATTCAATTACACCTAGATACCATGCGCATAGGCCTTAAGCAAAATTCTACAAACTAGATACCATGTTTGTAGGATTAAAACCAGTATTATGCATTTAGATACTATAATAATAAGGTTTTCTGCATTTTTACACCATGTCTACAAGATTCAAAATCAACAACGTGTACAAAGCATACCTATAGGAACTCCTAATCGAACCTGAGCCGCTTCATTCATGTATATAGATAAAATTGGTAATAACGGGTACTGTCAGTTGCAGAACTTGTAACCAATTCATTAAGGCTTGCCTTTCTTATAACAATCCGATTACCCTTATTTAGCGAGTTTAACCAGTATGTTTCAGACCCTACTATTTCATTGCTTTTCTGAATCCAGTAGATATTATGCCTATAAGATCCTTGTCCAATGCTTAGGCAAGTCTTAGGGTAAGATTATAAGCTGAATCTATTTCTGTTAATTATTACAACCAGCAGGTAGGCCTGATTCGGACTTCTTATCTGAGTTATGTTATAAACTAAAACTGCCTCAGTAACCGTCCTTCTTTATCTATAATAATCAGACCTAAACAGTATGTGTAAGTCATGCTGATTACGTGCTTCTTTGTTCAAGGAGGTATATCTGAACATCTGCTTGTTATGTGCTTTCCCTAAACTTGCAATACATGTTTTGTATGTCGCCTTAGAGTTTTTACCTTTGAAGCTACAAATAAGCCCAATACCTGTCCCTTTAGGATTAGTAGTCCTAAATGCCTCCGGGACTGATAGGATTGGGACCGGTAATAGCATGCAATAAGTAACGAGACCAACCCGTACTATTAATACCTTAATGGGGCGGGACGAGTAGATATGGATATGATGACCACGCGATAATGTCACGTGTAGCCCCTTATTGAGGAGTGATTACCGGACATTGTGTGGGGTGATCCATATTTTTAGTAAACCTAGGACCCCCCTTTCCTTTACTCTTATTTCTTTAACATTTTCATTCTAGAATCCGCTTCCTCAAATTGCTCTTTTAAACTTTGTCTATTTTCAAACCTTTATATGTGAAATCCCCTCGTATTTGAGCTTTATTTGTCTACATGTTAATTGTACCCTAAACTCACAATAATTGTCTGGCCGGGAACCATACGAGTGGATTCTGAGGGTTGCCTAACACATTCCCTTTGGAATAATTTCAAGCCCTTACCCAATCTCTGGTTACTCAAATCAAACCCTCTTGGTGTCCTAATGCACCCTAATCATTAGGTGGCGACTCTTCAAATCAAACCCAATTCCCAAAAGGAATGAGATATTCCTCTAAATGTCATAAACCCGATTCCACGAGGAAAAAGGGGGCACGACAAGCCTATCATCATTTATGCATTTTCTTGATGTCTCGCGTCGTTTCCCGTACCTCTGCAATTTCGAAACCTAAGCTGGGTAATGATTGTTGGCTTTTTCAATTCTGATGCTTGAATTCTTATAAATAGGGATATGAAACCATTTGCTTTATTCTTTGCACTCTAGATATTGAATCCCTGTGTCTTCTTCTTTGTTCTGAGTTTTTGCCTTCTTGACCTTACTACCGTATTTTTGCTTTCCCTGATTCCAGTGATTTCTTCTCCTCCTATACTTACAATACCCTCTCTAAAAATGGTCAATGTATCTTCTAGTTCTGAAGGGTACCTGCCCTTATTCCCTTGGTAGTGTGTATGCCTCCCCATGGCGATAGGGTTTCCATTGTTATTGAAGATGAAAACTTTCCTATGGTGGAGGAGAAAATCCCACGTAGTGAAAAAGTTAGATCTGACGAAGGTGCCTGAGGATGACCCTGAGATCTCGGAGTCATTGATGAAAGAGGTTGACCTTGCTAAATTTAGGGCAAAGTTCAAAATTCTGCCCATATCGACCTAATTCTAGCGGTGTGCGACGTTGTAGAAATACACCGCCCTGGGTACTGCGCTTTCTACGCATACCCTTTCCACGTCAGTTACTCCTTTCCTATTCACCCATTGGCTGAGGAGTTTTGCTGCTATTATGGCGTCTTCCCGGCCCAACTTTCTCCATATATCTACAAACGTATCTATATGCTTACGAAGTATGCGGAGTTAGCCGGGGTCAGGATATCACTTCGCCACTTAATGCATCTTTTCGCCCCTAGTTTCTATAGGGAATGGCAGTACATCTTCACCACCGAGGAATAAAATGTTTAGCAGTGAAGATGGACGATAAGACAAATCATCAATTTTTGTTCAACTACTTCTTCATCAAAATCGAGGACGTGGTGGCCAATGCAAGCGGGTTCCCCGAGGTTTGGAATTATGTCCGTAAGTATATATTTCTCCTCCCTTTTTTATAGAATGTTGGTTTTACTAGTTTTAGTTATGCTGACACCTTGTTCTCTCTTTATGTAGCCAAAACTACACCCCCACTCTTGGTCGAAGACATCTATGATTGGGTTAGTTTGGTTCTCCCCTATACAATTGGGATTCGTGAGTAGCCGGCTTTCTCTCTTTTATATTATTGTGACCTTCTGGTTGCTTGCCCTTTACCGTCTTGTGGGAAATGATGACCTTTATTTCTTTTTTTTGTAGCCTAGGAATCATCGAGGAAGCTGAGGGCTCCTCCTCCAGCATTTAGCAAGAGAAAAACTACTTCGGAATCTGTTCCTACAGTAGCTGCAGCCAGGACTGCCCAATTATCTGCTTCCATTTTGCCTTCTGCTGTAGCTAGGTCATCTCGATCGTCGACTACATCAGCACCGGAACTCCCTACTTCCCCCTTGCATCATTTAATATATGAAGAAGAGGATTTGTCGCCAAGAAAGGAGGGTTTGGTCTCTCGTACAAGGAGATCAGTGGATATTGGTGATGGGACCGTTCGAGCCGTGGATTCAACAAGGGGTGATCGCGAGCCAGCGACCATTCTGCTTGAAGACGAGGCTGTCGAAAGCGTGCCCCTCCCTGATACCGATATTGGAGCTAGTGGGTCATATGTGGAGGCTCTGAGTACTGTGCAACGAGATGAGCCATCATCCTTGTGGCTGGTTAATGTTCCGTCCTCATCTACCAATGGGAGAGATAAAGGGGTTGCCGAGGACTGCTACGAGACGGGCTCCGATCTTGAGGGTTTTACCCGTGTTGAAGTAAGGTTAGAATGGTCCACGCGAACGATTGTGATCCCTATGGATCGGGACCTACTGGTGAACACGGAGAATATGGTCCCTTTCTTAAGTCCTCTTTGCTATGATATAGAGGGTAGAACTTTCGAGGGACTAGACGATGTTGCCCTATCGAGGAGTATAGTCGGCCTCACCCTTAGGGTAAGCTTTTCGACCTTTTCAATTTTTGTGCCTTGTACCTTATTTTTATTTTTTGTTTGAATTTGGTTTTCTTCCTTTCTCTCTTTTCTTTAGACCATTATTCTGGAGATCAAGAGTTCCCGCCTAGAGGAAAGGCGTAAGGCCATTTTTCGAAAGATAGAGCGGAAGTACCGTGAATACCGCAACAAGCACCACGAGATCTGTAGGTGGTTTAGTGAGAGTGGCAGCTTCCATGCTCTCTAAGATGAGCTGAAAGAGAAATATGACAAATTGGTAAGAGTCATCGGTAAGTGCAGCATCCTCGAAGGGGCATTGAGGGACAAAGGAGAGGATCTCGAGGTAGGCAAGGGAGTTGAGGCCCAATGAGCCGATCTTCAGTCCCACATGGTTTAGTTGGGGGCAAAACTCGAGGAATGCCTAATCAAGGTGGAAACTCTGAGCAGCGAGGTCACTGAGAGGATGGCGGACTCAGAAAAGGCAAAGTTGTCCTGGTTGGAGGCTAAGCGGAAAATGGAAGCTTTAGGGATCGTGGTTCGCATTCTCTGTTTTGAGAGGGAGAGCACCCTAGAGATGGCTAGGCTCAGAGAAGAGCGCCTTGATGAGCGGGTAGGGGAACTGGAGAAAGAGGCTTCAAGCCTTGGGGCCAAGTTGTCGCTCTCGAGGCTGAGAAGGCACAATTACTGGCTCAGTCGTCTTCCTCTTGCACTTCGACTTTTACTAGCATTCCGCGGGATCTGCATGAGAAGTGGATCCATGCCGAGGCCCAACTGGATATATTTAGAGATCTGATGGGGCAGGGACAATTTCAGAGGCCGATTTTAAGGATGCTCATGCTAAGGCACGTACAACTCAGATTGTTTGCGGTTATGAACTTGCCACACCGGAGGTTAGTGATGATGAAGAGGGCAAGGGCGTGGAACGGATCGAGCAGGAGGCTTGGTACGACGATGAGTATCCTGATGGCGATGGTGGTGGCGGAGATTATTTGTTTTTTCTTCTTTTCGTTTGTAGATTTGTGTATGTATTTTTGTGGGCGTCTTTTCACGCCTTTGTAAAAAGAATATTCTAAGTATGAAATGCCAGTTCTATTGCTCGTACCTGACTCTTTTCCTTTTGTATGAGTTTTATGCCTTTCTCTTTTTTGCTTTGTTGCTTGGTCGTCTTAACTAAAAGAAAACATAACTCAAGTAGTTATAGCCTAGGACAAATTAAGTATTGATTCAAACGAGGTAGGATATAATACGTGTTGAGTTATGGACGCAGGCCGTTTAGGTGTTAATCTGATTGAGGTCGAATGTAACCTAGTTCTAAGTTATGACCGAGATCCGAATAGATGTTAATTCGAGCAAGGTCGAATGTAGCCTATTTTTAGTTACGGTCGAGGACCAAATAGGTGTTAATTGGAACGAGGTCGAGTGTAACCTATTTTTATTATGGTCGTGGGCCGTATATGTGTTTTTGAACTAGGTCGAATATAACCTGTATTTAGTCATGGCCGAGGGCTAAATAGGTTTTAATTCAAATGGGGCCGCATGTGACCTGTATTTAGTTATGGTCGAGGGCCAAATAGGTGTTGATTTGAACAGGGTCGAATATAACCTGTATTTACTTATGGCCGAGGGCTAAATAGGTGTTAAAAATGTTCTGTTTGTTGTTTTTGGGCAATCATACTTATGTAGGCCATATCCCTTTATTCTTCAGCTTCATCGAGCTTCTGCCTTCTGCTTTCGTCGTTCCCCGGCCCACTCTCATAGGAGTATCTCAGACTAGGCTCTCTGACCTCGACCTGTATTACAACATCAATCTCATAGACTAATGAGTAAGGCGTCTCTCTTATGCTCGTTTTTGGCATTATTCGGTAGGCCTAGAGTACTTCTGGTAGTAATTCCAGCCATAACCCCTTGGCGCCTTCGAGTTAAAGATGTTCAGTATTGATTTGTTGGAGGATTCCGCTTGTCCATTACCCGCAGGGTGATATGGTGTTGAGAGTATTCTTTTGATATGCCACTTTTCAAAGGACTCGACGACCTTTTTTCCTGTGAACTGGGGTTCGTTATCGCAACTGATTTCTTTGGGGAGGCTGAAATGACATATAATGTTTTTCCATACAAAGGCCATCACTTCCTGTTTACGTATTTGGGCGAATGCTCCTACTTCTACGTATTTAGAAAAATCGTCAGTTAAAATCAAAAGTAATTGTACATTACCTCGCCCTGCAGTCAGGGGGCCTATGATGTCCATTCCCCACTTGATGAACAGATAAGGGGAAGTGACTGAGTGGAGGTGCTCGCTGGCTTGGTGGATCATTGGGGCGTACTTCTGGCACTACTCACATTTTTTCACGAAGTCTGTCGCCTCTTTTTTCATATGGGCCAGTAGTAACCTGCCCGTATGAGGCATCTGACCAGCGCTCGATTGCCGGAATAAGCTCCACAATGGCCTTCGTGGACTTCTTCAAGGACGCACCGCGTTTGATTTGGGCCAAAGCATTTCTCTCGGAGCCGCCATACGTCCTTTTGTACAGGTCGTTGTCAATGATGTTGTACCTGGATTCTTGTATTCAAAGCTTTTTGGCTTCCTTTTTGTCATTTGGGAGTATGACATCCTACAAATATTTAATAATATGGTTGGACTCGCGAATCACTTCTCCTATAGAGACTTCGATGAGTCCCAATCTAGACCCTACCATGTTAGAGGCATCGTCGATGTATGAAACCCAGAGGTCCTGTGTTTGGGGAGAAGCGTGGGTGGCTTCTTTCTTGACTTCAGGTATTATTTTTGTGCTAAAGTTGGCGACGAAGTCAGCAAGGACTTGCGACTTTATTGCCGTCCGTGGTTGATATGTGATATCATGCTCGCTTAATTTTATGGCCCATTTGGCTAACCTACCCGATTGCTCGGGTTTATGCAAAATGCCTTCTTAAGGGAAAAGTCGTGACTATTGAGATGGGGTGGCACTAGAAATAGGGTCTAAGCTTTCGTAAAGCTACGACCAAGGCCAAGACTAATTTTAAGGTGGGGGCACCTCGTCTCGGCATCGACTAGTGTTTTGCTAATGCAATAGATGGGAGATTGTGTACCTTTATCTTCTCAAACCAGGACTGCACTCACTACTACTTCGGATATAGTGAGGTAGATGGTGAGGTGCTGTGATGACCCAAAAGGTCATCACTTGTGTTACAAGTAAATTCAGTGTTCTGAGGCCTAAAACTCCTTTGACCTCACCTTGATTTACGTGTGTGGTCTGGACCTATATCCAGAAAGCCTTCTATGTGAAAGTATGAGACATAGAAATTCTAGAGTTAAAATTTGATTATGGTTGACTTTGGTCAACATTTTGAGCAAACAGACCCGGATCCGTGTTTCAACGATCCCGGGAGGTCCGCAATAAAATATGGGACTTGGGAATATGCCCGGAAATGAATTCCGAGGTCCCAAGCCTTAGAAATCAATTTTTGAAAGAAATTGTTTTACTGAACTATCTAAAAAATAAAGAAAAGAATTAATGTTTGAAACCATTGTTATCGGGCCCGTATTTTGGTTCCGGAGCCCGGTACAAACTTATTATAGTATTTGAAAGATAACTGTGAATTTTGGTGAAAAACGGAGTTTATTTGACATGAGTTGGACTTCCGGTTGAAAAGTTATGAACTTTGAGAGTTCTTGATGAAAATGTTGAGTTTGGAGGTTTAATTCATGATTTTACATGTTATTTTGATGATGTGATCGCACGAGTAGGTCCATATGATGTCTTTGAGTTAGTATGCACACTTGGTTTGGAGTTCCGAGGGCTCGGGTGAGTTTCGGGTTGGTTCCGGGATGTCTTAGGCCTAAAACATAGTTGTTGTAGGTTTAGAGAAGTGGGAGGCCACTGAACAAACCAGTGCGGTCCGCACAAAATGGAGTGCTACCGTGGAGGGGCCTGTGCACCCGCACAAGTTTTTGTGCGGTCCGCGGTGAACAAACAATTCATTAGTCCGACTTCGGAAGCCTATATCTTTTGATCTACAAGAAATTGTGAGATAATTCAAAAACAAAAGGTGTAGCCCTTCATGTCCAGTTTCCAGAAAGGTAAAGAAATCACAATTTGGACATCTGTAGAGAAAGTTATGTCTAAAATACTAAAGTATGTCACTGCAATCCACATGGAGCTGTGTGGCCGCAGTTGATTTTGTGCGGTCCGCACAGGGCAGATAAAAGTAGTATATTAAGACGGGATTTTCAGTTATTTTTCATTTTTCAAAACCCCAAAAACATAAGAGGCGATTTTTCAAATAACATTTCTTCTCCAAAACATTGGTAAGTGATTTCTAAATTGTTTTCTTCAATCATTAACAACTTTTAACATGATTTCAACTCAAGATCAATGATTTCATGGGGGAAATTGGGTGTTTTGGGTAGAACCTAGGTTTTTCAAAAATTGGGGATCTGGACCTCGATTTGATGTCCGATTTTAAAACAAATTATATATTTGGGTTCGTGGGGGAATGAGTAATCGGATTTTGGTTCGAACCTTGGGTTTTGACCACGTGGGCCTGAGGGTGAGTTTTGACTTTTGGGTGAAACTTTGGAAAACTCATTTTCATGCATTGGGGTTGATTCATTTAGCATTTATTGATGTAATTAAGTAACTTGTGGCTAGATTTGAGCGAATTGATGGTGGAATCAAGGGGTAAAGCTATAATTGAAACGTGAATTGTGTTCGTGGCATCGAGGTAAGTGTTTGGTCTAACCTTAGCTTGAGGGATTAGGAGTTGTGTCTTATTTGCTACATGTTAATTGTGGAGTACGACGTATAGGCATGGTGACGAGTATCTATACGTTGGTGTCAAGCATGCCCGTGAGTCTTGTATTATAATTGTTATGACTCTGTTGTGGTTTATTGCGCTTCATATGTTATTATCACCATTGTTCCCTTGCCGGGATGTTTGTTTGATATTAATGATCCCTTGCCGGGATGTTTTTTGATAGTATTGTTTTCTTGCCGGGATGTTGTTGAAATATCATTGTTCCCTTACCGGGAAGTTGTTATATTGCTCTTGTTCCCTTGCCGGGATTCCTTGTGATTATTGTTGGCTTGTAATTGGGAGCGGGTGGTACGCCTACCACAAGAGATAATGAAATGGGAGCGGGTGGTACGCCTACCATGAGATAAATGAAATGGGAGCGGGTGGTATACCTACCACAAGATATAATAAAATGGGAGCGGGTGGTACGCCTACCACAAGATATAATGAAATGGAAGTGGGTGGTACGCCTACCACAAGATATAATGAAATGGGAGCGGGTGGTACGTCTACCACAAGATATAATGAAATAGGAGCTTGTGGTACTCCTACCACAAGATATAATAAAATGGGAGTGGGTGGTATGCCTACCACAAGATAAATGAAATGGGAGCGAGTGGCACGCCTTCCACGAGATAACAGAATCAGGATCGGGTTGCACGCCTGCAACAAGATATGAAAAGAAAGTGAGATCTGCCTTTGTTTTCCTATTCTTGTTAGTGGTTGATTTTTTATTCCTTTATAGTTCTCTTGATATTCTGTTTTACCTGTTATTTCCCCGAAGCATGTTTCCCCCTTCCATCTTTATTTGTTTATTCCTGCTTTACTTTCCGCTGTATATTATATAACTGTACAGGTTTATTTGGTTGTCTGGTCCTAGCCTTGTCACTACTTCGCCGAGGTTAGGCTAGACACTTACTAGTACATGGGGTCGGTTGTGCAGATACTACACTCTGCAATATGTGCAGATCCTGGAGCAGCTCTTGGACCGTAGTTGGAGGCTACCTTCAGTCCATGCGGAGATCCAAGGTAGACCTGCAGGCGTCCGCAGGCCCTAGCGTCTCCTCTATCTTTTATTTCCTGTTTCATCTTTTTGCTTCAGAAACAGTGTGTCTTTTATTCTCGGACCTTGTATTTAGCAGTCTTAGATCGCCTGTGACACTGTGGCACCAGGTTTTTCCTTCCGCTTAAATAAATATTCCGTTGTTTAAACGTTATTGCTTTATACTTGTTAAAAAGAATTAATCGGATAATGGAGTAATTAGTTTAAAGGATTGGCTTGCCTAGCTCACATTAGTATGCACTATCACGACTCCCGAGGGTGGGAAATCCGGGTCGTGACAAGTTGGTATCAGAGCTCTAGGTTACATGGGTCTCACAATTCACAGACAAGCTTAGTAGAGTCTGAGAGATCGGTACGTAGACGTCTGTATTTATCCCCGAGAGGCGACAGAGTTAGGAAAAACTTCATATTCATTCTTTCTTGTCATGTGGTTTGGTTTCTCAACGCTGATTGAATTTCTACTCTGTTCTTTCGCAAATGGTGAGAACACGCGCTTCCTCATCCTCTGACCAGTAGCGCGAGCCCCCGGTAGCAGCTCCTATGAGGGGTAGAGGGCGAGGGCGAGGCCGTGCTAGAGGTCGAGGTAGGGGCAGAGCTCAGCCCCGAGCAGCAGCTCCAGCAGCGGAACCTCAGGTTGATTTTGATGATGAGGTTCCGGTCCTAGTAGTTCTGGTGGGCCCATCTCGGGTCCTATAGGGGTTTATTGCCACCCCAGTTCTTGAGGATGCTCTGGTCCGCCTAGTGGGCCTTATGGAGAGTGTCACCCGGGCAGCCTTGCTTCCTGTAGCACCAGCCATCTCTCAGGCTGGAAGAGAAGCCCAGACTCCTTCTACTTACACTCCGGAGTAGGTAGCTCCCTAGATTCAGACTCCAGCGGTTCATCCAGTTGGAGCAGTTCAGCCGAGTATGGTAGTTCAGACTGGTGATGGAGCAGCTATGTCTGCCGATGCTTTATGGAGGCTAGATAGGTTCACCAAGCTCGTTACTACTACTTTCAGCGGTGCATCTACTGAGGATCCCTAGGATTATCTAGACAGTTGTTATAAGGTTCTTAGGAACATGGGGATAGTTGAGACCAATGGGGTTGATTTTGCCACTCTTTGCTTGTCTGGATCCGCCAAGACTTGGTGGAGGGATTTCTGTTTGGCTAGACCGGCTGGATCGCCAGCTTTGACTTGGGAGTAGTTCACACAGCTATTTCCGAAGAAGTTTCTCCCCATCACTCAGAGAGAGGCCTATCAGAGGCAGTTTGAGCGTCTCCAGTAGGGTTCTATGACTGTTACCCAGTATGAGACCAGATTCATCGACCTAGCTCGTCATGCTTTTGTCATACTTCCCACCGAGAGAGAGAGAGGGTGAGGAGGTTCATTGATTGACTTATTCAGATGATTCGTCTTCAAATGGATAGGGATGCTGGGAGTGAGATATCTTTCCAAGAGGTAGCCAATGTGGCCAGGAGAGTGGAGATGGTCCTGTCACAGGGAGGTGATCATGGGTCGGACAAGAGGCCCCGTCATTCAGGCAGATTCAGTGGTACCTCGTCTGAAGGTAGGGATTCATATGGTAGAGGCCATCCTCCTAGGCCTTTTCAGTCAGCACTTCAGGTTTTTCACGGTGCTTCAGGTGGCCGTGGTTCTCAGATGCAGTATTCTGATCAGCAGTCCTACAGTGTACCGCCAGCTCCTATCGGTGCATCGCCGCTTCAGCGTTATTTGATACAAGGTCTACGTACTCGTATGTGTCCTCTTATTTTGCACCATATCTGGTCATGCCTAGTGATTCTTTGAGTGATCCTGTTTATGTGTCTACGCTGGTGGGTGATTCTATTGTGGTAGATCGAGTCCATCATTCATGTATAGTTGTGATTGAGGGTTTTGAGACTCGTGTAGATTTGTTGCTTCTGGACATGGTTGATTTCGATGTTACATTGGGAATGGTCTGGTTATCACCTTACCACGCTATCTTGGACTGTCATGCCAAGACTGTGACCTTAGCTTTAATAGGTTTGCCTCGTTTAGAGTGGAGAGAGACTTCTGGTCATTCTACTCGTAGTGTTATCTCTTATGTGAAGGCTCGGCGCATGGTCGAGAAAGTGTGTTTGGCCTATTTGGCATATGTTCGTGATTCTAGTATTGAGGTTCCTTCTATTGATTTTGTGCCCGTTGTTCATGAGTTTTCTAAGGTATTCCCTTCAGACCTGCCAGGTATGCCGCCCGACAGGGATATTGACTTTTGCATTGATTTGACTCTAGGTACTCAGCCCATTTCTATCCCACCGTATCGTATGGCACCGCCTGAGTTAAAAGAGTTTAAGGAGCAATTGCAAGACTTGCTTGCGAAGGGTTTCATTAGGCGGAGTGTTTCGCCTTCGGTGCGCCGGTTGTTTGTTAAGAAGAAGGACAGATCGATGAGAATGTGTATCGATTACCGGCAGTTGAACAAGGTTACAATCAAGAATAAGTATCCATTGCCGAGGATTGATGATTTGTTTGATCAGCTTTAGGGTTCCAAGGTATTTTCGAAGATTGACTTGAGATCTGGCTACCATCAGTTGAGAATTAGGGCATCCGATGTCCCTAAGACAGCTTTCCGCACTCAGTACGGGCATTATGAGTTCTTGGTTATGTCATTCGGGTTGACAAATGCCCCAGCAGCTTTTATGGATTTGATGAACTGAGTGTTCAGGCCTTATTTGGATTCATTCGTGATAGTCTTCATTGATGATATTTTGATATATTCCCGCAGCCGAGAGGAGCATGAGCAGCATCTTATAGTGGTTCTTCAGACCTTGAAGGATAGTCAGTTATATGCTAAGTTCTCAATGTGTGAGTTCTGGTTGAGTTCAGTTGCATTCCTGGGTCATGTTGTATCAGCGCAGGGTATTCAGATTGATCCGAAGAAGATTGAGGCAGTCAAGAACTGGCCTAGACCAGCATCAGCTATAGAAATTCGGAGTTTCTTGGGATTGGCAGGCCACTATTGCCGGTTCGTGGAGGGGTTTTCATCTATTGCAAACCCGATGACCAGGTTGACTTAGAAGGGTGCCCCATTCAAGTGGTCGGATGAGTGTGAGGTGAGCTTTCAGAAGCTTAAGACAGCTATGACTACGACACCTGTGTTGGTTTTGCCTACAGGTTCATGGCCTTATACAATTTATTGTGATGCATCTCGTATTGGACTTGGTGTAGTGTTGATGCAGGATGACAAGGTCATTGCTTATGCTTCGCGGTAGTTGAAAATTCATGAGAAGAATTATCCGGTTCATGATTTGGAGTTGGCAGCCATTGTTGACGCGTTGAAGATTTGGAGGCATTATCTGTATGGCGTGGCATGTGAGGTGTTCACGGATCACAAGAGTCTTCAGTATTTGTTGAAACAAAAGGAGTTTAATTTGAGGCAGAGGAGGTGGTTGGAGTTATTAAAAGATTATGATATCACCATCTTATATCATCCGGGAAAGGCCAATGTGGTGGCCGATGCTTTAAGTAGGAAGTCAGCCAGTATGGGCAGTCTTGCTTATA
Source organism: Nicotiana tabacum (assembly GCF_000715075.1). Taxonomy (NCBI): domain Eukaryota; kingdom Viridiplantae; phylum Streptophyta; class Magnoliopsida; order Solanales; family Solanaceae; genus Nicotiana; species Nicotiana tabacum. Next base: position 85,698,230 of record NC_134086.1, read on the forward strand.
TTTCGGTCTGTGAGAGATCGCTTGCTTTGGATGTTCAGGCTTTGGCCAATCAGTTTGTGAGGTTGGATGTTTTTTAGCCCAATCGTGTGTTAGCTTGCACGGTCGCTCGTTCTTCTTTATTGGAGCGTATCCGTGATCGACAGTATGATGATCCCCATTTGTGTGTCCTTAGAGACACGATGCAACATGGAGGTGCCAAGTAGGTTACCTTAGGTGATGATGGAGTTTTGAGATTACAGGGTCGAGTTTGTGTGCCTAATGTGGATGGGCTCCGAGAGTTGATTTTAAAGGAGGCCCATAGTTCCAGGTACTCTATTCATTCGGGTGCCGCTAAGATGTATCAGGATTTGCGGCAGCATTATTGATGGCGGAGAATGAAGAAGGATATCGTCGCATATGTGGCTCGGTGTTTGAATTGTCAGCAGGTTAAGTACGAGCATCAGAGGCCTGGTGGTTTATTTCAGAGGATTGAGCTTCCTGAGTGGAAGTAGGAGCATATCACTATGGATTTCGTTGTTAGACTCCCACAAACTCGTAGAAAGTTCGACGTAGTATGGGTCATTGTTGATAGGCTGACCAAGTCAGTATATTTCATTCCTGTGGCAGGCTCCTATTCTTCCAAGAGGCTAGCTGAGATCTATATCCGGGAGATTGTTCGTCTTCATGGTGTGCCCGAGTCTATCATTTTGGACCGAGGTACGCAGTTTACCTCACGTTTCTGGAGAGCAGTTCAGCGAGAGTTGGGCACGCGAGTTGAGTTGAGCACAGCGTTTCATCCTCAGATGGACGGGCAGTCCGAGCAGACTATTCAGATTTTGGAGGATATGCTCCGAGCTTGTGTCATTGACTTTAGAGGCTCGTGGGATCAGTTTTTGCCCTTAGCAGAGTTTGCCTATAACAACAGCTACCAGTCGAGTTTTCAGATGGCTCTGTATGAGGCTTTATATGGTAGACGATGTCGGTCTCCAGTTGGATGGTTTGAGCCGGGAGAGGCTCGGTTGTTGGGTACGGATCTGGTTCAGGATGCCTTGGAAAGGTCAAGATTATTCAGGATAGGATTCGTACAGCTCAGTCCAGGCAAAAGATTTATGCCGACCGCAAGGTTCGTGATTTGACATTCATGGTCGGTGAGCGGGTATTGCTTCGAGTGTCGCCTATGAAGGGCGTGATGAGATTAGGAAGAAGGGCAAGCTTAGCCCTAGGTTCATTGGCCCGTTTGAGATTCTTGATCGAGTGGGAGAGGTGGCTTATAGACTTGCGTTGCCGCTGAGCTTATCAGCCGTGCATCCAGTATTTCATGTGTCCATGCTTCGGAAGTATCACGACGATCCATCCCACGTGTTAGATTTCAGCACTGTCTAGTTGGACAAGGACTTGTCTTATGAGGAGGACTGGTAGCTATTCTAGACCGACAGGTTCGTCAATTGAGATCGAAGAGTTTTCCTTCTATTCATGTTCAGTGGAGAGGTCAACTCGCTGAGGCATTGACCTGGGAGTCCGAGTCCGATATGCGGAGCCGTTATCCCCATCTTTTTCCCGACTCAGGTACTTCTTTCTTATGTCCATTCGAGGACGAACGATTGTTTTAGAGGTGGAGAATGTGATGACCCAAAAGGTCATTATTTGTGTTGAAAGTGAATTCAGTGTTCCGAGGCCTAAAAACCTCCTTTTACCAGACCTTGATTTACGTGTGTGGTCTGGACCTATATCCGGAAAGCCTTCTATGTGAAAATATGAGAAATAGAAATTATAGAGTTAAATTTTAATTATAGTTGACTTTGGTCAACATTTTGAGCAAACGGACCCGGATCCATTTTCCGATGATCCCGGGAGGTCTACAGTAAAATATGGCACTTGGGCGTATGCCCGGAAATGAATTCCGAGGTCCCAAACCTTAGATATCAATTTTTGAAAGAAATTATTTTACTGAATTAACTAAGAAATAAAGAAAAGAATTAATGTTTGAAACCATTGTTATCGGGCCCGTATTTTGGTTCCGGAGCCTGGTACAAACTTGTTATAGTATTTGAAAGATAACTGTGAAATTTGGTGGAAAACGGAGTTTATTTGATGTGAGTTGCACTTCCGATTGAAAAATTATGAACTTTGAGAGTTCATGATGAAAATGTTAAGTTTTGAGGTTTACTTCATGATTTTACATGTTATTTTGATGATGTGATCGCACGAATAGGTCCATATGATGTCTTTGAGTTAGTATGGACACTTGGTTTGGAGTTCCGAGGGCTCGGGTGAGTTTCGGGTAGGTTCCAGGATATCTTAGGCCTAAAACATAGTTGTTGCAGGTCCAGAGAAGTGGGATGCCACTGAACATACCAGTGCGGTCCGCACAAAATGGAGTGCTTCCGCGAAGGGGCCTGTGCGGCCGTACTAGTTTTTGTGCGGTCCGCGGTGAAGAAATATTTCACTGGTCCAACTTCTAAAGCCTATATCTTTTTATCTACAAGGAATCCTGAGATGATTCAAAATTAAACGTTGTAGCCCTTCGTGTCTAGTTTCGAGAAAGGTAAAGAAATGACAATTTGGACATCTGTAGAGAAAGTTATGGCCAAAATACTAAAGTATGTCACTGCAGTCCACATGGGAGCTGTGCGGCCACAGTTGATTTTGTGCGGTCCGCACAGGGCAGCTGAAAGTAGTATATTAAGACGGGATTTTCAGTTATTTTTCATTTTTCAAAACCCCAAAAATATAAGAGGCAATTTTTCAAATAACCTTTCTTCTCCAAAACATTGGTAAGTGATTTCTAACTTGTTTTCTTCAATCATTAACATCTTTTAACATGATTTCAACTCAAAATCAATGATTTTCATGGGGGACATTGGGTGTTTTGGGTAGAATCTAGGTTTTTCAAAAATTGGGGATCTGGACCTCGATTTGAGGTCCGGTTTCAAAACAAATTATATATTTGGGTTTGTGTGGGAAGAATCGGGTTTTGGTTCGAACCTCGTGTTTTGACCACGTAGGCCCCGTGGCAAGTTTTGACTTTTGGGTGAAACTTTGAATAATTCATTTTCATGCATTGGAGTTTTTCATTTAGCGTTTATTGATGTAATTAAGTAACTTGTGGCTAGATTCGAGCAAATTGGTGCTGGAATTAAGGGGTAAAGCTATAGTTGAAACGTGAATTGTGTTCGTAGCATAGAGGTAAGTGTTTGGTCTAACCTTAGCTTGAGGGATTAGGAGTTGTGTCTTATTTGTTACATGTTAATTGTGGAGTACGACGTATATGCATGGTGACAAGTATCTATACGTTGGTGTCAAGCATGCCCGTGAGTCTTGTATTATAATTGTGATGACTCTGTTGTAGTTTATTGCGCTTCATATGTAATTATCACTATTGTTCCCTTGCCGGGATGTTTGTTTGATATTATTGTTCCCTTGCTGGGATGTTTGTTTTGATAGTATTGTTCCCTTGCCGGGATGTTGTTGAAATATCATTGTTCCCTTGCTGGGAAGTTGTTATATTGCTCTTGTTCCCTTGTCGGGATTCCTTGTGATTATTGTTGTCTTGTAACTGGGAGCGGGTGGTACGCCAACCACAAGAGATAATGAAATGGGAGCAGGTGGTACACCTACCACGAGATAAATGAAATGGGAGCGGGCGGTACGCCTACCACAAGATATAATAAAATGAGAGCAGGTGGTACGCCTACCACAAGATATGATGAAATGGGAGCGGGTGGTACGCCTACCACAAGATATAATGAAATGGGAGCGGGTGGTACGCCCACCACAAGATATAATAAAATGGGAGCGGGTGGTATGCCTACCACAAGATAAATGAAATGGGAGAGGGTGGCACGCCTGCCACGAGATACCGGAATCGAGATCGGGTTGCACGCCTGCAACAAGATGTGAAAAGAAAGTGAGACCTGCCTTTGTTTTCTTTATTCTTGTTAGTGGTTGATTTTGATTCCTTTATAGTTCTCTTGATATTCTGTTTTACCTGTTATTTCCCCGAAGTATGTTTCCCCCTCCCATGTTTACTTGTTTATTCCTACTTTACTTTCCGCTGTATATTATATAACTGCATAGGTTCATTTGGTGGTCTGGTCCTAGCCTCGTTACTACTTCGCCGAGGTTAGGCGAGACACTTACCAGCACATGGGGTCGGTTGTGCTGGTTCTACACTCTGCACTATGTGCAGATCCCGTAGCAGCTCTTGGACCATAGTTGAAGGCTACCTTCAGTCCACACAGAGATCCAAGGTAGACCTGCAGGCGCTCTATCTTTTATTTCCTGTATCTTTTATTTCCTGTTTCATCTTTTTGCTTCAGAAACAGTGTGTCTTTTATTCTCGGACCTTGTATTTAGCAGTCTTACACTGTCTGTGACACTGTGACACCAAGTTTTGGGTGATTAAGGCTTAGTAGTTGTAATAGCTACAAAATTAGATATTTTATTGTTTTTTTCCTTCCGCTTAAATAAATATTCCGCTGTTTATACGTTATTGCTTTATATCTGTTAAAAAGAATTAATCGGATAATGGAGTAATTAGTTTAAAAGATTGGCTTGCCTAGCTCGCATTAGTAGGTGCCATCACGACTCCCGAGGGTGGGAAATCCGGGTCGTGACAGGCGCTCTGCAGGTTCCGATTTAGAAAGCAATGGTGGCGATGACAAGTAAGTCTTTAACTTTTTCAGGGCTTGGGCGCACTCAGAGGTCCACTGGAGGTCGTTATCCTTTTTGAGTACGCCGAAGAATTTATGGCATCTATCGGACGGTCGATAGCTGATGCCTCGAAATCAATTATTATTTTTTAGTGGTTAGGTGTTCTGATATTCCTTCGATGGCTTTGATTTGGTCTGGGTTGACCTCGATGCCTTGCTGTGACACTAGGAAACCCAAGAACTTTCCTGAAGCCATGCTGAATGCATATTTTTTGAGGTTTAGTTTCATTCCATATTGTCTAAGTATGTCGAAGGCTTATTTCAAGTGGTCGATGTGATCTTCTTTCCTTTTGGACTTGAACAACATGTCATCTATGTAGACTTCCATCGTCTTGGCGAGTTGGTCCTTGAATATGTTTTTCACCAACCTTTGGTATGTCGCCCCTGCATTTTTCAATCCGAAAGGTATAACTCTGTAGCAGTACGTTCCTTGATGGGTGATGAAGGTAGTTTTCTCTTGGTCCTCTTCTTCCATGAGGATCTGATTGTAGCCCGAGTAGGCATCTAAAAAACTCAACAGTTCGTGTCTGACCCTTGCGTTGATGAGTTGGTTGATGTGAGGTAATGGGAATGAATATTTGGGGCATGCTTTATTTAAATCTATAAAGTCTAGGCACATTCTCCACTTCCCATTTTTTTTTTACCATGACCATGTTGGCGACCTATTGGGGGTATTTTGACTCCCTGACGAAGCCATTTTTCATTAATTTTTTGACCTCCTCGCGTACTGCATTGTTTATTGAAGAATTGAACTTACACCTAACTCGCCTCACCGGGGGGTGGAATGGGTAGATGTTCAATTTGTGTGTAACGATCTCCTTCGGGATACCTAACATATCTGCATGGCTAAAAGCAAACAAGTCCGCGTTAGCAATTAAGAATTGACGGAATTTACCTGGTTCTTAAAGGTTGCAGCCGATGTAGGCTTTCTTGATGTGGTCATTGTCTTCTAGTTGAACGGGGTCGAGGTCTTCTATGGTTGATTCTGTGGGTTCGACCGTATCAGGGTCTCTGATGACGTCCTCCCTCTCATCGCAGATCAACCTCGACCTTCCTAATTACTATGCCTCTTTTACTTTGTCATTCATTTGTTTAGTGACTGTACAATCCAGGGCGATGTGGTAGCATTCACGAGATGTGCATTGTTCTCTTCGTATGCTGAATATACCCTATGGAGTTGGAAATTTGATGACTTGGTACAAGCTGGAGGGGATGGCTTTCATGGATTGTATCCATGGTCGCCCTATTATGCATTGTGTGTTATGTCTTGGTCCATGATATGGAATGTGGTTTTCACAGTGACGCTTCCGGCCAGGTGATGACGTCCAAATTCACTACTAAAAAGTAAATGGACATGGTCGCATGAAATATAATTTACTCAACTATGAGCCGGGGTCGAATCTCACAGAGAATAATATATAGGCAATTAGGCGTGTAAGAGATTTTTCACTTGTTATGCTAAGCCAAACACTTAGAAAAGTATTTAGAAAATATTATAGCTAAATGTGAAAATATAAACTAAACTTGAAAGCAAATAAAATGATCAATGGCTACAAGCATGGATGCAATGGGAATTACACTAAAGTAACGATCCAATGTATTTGACAATTTGTCAAATATGAGCGAGTTTATATTAATTAGCCTCGGGTAATAATTCTATGTTAGCTTCTCCCAAATACTAACAAGACTTCCTAATAGAATTATCCCTAAAACAATTAAGAGATTAAGCATACCCGAATATGACTGCAAGTAGTTCAATCCTATCCCTAGGTAGAATCTATAAAGTGAGGGTTAAAGCATCAAGTTCTTGTTAATTAATCTTTTTCAATCCCAAATTATCTTTCCCGCCGAAGTAAATGGGCGATTCCTAGGGTTAGCTAATCCCTTTGGAAATATTAAAGAAACAATAACTCACTTCAATATAACTAAAAATCGTTCAATACATAAGCACAACAAGATATTTAATCCATACTTTAAATATGAATATTTCTATAAACAAGATTCAAGTATTGAAAAAATATTACACACTTAGATATACAATACAAAGCAAGAAAATAAAGGAATAAACGTAAATGGGTAAGAAATTCACAACCAAAAGCTTGAAATCTTCACGACCCAAGTGTCTATGCAAGAACCCAAGCTCCAAAGCTTGTGTTCTCTAGTCAAGAGACTGAAAATTAAGCCAAAGATATTTTTCAATTGAGATGGATCGTGTATTAAATGATTGGGTTCAAAAAATATGAAATTCCAGAATTGCCCAGCTTTTCCGCCCATTTGTTCTTCGCGTTCGCAAAGGTTTGTTTCCTTCAAATTCGCGTTCGCGAAGTTTGTTTCCTCCATCTTCGCATTCGCGGAAAACACTTCGCATTCGCCAAGGTTTGTTTCATGAGCTCCGCGTTCACATTTAACCCTTTGCGTTCGCGAAAGGTAATTTATTGGGCAGTATTCCTGTTTTTATTTTAGCTTCTTTTTGTCTTGTTTTCACTTGGTTTCTTCACAATCACTTTTAAATCACATAAAACCTGTAAAATGGATGTAAACGACATTAAACACGCGATTTACTCAACCAAACATAGTAAGAATCTAAGATTAACGATGAGATAAGTTGGTAAAATACCAACTTATCAAACCCTCAAATTTAAACTATTGCTTGTCCTCAAGCAATCCAATAACTAAGAACATCCTTCTATAAGATCATCGATTAAGCTTAGTGGCATACCAAGTACATTTCAAGTTAAAAAGGTTCAAATTAAACACAAGCTAGGGATTTCGGTTGGTACCAATAATTAATCCAAGGCATATGAATTACCGACAACTTCATAAGAATATCATTTCATTTCAAGTGCTCCAACACCAAGTTAGTCAAAGTAGCAATCAAGTCATGGCACTAAAGCTTTCAAATTTGCATCTTTATCACAAATAACTTTCCCTTATTCATTACTCCCAATTGGAGATTGGATTAAGTTCATAACTCAAAATTTCATGTGCCCTCACACTTAAGAGAGAATTCCAATTTATAAATTGTAATTTAAACACAAATGGAATGTTAAATGGAAAGAATTAACTCTCACTCTTACAAAGATATTCAAATACACAAAAGTAGTGCTATAGGCTTGCCCTTCATGTATTTCTCCACTAATGTAGACACACTTTGTTCAAAATCAAGTATGACTTAAAGGATTGTAATGTAGGTTTTTTGTTAAGGTAGGGCACAATTTGGATAAGAGTGCCTCAAAACTTCCCTAAGCACTACAATTTGCAACAATTAAAGCACACTTCATTCAAAAATATTTTTCATCATTTCTTCACTTTTCATTCCACATCTAATCTTTCCTTTATTCACAACTCCTTATTTTTCATTCCTTTTTTCTTCTTTCTTACTCATCATTTTTTTTAACACGCCATATATATATATATATATATATATATATATATATATATATATATATATATATATATATATATATATATATATATATATATATATATGTATATATACTACATAAAGAAGACACTAATACTTGAACTTTTTAGAAAGAAAAAAATCAAACAAATGAATAAAAAAAGGTGTAGTTGCACGAGATTTTATCGTGAGTTTAACTTTTCTTGAAAAATAAAAATCAAACAAAAGAATAAACAGAAAAAAATGTATCTATATGGGATTTTTTCCGTGCGTTTTCTTTTTGGCAGTACTATATATATATATATATATATATATATATATATATATATATATATATATATATATATAAAAGATTATCCAGACTAAAGCAATATGTATTATAGGTTAAAAATGTTCTAAATCACAAAACAGCAGAAGAAAAGGTTGAAAAACAACCTCGATGTGTCCTTGATGTATGTGCATGTAAGGGAGGTTCTTTTATAAATTAAAAACAATAGTGGTTTTTATGAAAAGAAAAGAATGGACTTATATCTTAGGACTTTGTAAAAAACAACTATCCAAATAAGGAAAGAATTTATAGTTATATAAGTAAAATTAAATTTCCAAATATTATGAGCTCTTACCTTGTTCAAATAAAAAAGTATTTAATAGTCAAAATTTTAGTTATTAATTTGAAAGTACTATGTATTCAAAAAATTATTAACTATATTTGTGTCCAATGTTAAATTTATTCAAAGGGCAAAAAAGACGAACAATCTTTCGCTTAGGGCCTTCGTGCTTTTACACACTATTGTGCGTGTATCCTATATTAATGATATAAAGATTTTAAAAAATCACATAAATATAATAAAGAGTTATGATTAATAGTTAAAACAATATATAATTTATATAATATATAAATTTTAGTTTATTTTAAAGCTCTAAGTATTAGTGCTTTCTACCTATTTCAAATAAAGAAAGATTTAATAAGCAAAATTTTATATGTATTGCTTTTAGTTTTATATGTATATTGGAGTTTCATTCTTTTATAATACTAATATATACAAATAAATAAATGCATGTACATTTTATAGTCATAGATACAATAATATAAGCATGGTACTAAAACTAAACTAATATATGTAATTTGAAATTATTTTGAATGACTGAATAATTCCTAAAATTATTCAAAGGAATTAGAATGTGATTCCCTTGTGTTTAAGTTAGACGCACGGGTGTCCGAAAAATTTTCAAGGCGTATAATACCATTTTGAAAACTTATATGGACATTTATAAGGGAGTAGAGGTTGTGTTCAAAAAAAAAAAAAAAAAAGAGGTAGCTTCGAACAAATTGAAAATCTTTGAGTCTAGATTGATGTTAAATTGAAAAATAATTAAATAACTATTTTATCTACTGTAAAATTTAATTTAATAAATATAAAAGTCGACCAGATACTTTTAATTGGTAAGAACAACTCTTCCATGGTCAAAAACTTAGTTGCCGACTATATGCAATGCTGAAATGATTTATTTTCACAAAATAAAAATTTAAACAAAATAGAAAAACATAGAATGTTCAACTTAAGTGATTTCCTAGTAGAAGGGAAATTGGAAACGTTAATCTAAGGTAATTTCGGTCTCTGCTATTGCCTTTTCCCCCTAAATATTAGAAAAAGTATATTGTAGTTGTATCATAATGAAAGTGTATCATTTATATAAGGTAATCTCTTTATTTATTTTTTAGTTTTATTTTTTCAAGAGTTTAAATAAGAAGATATATAATAAATAGAATTTTAGTTGATGTAAAAGTCCTAAATATTAGGAAGATAAAAAAATGACAATTTTATTCAATGTAAAACCTAATTTTTAAGGGTAAAACAGGCGAACGTCATTTCGCTAAGGGCCTTCGTGCTTTTAGTTTTATTTTTTCAAGAGTTTAAATAAGAAGATATATAATAAATAGAATTTTAGTTGATGTAAAAGTCCTAAATATTAGGAAGATAAAATAATGACAATTTTATTCAATGTAAAACCTATTTTTTAAGGGTAAAACGGGCGAACGTCATTTCGTTAAGGGCCTTCGTGCTTTTAATATATATATATTACCTTTCACCTTTTAAGCAACTTCCACATCACAACTTTTCCAACCTTCACCCCCAACCTTACGCTTTTAGCCTATGTTTACTCTCAAAGTGTAATGACCCGGCCGGTCATTTCATGAGTTACCACTCCGTTTCCCCCATTTCTGCTTCTTATTGCCTTGTTCAACTGTATTTTGTGTTATCGGGTTGGTTGGTTCGGGTTCGGAGAGGTTTTGGTAAGGTTTGAGACACCTAGTCTCTTTTGAGGAAACTTAAGTTGGAAAAGTCAACTGGATGTTGACTTATGTGTTCAAGGGCTTGGATGTGAGTTCTGATGGTTTGGATAGCTTTGGGAGGTGATTTGGGACTTAGGAACGTGATCGGAATGTGTTTTGGAGGTCTGGAGTGAATTTTGGCTTGAATTGGCGAAATTAGAATTTTGTCGTTTTCCGGTTGATAGGTGAGATTTTGATATATGGGTCGGAATGGAATTTCGGAAGTTGCAGTAGGTCTGTTGGGTCATTTGGGATGTGTGTGCAAAATTTCAGGTCATTCAGACGTGGTTTGATAGACTTTTTGATCGAAAGCGAAATTTAGAAGATTTTGGAATTCTTAGGCTTGAATCCGATGCGAATTTGGTGTTTTGGTGTTGGTTTGAGCGTTCCGAAGGTTGGAACAAGTTTGAATGAGGTTATGGGATATGTAGGCATGTTTGGTTGAGGTCCCGGGGGCCTCGGGTGAGTTTCGGATGGTCAAACAGACTATTTTATGTTGTAGGAAGTTGCAGAAAAATCTGATGAAGTGTTGCAGACAGCAGTGCTTTGCGTTCGCGAGTGGACCCTCGCATTCATGAAGGGTTAGCAGGTGAGGCTGAAGATTTAGCCTTTGCATTCGCGAAAGGTTGGGGCCTCGCGTTCGCGAGGTATCAGACGCGTTCGCGATGGTTTGAGCGGTGGAGTCATCGCGTTCGCGAGGGAGTGGTCGCGTTCGTGTAATTGGAAAATGTGGTCAACGTTAGGTTATGCTTCGCGAACGCGAGGCTTTGACCGCGTTCATAAAGAAGGTTTTGAATGCCTGGGCAGAATGTTTAAATAGCCATTGTCCGCAATTTTGGGTCTAACTTTCACCATTTTTGGGCGATTTTGAAGCTTTTTGAAGAGGATTGAAGAGGGATTCAAGGGGGAACACTTGGAGGTAAGATTTATGGATTTAATACTCAATCCTAATGTGAATTCTACGTAATTAATCATGAAATTTAAGCCTAATATTGAAGAACTATGGCTTGTAATTGGAGACCTAAAATTACGGATTTGAGGGATCAATTGTGGTTGGATTTTGGAGATTTTCATATGAACGAACTCGGGGAGTGATAAGGAGTCTAGTGATGTAATTTTTATCGGAATCCGAGACGTGGGCCCGGGGGTCGGGTTTGGCCAATTTCAGAATTTGTGTTGTAACTTGATTTTTTTGAGTGGGCTTTGTTTCCTTAGAATATTTTGATAGTTTTGCACTGATTTTGGTTAGATTTGGAGCATCCGGAGGCCGATTCAAGAGGCAAAGGCATCGAGGGCCAGAGATTTGGACCGAATACAGGTGAGTAATGATTGTAAATGTTGTCCTAAGGGTGTGAAACCCCGGATTACATATTGTTGTGCTATATTGAGGTGACGCACACGCTAGATGACAAGCGTAGGGTCATGCACCGTTGAGGATTGTGACTTAGTCCATCCTGAATGACTGTTTTATCGCGTATTTGATTGAAAGCTATTTGCCATCATCATGTTTCCTCCTGTTTTTGCTCTGTCTCTGTAAACATCATTATCGGCATTGGGGAGGCCATAAATTTTGTTGATTACCTCAAGGCTAAAATTGACTTGCACACCTGATCGGAGCCAACCCTACACCACTACAAAATAGCGAGAGTGGTCGAAGTAGCTTTTACCCGAGATGGTCGGGATTGAATCCACAAAGAGCTAGAAGTGAGAATTAGATTCCTATCTAAACTAGAGATGTATAATTGCTCTTAATTACTCTTCAAAACATCATTGGTCTTTTGATTACTTCTAATATTATGCTAATAAGATGCTAAATTAAGCTAAATTAAGCTAAGAGTAAGATACTTGAAAGGTTGTCTAAATAATTAAGGAGACACTAGGGAAGTGACTTTCTCCTAGGTGGATACTTGACGGGTTCTTGAGTCTAAGGCGAAATTGTCATGTTGGGGATTATGATATAACCAATGCACGAAACTTCTCACTCTATACCTCTTGGTAGTTTGAGTGATTTTGCCCTAATTGACTTTCTTAAGACCAATTGGGTATGATAATTTGTGCAAGCAATTTAGGTTCAAGTCGGGTATTACTATCTGTAAGTTTAACCCTTTAATTATGGCTATCAATCTCTTGAATACGCCCCAATTCCTTGTTGGACTAATTTTTCTAGACTTAAATTCTCTTTCTCAAGAAGAACCCAAGTCAAATAGGCACAAATTAGTGTTTGCAACCACTAAGTCAACATGGAAAACACAAATTAGTCCAAATATCAAACACCCATAGACATTCAAGCCTTAAAACTCAAGACCCATCAAATACCCACACTAGGGTTGAGCCACAACCCTAAATAATGGGTCTAGCTACTCATAATAATAGAAGAAAACTGATAAATAGATGAAGAAAACCCATAAGTTTTAATTACAAGCTAATACTTGAAGATTCAATGATAAAACTACTCTAAAATTATTCAAAATGGTTAAGAACAGCCGTTCACGTGCTCAACCCAAAGTCAGATTACAACTGATGACCTAAAAATGGGAAAAAAAAGTATTTATACTAGACTGAATTTTCTGGTCAAAAATACCCCTGCGGGGGTAGTGCGGTTCGAACAAAATTGAGTGCGGCCGCGATGAGGCTTCTTGGCTTTAAATATCTGCTCTCTGAACTTGGCCACCGCGGGCCACATAAAATGCACCGCGGCCGCGGTAGCTTCTTCTGCGGTCTGCACAAAAAGGACCGCGGACCGCATTGCCTATTTACTCAGAACTTCCAACTCTCTGAACTCCTTCTTTGCGGACCGCACAATCTTGATTGCGGCCGCGATGAGGCCATTGCGATCCACACAAATTGCTTTGCGTCCATGTTGGTTGAGTTTTTGAAATAAGCACCTCTTTGAATCTCCTCACTGTGGACCGCACTAAATGGAATGCGGCCGCAGTGGACCTGTTGCGCTGTGCTTGGACTTTTTCTTGGTACTTGTGCATGTTTCACTTTTTTTTGAGCTGGTTTTGACTAGTTGTCACCTTTTTTTACCAAACCCTGCAAACAAGTACAATATGTAAGCCATTGAGACTATTTTGTATACATTATTAATCAAAACTCAAGTAAGAAGGAGTGTAGAATGAACCATAATCCCTAATTATCAACTCTCCCAAACTTAAGCTTTTGCTTGTCCTTAAGCAAACAAAATAAGACCCACCCCTTAAGAGATCTAAGAAAATTCAGCTGACCTAAAGTGACCTCATCTAGCATCAATTGGGACTAATAATTGCCCTCAATTCAAATGAATCATTAACAATATTCGACCTTCTAAACACCATGGATTTAGTGCGACACAAGAGCATCAAGAGTTGACTCAACCCATCAAAGAAACTCTTTCTACTACTTTGGTCATTGTGGAACCCAAACTCATACATCCTCAACTCTCCCTAAGCAAACCTCACTTTTAGATTGTAGCACTCAGAACAAGGATAGTGGAAACACACTCATCTCTCTCATAGAAAGGTCATAAGTACGGCTCTAAGTACCATAAGCTTGCCCCTTATGTGAGTCACTACTAATGTAAGCTTCATTCAACTCAAGATCATCTAGGCTTTTGTGGAGATATAGTGTAGGCTTTTGGTTTAGGATAGGAAATGTTTGGTCTAAGTAAGTTTCAGCTTCCCTTTAGCACTTCATTAGCTTCATTTTGGCATATATTCTCTTGACTTTTAAATCATTTACTTCTTTCTTAGGGGTTAGAGAGACAGACTGTCACTCTTTCTTGTTCATTTCAAACCTTTTTCTTCTTTCTCAACTTTCCACACTTTTCATCTCTTTACTTTTATTGAATCCTTCATTTTTTCTACATTGATCATTCTTTTTGTCTTTTTGATTTTCTTTCTTTTTCATTGCCTTTCCTTTTGTTCATTTTGTACCTTTTATCACTTTGTTGCATTCCTCGTCTCTCTCCCCAAACTTGTGCTTTAGAACGGGTAAAGGCTTGTATCGTGGTTTTTTGAAAGAAAAAGGTCTATGGCTCAAAAGGGTTGACTAGTGATATTATCATTGGTAGGCTATGGAAGTGTTCAAGATATCATTCGGATCAAGGAGAGCCTATAATCACAGCTCAAGTCAAATTAAACTTAGGATTTCGCCTAGACAAACATTCAGGGCAAGTTCTAATGGCTCGGGACTTGGACTTGCAATTCAAATTCTTACCACACAAGCTATGGGATTGCTAAAGAGATAGAGTCGGGGGCCCACAATAACCTTAGATAAGATTTGAGCAATACTATGGTCCCGAAAAACCACTTGATGATTATCGACTAACACAAAAGTCTCAAGGTCACTACTTTCACCATCCTATACACAACAATTTGTTTTTGACCAAAGGATCAAAGGCAAATGTGTTAGGCCCAAGTGAAGCTTTACCTGAGGCACCATTACTCACTAGCTACTATTTACACAAAAAGCAAAAGAAAACAGACTCAAACCCTTAAGAAGGTTGTCATGCCATCTATCATCGGGAAGAGCAACACGGTTCACACAAATTCCACCTTTGGAAAGAACCGTGGCATTAAGAAAACCAAAGGCTTATTGCATGCAAACACTCAAAAACAAGAAGCTACGAAAATAAAATAAGAAGCTATGAAAGGAAAAATGCGGAAAGTAAAATGAATATATATAAGAGGGAATTTAGTCGAATATACATAAGGGAAAATGAATATATACATTAGAACGTAACTTTATATACAGACCAAAAGTAAAAAGTACAAAAATTGCAATAAAATGATAAAATTATGTACATACCAAAAGTAAAAAGAAAGCATAAAGAAAAAGGTAATGTCATATATACAGTCATCCAAATAGGGCTACCCCCTTAAATGAAAGCTAGCATTGTCCTCAATGCTAACTAACCAAAATAAGCACAAGAAAAGATAGAGAGGAAAAAGAAACTCCCTATTGGCCCTCCATCTGCATAGGATCCTGAGTCTGGGTCCCTGGGTCCTCGGACTGCTCGGGAACCTGTGACTGGCTCCTTGAAACCCGTGTCTCCACTGGGACCTGGGCTTGTACTGAGTCCTGGGCCTGTACTACAATCTGGGGCTGACTAGAGGAACCTCCATGTGGGTCCTCCAACTCTATAATAGCATCATTAGTACGGGGAAGCACCATCTTCCTCTTAACTGGCCTCTCTGTCTCCTGCTCCGGCTCAGGCTGGGCTGATGGGGCCGGGTCATGCAATAAAAGATCCAGAGGCAAGTGATCAGCCTTCAACTTCTCTACCTCCACCCTCAACTCCTTCACCGACCCCTTGGAAGCACGAGTCTTTCTCATTTTCTTTGACTCCTTAGCAAGCTCCTTCAATGTCGTTCCATGAGAATCAACAGCATCCATGATCAATTTTTGGTTCTCTAAGAGCTTCTTCTGATTGCCTAGAAGCTCCTTGAAAGTGTCCTCCACTAAATGTGGGACCTATGGCTAAGGAGGTGCAGACTGGGCTGCCACCGAAGTAGATAGTACAGACAGCTTAGAAGTGGTTGTCTGCATCCAGTTGTTGATACTAGCAAGGGTCTGGCTCAGGCGGTGGGCAGTCAAAGGATATGTTGTGGATGAGGGGATATCTAGAACTGTAGAAGTAGAGGGTCCTAGGGCCATGTCTGGTGTGGCTGAAGAAGGCTGAGTAGGAGCCACTACTATTATTGGCTCTTCAGACTGGCCAGTTAAAGTAGTGGCTTTGCCTTTTGGGTCCTTGAGGTTATCAGGACCCTTGGTGCTGTACCAGGAAAAGGGTGCCTTCGGCTTCACCTTCACATCAAATCTCCTTTTTTCTACATCTTGATCCTTGAAGTACATAGTCAGAAAAATTAGGAAAGGGTAGGATCTATCACCTTCGTTCACCACCCGTGTAATCACCCTGGACATCACATTCCCGATGTTGATCGGGTACCCCCGCCATAATCGATTCCACCAATATATCCCAGGAGATAGGAAGAGAGTTGCCATGAGTGGTGGGGTCTAGCCTGCTACAAACACATGTTTCCCACCCTTTTGCTTCAAAGTTAAGGGTTCTCCTCTAAATTTTTACCCCCGATGTCAACCATGCTGGGGTGGTACCTGGGATTGCCAAGTACTCAGATAACCACAAACGGTCATCCTACCCCAAAGCTACCTTGTCTAAGTACAAGGTCTCATCCTTCTCCGGGAAGCCCAGGTAGTCATTTATCTTTTTTCTATCAAACTTTACTTTTATATTTCGCACCTTAGTCACTGTGTTTCCCTTTTTGATGTGGGCAACATTGGTGTATAACTCCTTAACTAAGTGGTCATTGGCGTCCTCCACATGGCCTATGAAATAGTACTAGCATGCTCTCTCTTTGAACTGCCTCAACACATGGGGGTTGTGAGGAAAAAGGTCCCGTGTGATGAATTTCCGCTCACATATCAACTTCCTCTCGGGCCACCATTCTCTGAACTTGTGGTAGGTCACTTCACTCACAAATCTATCTTGTCATACTTCCGGATTCCTGGTTTTCTCTACCCCTCCTACTTGGGGCTCATCCCCTCCTTCTTATTCTCTTTTTTCTTCTACTGAATCCTCACCTGATAGTGAAGCTGTAGGTGAGGTAGAATAGGCATTGTCACTGCTCGCAGCTGAGCCCTCAGACGACTCAAAGGATATGTGCACTGATGCTTGGGCAGTAGGAGAGCCCGGAGGTGTATCTCTTAATATGTTCCTGATGACGTTCAAATCCACTACTAAAAAGTAAATGGACACGGTCGCAAGCAATATAATTTATCCAACAATGAGTCGGGGTCGAATTCCACAGAGAACAATATGTAGACGATTAGGAATGTAAGAGAATTATCACTTATCGCGCAATGCCAAACACTTAGATTTTGGTTTATAAAATGTTTTACATCTAAATGCGGAAATGTAAACTAACTTAGAAAGCAAGTAAAATGATCAATGGCTACAAGTATGAATGCATCGGGAATTACACTCAAGTAACGATCCAATGTATTTCACGATTTTATAAATATGAGCGAGTTTATGTCAATTAGCCACGGACCATAATTCTTAATTAGCTTCTTCCGAAGACTAACAAGACTTCCTAATTGAATTATTCCTAACCCAATTAAGAGGATAAGCACACCCGAAATGGCTACAAGTAGTTCAATCCTATCCCTAGGTAGAATCTATAAAATGAGGGTTAAAACCTCAAGTTCTTGTTAATTAATTATCTTTCCCAACCCCAAATTATCTTTTCTAAAATTAATTCGGAGTTAATGGGCAAGTACAAGGGTTAGCTAATCCCTTTGGAAACATTAAAGAACAAGAATAATTAAAGTAACAATAACTCACTTCATAAAAGAATAAAAATCATTCAATACATAAGCACAACAAGGTATTTAATCCACACTTTAAACATGAATATTTCCATAAACAAGATTCAAGTGTTGAATAGAATACTACACACTTAGATATATAATACAAAGCAAGGAAATGAAGAAAGCAACATAAATGGGTAAGCAATTCTCAACAAAAAGCTTCAAATCTTAAAGACCAAAGTGTGTGTGCAAAGCCCTAGCTTCCAACCTTGTTCTATCAAGCCCTAAGAACTGAAAATCAGCCAAAAATCTGCCAAAGATCCCTTACAAATGAGCTAAGTCGGGTTTTAAATGGTTTGGGGGCAAAAAATGTGAAATTCCAAAATTGCCTAGGTCTGATGCTCGATTTTTGTATTTGCGAACAATGGTTCGCAATTGTGAAGTATGGCCATACTGTGCACATTTGCATTTGCGAAGAGGACTTCGCATTTGCGAAGTCTTTTTTGCATTTGCGATGACTGCCTAGATCATATTCTTTTGCAATTCCCATACTTTCCTCGCAATACCCAAGTCTGTAATATTCACAATTCCCAAGCTTATGTCGCAATTGCGACCACTGAGGGCATTGCCCAGATTTTCATCTTTTTAGCTTCTTTTTGACTTGTTTCACTTGGTTTCTTCAACATCACTTCTAAATCACATAGAACCTGTAATATAGAAGTGAATGGCATTAAACACGTGATTTTATCACATCAATCATAGCAAAAATATAGGCTTAAAGACAAGATAAGTTGGTAAAATACCAACATATCAAACCCCCAAACTTATACTATTGTTTGTCCTCAAGCAATGAAAGAGACAAAATCTCCTCCCAAGTATTTAACTCAACATTGCATCCTTATCATGTTAAGCCAAAAAGGTCTACTATAAGCACAAATGCATGACTTCGATTGGTACCAACAATTAAACCAATGCATATGAATTGCCGAACACTTTTTATAAACTTCATTACATTTCAAATGCCCAAGTACTATGCAAATCAAAGTAGCAAATCAAGTCATGACACTAAAGCTTCAAAATTTGCCTCTCTATCACAATTATCATTCTTCGGTCATTTCTTCCAGTTGAAAATGGGATTCAATTCACAACTCAAATTTCATGTGCCCTCACATTTAAGAGAGGATCCCACACTCATAAATCTTAATTCAAAACACAAATGGGATATCACGTGGAAAGAATTAACTCTCTCTCAAAAAGATGTTCAAATGCATACAAGTAGTACCATAGGCTTGCCCTTCATGTATTCCTCCACTAATGTAGACAACTTGGTTCAAAATCAATTAGGACTTAAAGGGTTGTAGTTTAGGCTTTTGGGTAAGGTGGGGCATAATTTTGGTTAGAGTGACTCAAAACCTCCCCAAGCACTACAACATTTACAATCAAAGTCCACTTCCTTCGAAAACATTCTCCATCCTTTTTCACTTTCCATTCCACACTCAGTCTTCCCTTTATTCACGACTTCTTATCATTTTATTCTATTTTTTTTCTTTCCTTTTCAAAATCAAGGAAAGTTTCATTTTTTTTTCCTACCTTCCACCTTTTTAAACCACTTCCATATCACAACTTTTCCAACCTTCACCCCCAAACTTAGGCTTTTAGCCTATATTTACACTTTCAAAGTACTTAGGGAGGTAGGGTGCCAAAAGCTAGATAATAAAGAACAAATGATTAAAGCTTGTAACATGGTTGCCAAAGAACAAGGTTAAAGGCCCAAAATGGGTTGACCTGGGAAAATATTCAAGGGTAGGAAATTTAAGGTACAATAGCGATCTAAGGAAGGCCTAATATCATTTTTCAAACCAAGTTAGTCTATGATTTTTCCTTGAAGCACATTCCGGGTAAGTTCTAGACTACAAGAAGTGCAAAAGAACGCACATCAAATCTCACCGCACATGGCACATGAACACTTAAGTGGAATACAAATCCAAAATCCAATTGAAACCAATGACTCAAAGAGGTTACATATAGCATAGGAAGCTATTTAGTGAATTAAAGAGCCAAAATTTGAGTCTAAAAGTCATGACACCTCTACTTCAATTATTTTTCTTTTTCAACAACCAAAAATTCATATGCCGAGGTTTAAATCATATTGGTACCAAGCAAGCCACAACTTGGTCAATGAGCACAAACTCCAACCCAAACCATTTATTCTTCCTAATATTAACATAGCTATATTTAAACTACAAGACTAATTCTCTTAAGAAAGTTGTCTATCTATCCATCATCAGGAAAAGTCGACAAAACTTTACTAACATTTACCCGGTTCAAGAAAAAAATTGGCATCCTTGGAAAAAGAACCGTGGTATAAAGAAAACTAAGGATATGGCCACTAACATAAAACATTGTATATATAAA
Organism: Nicotiana tabacum; assembly: GCF_000715075.1. NCBI lineage: Eukaryota > Viridiplantae > Streptophyta > Magnoliopsida > Solanales > Solanaceae > Nicotiana > Nicotiana tabacum. Next base: position 85,718,385 of record NC_134086.1, read on the forward strand.
AAAAAATTAAGAGGCTAATAACCAAAATATATATATATATATATATATATATATATATATATATATATATATATATATATATATATATATATATATATATATATATATATATATATATATATATATATATATATATATATATATATATATATATATATATATATATATATATATATATATATATATATATATATATATAAACATAATAATATCACACATCATATGAAAATATGCTAACAACAAAATTAAAGCAACTACAATACCAATCTGCCAGAACAACAGTTATACAAGAAGCCACCCCCAACGAAAGATGTTGCAATGTCCCCAATGCAACAAAACATGATAGAGTAAAATGGTAAAAAGTACTCCTTCAATACTGCATCAAGTGCTCTCCTTGCTGTATGAGTCAGAATCATCCTCCTCTTTTTCTTCCTCGGACCAATGAACACGAGCATCATCATCTACCGGCCTGGTCGATGGCATTGGGTCCTGTTGATACCCAATTTTTTCTGTATATTTTTATATGCAAATTACCTTTCAAATAGAATATGTATGCATATATAAGTATGTCCAAGGGTTTTCTTATTTTTCATTAATTTTTAAAGATTTTTAGATCAATTTATTGCCCTATTTTATCAAGAAAAACCCAATAATTATTTCCAAAATTGTCATTTTGGTAATTCACTTATTAGATTCTCATATTTATACTAAAATATAGCTAACATAAATTTTGCATAATTTTACAAATTTATTTAGTATTTTTAAAATCTAAATTGCATATAATTGTAATATTAGCCTATTTTAAGATTTAATTGTGTTTATAATTATAAAATTGACTCCAGTATTTTTATTTTTATAATTACATATTATTAATCATTTTAGTACCTTTAAATTATTTTCAGAAATTATTTTACTATTTTTTATAAAATAAATAAGGGAAAATGGCTATTTAAATGTTAGCCCATTTGTATTTCAATTTTGGCCAGATTGGGCACCCCTAATTGAACCCAATTTCAGATCCCATTACCCAGACCAAATCTTAAATTTATCCGACCCACGACCCTCTTAATAACCCGCTCGGATCCCCCTTTCAATCTCAGCCGTTGATCATTTAGATCAACGGCTCATACTCACCCTTTCCTTTTTAATTTTCCAATACCCCCCAAACCCTAATCATTTCTCACCGGTAGCCACCCCCATATTCACCCTCTCCCAAATTCTCTCTCAGAAACCCTAGCTGCCTCCCTCCACTTCCATCCTAAAACCATCGGAATCCATGGTTTCCAAGGCCATAGAAGTCCTATACCGGCCACCTATAACTCCTACATGTTTGGTTACTGAAGTTTCAAGGCCTGACCACAAAGAAGCTTGGCCCAGAGCTTGTTTTATTCGAGTTTTATGGCCACCTACGGCCTTGCTCCGTCAAGCCATGGCTATTCGAGCCTAATCTCGACTTCTCCTGCTTAAAGCAATGACTCTCCAAGCCTTTCTTACCATCTGGTTTCTTCTGAAACCCTAACTTTGAGGTTCTTCTGATTTCTTTAGATCTGTTCTAGATCCGTGTTTTCCCTAAACTTTTAATCGGTTTCTCGAGATTTCTTTCAACAAACTATGCCTTCAAAACCTTTATCTTTCCGATTTAGTGCTTTTGTTAAGTTATTTAGATGTTTCTCTGATTTTCTTTTTCTCTTATGTGTTTCTTCTACTATGTTTCTTATTATTTTCTTCTACTGTGATTTTTATGTGTCTCTCCTAGTGTGTTCTTACGAGTTCTTCTACTGTGTCTTCCTATGTGTTTCTTCTACTATGTTCTTATGAGTTCTTCTACTGTGTTTCGCATATTGTTCTTTTACTATGTTTCTCATGAGTTTCTTCTGCTGAAAGATGCATGTTAAAGGTCTCAGTTCCTTTATGAAACCTCTAAACTTGTTTCGTTAGTATCTTTTCCTTTATTACTTATCCTTTCAGCTCTACACTCGATTGATGGCAAGAACCCTAGAATTTGGGGATTCATTCGAGTTTTGAGACCATTGGCTATGTGATTTGTTTGTTCTTCATCTCTGAACTTGTTTGATTTTGAAAGAAAAAAAAAGAGCCCTAACTTCTTTGAGCCTATTTCGAGTTTCTGAAGTTATCTCATCTACTACTCGATTAGACTTCCAAAGCTTTGTTTCGACCTTTGTTTCTTTATATGGTTCTGATTCCCTATTAAACTCTTCTAAGGTCTTTCTACTGGACCCTTTGTATGCTATTTGATACTCTCTCTCTTCTACATTGCTTAGTTACTGAGACTGACCTATGTGACTACCATGTTCCTATAGTCTACTGTTACAAATTGCATGACGTTTTTTCTTTGTCCTAAATTCAGCCTCGCATACTTGTGTGCTCTTTATATGTGCTGAACTTCCCTCTAAAATGGCTTTCAATTTTTGATTAATTTCAGACTTCCTTTATGTAAGCCTGATTGATTTCTTTCCTTGTTTGTTGATTTCCCTGTTACTTGGTCGAAAACTTTCCTTAGCCTTTCTGACTTGGTTTATTCATAGACCAGTAATTACAAATCTCTGACACCTTGATTTACTATGTAATAATTGATTTTTACCTTATTTATTTAATCGTGTATTTCAAAATTCTTCCCTTAAGTAAAATCCTATGTATCTACCCCTAATTGCCTCATTTGCACAAGATGCTTACTTGATCCCTTTCCTTAAATAATTTGTCCATTACCGTTTAAGTTTAAACTCCTTAATTAAAGGATGTCTCGTACTAATTGATTTTAATTGATACCAAATTCCTTAATTATTTTCTTACCTTCTTTCCGCCTGTTTTCACACTATAAATACCTGCTCTTCATTGACACAAACACACCAACACTCATAATCTTTCTAAACTTATACCTATACTCAAAAGTATTTTCTTTTGTTACTTGTATTGTGGCCTATTTGCAAGTCCTGCTACCCGCTTTTCTCTATTTGCTTCTTTAAAAAACTGGTATGTCCTGATTTAAGGTTTTCAGCACCATAACAATGTGTTTATTTACTACCTTTGTATGCAGGTCTGCCTACAGCTTCTGTATAGTTCAAGACTTACTCTAGCATGCTGAAATTTCTTTCTGCCTGTTCTATTATGAATCCCAAACCCCTACCCCTATGTGTTCATGCTATGGTTTGAGGCACGTCAATACTGCAAATTATTGTCCATGAATCAAACTTGATCCCCTGGGATCCTAGCCTCTAATAATGTGTGTTCTAGTAGGCTTATAGGTATGCTAGCATTCTCCATTGCTGGGCATGCCTAAAGCCTACCCTTGCCTAAGCAATAGTCTCTTCACAATTTCCCTATTCCCCTGGACCCCTTATGGGTACTTATTTGTAGTTGTTTCCCTCTCCTTTCCCCCTTTAGCATTCTGTTTTTCACTTGCACATTTTCTTAGTCTTTAAGTTCTGCCCCCTCTTGTAAGCCTTGCCTTGGGACCTTTTAAGCTCCCTATGAACTTGGACACTTGAGGGCTGGCCCTTCCACACTGCACTTTTCCCTGTTCTAATAATACATTTGGGTGTGAGCATTGCCCGGAGTCCCATTGAGGCTCTTAGGGAACTTTGACACACTCAAATGGGAGAAAGGTTTTGGAACATGATCTCTTGGAGTTAGTTTACCTCATAACTCAGTGAGAAAGTCAGAATCAGGCTTCCCCTAGTTGTACTTTTATTTATATTTTTCTGATGTATTCTTATTTTATTCCGGGCTGTAATAATTTGTAATAAACTCTTGGGGATGGTTAATGAAAAGGGTGGGTAACTATGTATGCAAAGGGTAGATACCATAGGTATTTTGAATTATGCATATTCAAATGCATACAGAAATTATGCCTATAGGTCATTTTGAATTCTGCATATCCCAATTCTCACATAGATACCATGTCTATAGGTATTTTAAATTTTGCATTCTCAAATGCATATAGACATCATGCCTATAGGTTGTTCTGAATATCCAATTCTCATATAAAAATTATGTCTATAGGTATTTTGAATTCTGCATATTCAAATACATGTAGAAGTCATGCCTATAGGATTGTTCAATTTTGCGTATTCAATTACACCTAAATACCATGCGCATAGGCCTTAAGCAAAATTCTGCAAACTAGATACCATGTTTGTAGGATTAAAACCAGTCTTATGCATTTAGATACTATGCCAATAAGGTTTTCTTCATTTTTACACCATGTCTACAAGGTTCAAAATTAACAACGCGTAAAAAGCATGCCTATAGGTACTCCTAATCGAACCTGAGCCGCTTCATTCACGTATAGAACTAAAATTGCTAATAATGGGTACTGTCAGTTCCAGAACTTGTAACCAATTCATTAAGGCTTGCCTCTCTTTTAACAATCTGATTACCCTTATTTAGCGAGTTTAACTAGCATATTTCAGACCCTACTATTTCATTACTTTTCTGAATCCAGTAGATATTATACCTATAGAATCCTTGTCCAACGCTTAGGCGAGCCTTAGGGTAAGATTATAAGCTAAATCTGTTTCTGTTAATTATTACAACCAGCAGGCAGACCTGATTCAGACTTCTTATCTGAGTTATGTAATAAACTAAAACTGCCTCAGTAACCGTCCTTCTTTATCTATAATAATCAGATATAAACAGTATGTGTAAGTCATGCTGATTACGTGCTTCTTTGTTCAAGGAGGTATATCTGAACCTCTGCTTGTTATGTGCTTTCCCTCAACTTGCAATACGTGTTTTGTATGTTGCCTTAGAGTTTTTACCTTTGAAACTATAAATAACCCCAATATCCCTCCCTTTAGGATTAGTAGTCCTAAATGCCTCCGAGATTGATAGGATTTGGATGGGTAATAGCATGCAATAAGTAAACGAGACCAACACGCACTTTAAATACCTTAACGGGGTGGGAAGAGTAGATATGGATATGATGACCACGCGATAACGTCACGTGTAGCCCCTCATTGAGGAGTGATTACCGGACATTGTGTGGGGTGATACATATTTTTAGTAAACCTAGGACCCCCCACCCCCCTTCCTTTACTGATATTTCTTTAACATTTTCATTCTAGAATCCGCTTCCTCAAATTGCTCTTTTAAACTTTGTCTATTTTCAAACCTTTACATGTGAAATCCCCTCCTATTTGAGCTTTATTTGTCTACATGTTAGTTGTACCCTAAACTTACAACAATCTGGCCGGGAACCACACTAGTGGATTCTGAGGGGTGCCTAACACCTTCCCCTTGGAATAATTTCAAGCCCTTACCCAAACTCTGGTTACTCAAATCAAACCCTCTTGGTGTCTTAATGCACCCTAATCATTAGGTGGCGACTCTTTAAATCAAACCCAATTCCCAAAAGGAATAAGTTGTCCCTCCAAATGTCATAAACCCGATTTCGCGAGGAAAAAGGGGGCGTGACAGGTCATGAGGCTTTAGGACTTTCCACAGCCCCTTCACACCCTTCCACATGCGAGTAAAGAATTTGTCTCTTTTTTTCTTCATTTGACTGTGTGCCTTTTCTAGATTGCCATGGTAACTGCTCAACTCACCATGCTTCTTGGCCAGATCAATGTATGCCTTCTCCAATGCCGTAAGGTGATCCCCCTACTTCTTCTAATCCTCAAGGTACTTTTGGAAATATTTATTTGAAATGTAAGCGGGTCCCTCAGATGTCTCCCTAGGTCCCTGTGGAAGGCCAACTACTAGCTCACGAATCACTCGCATCTCCTCACTAAGCACAGCAAATGGTCCTCCTGCAGAGGATGATGGTTATCTACTCGGATCAACCTGAGAAGAAGAACCCATCTTTCTCTTTTTACTCTTCACTGCGCCACCCTCTCCTCTCTTCTTCAACGGATTTAGAGGATTTCTCGGCTCTATCCAATTGTCCCCCGGAGCCTCTTCCACCCCACCAAGCTGGCATAGCTCAGTGATAAGCGATGGGAATATCAATGATGGACTATTCTGCATCTGATACTCTCTCAGTTCATTGATGAACATTTCACCAACATTCATCAGAATACCGTCAAGGATGCAGGCTATCATCTGAGCTCTTGTGACCGAGACGTTCCATATGTTCGACATAGGGGAGATACGATTGCATATGATGGCCAGCCATATCTTTGCTTCGGTAGTGAACTCTTTGGATGTGATCCCTCTCTTCTCAGCTGCCCATGGAACATCTGCACCTGGGCATAATTTGGGCACCAACCACTCCTCTGAAGCACAGTCTTTTGCCCTGAATGGGGCCATGTCATGGTCTAGCAAATTATAGAAGTGATTCATAGTTTCAGCCCCAAAATGCACCATTTTGCCTCGAATTCTCATCTTGGGCTTTTTTAGCCTGATAGCTAAGAGGTTGGTAAAAAATACCCTCACCCATTGCTTATTTGCTCGGCAAGGTTGAGGGGAAAAATAGTTCCATCCCATAGCCATTAGCCTTTTATAGAACTCGAAAGACGTTCCTGGACGTTGTCTAGCAATATACCACTTTCTGGGAGCACCTTCTTCGAGATCAGGTTTTCAAAGTACCATTCTTGACATTCCAATGACAAGAACCGGTGTTGGTCAAAGTTTTGCTCAGCTCTCAAGGGGTTGTCACTTGTGAATCCTTCAGAGTTGGAGCTCATTTTCCAATTATAGCGCCTGTCAACAAATGATAAGAGTGAAAACATGGTATGACTATGAAGAATAGTGAAAAATGAATCAAATATGCCAAAGGAATGATCAGACAGTTGAAACTCAGCCTTAGAAAAATTTCAGGATTTTCAGATTTTCAAATATCTGCTCTCTGATATTGCAATTCCCAAGAAACCATCGCAATTGCGATGTTATCAGAGGTGGCAATTGCGATATATTTCTCGCAATTCCGAAGAACACATACTTCTGATAAGCTTGCATTTGTGATGAAAGTTTCGCAATTGCAAAAGTTGCTGGAACTTGGGTTTTTTGCAATTGCGACAGCTTTTTTGCAAATGCGAAAGCGCAAATGCGAAAAGGCCTTCGAAATTGCGATTTCATCGTCTCCAGCCTCACCTTTTTCAAAGAACAGTTTTTAAGCCCTAACATTTTGGAATCGAAGCCATTTTTAGTGAACCCAAACATCTTTTAAACATAAATCATGCACTAAACTTCATAGATAACCATGAATTAACAAAAATATCGATATTTCAGCCAAGAATCTCATTCGGGCCTTTCATTGATCACATAAAAAGCACAAAAATTTCACTTCTATTTGACAAGCTTTGGGTACTCAGACTTCCCCAAATTTTTAGCAAAGAACAAACACACACTCTCAACCAACCTCACCCAAAAATCGACATAAGTTTTGAACAAATTTTTGAATACTTTTGGGCAGAGAATGATACCCATTTAAAATTGGGTTTCAGAGAATCGAAGAGAAAAATAAAATGAAGAAGAAGAAGAAAAATGAATGATTAAGCTTTCATACCTGAATCCTTGCAATTAGGGGTGAGAGTTAGTGGAGCTTTACAGTTGTGAGAGTGAGGGAGACAATGGTTTGAGAGCCTTAGACTTTTTCTTCAATTTTTGTTCAAAATGAGTGAACGTCTGTTTTTACCTCTCTGATGTCGCAATTGCGACACAGCCTTCGCAATTGTGAAGGTCAATGAAACCTGTTGTTGTCGCAATTGCAACAAAAATAAGGGAATTGCAATGGGAAAGTTTCACAAATGCGAACACTGTTTTGTGAATGCGAAACCCGCCCCTGCACTTTTCAACAGCTCCTGCCTTTCATGCTCTTCGTCTCCCCGACCTACTCAAATTAACTCCAAAAATTATGAAATTTGGCAGATTGGTTAGAAACAATATAATAAGCTATTCTATAAAAAGAAAATTTCAAAAATGACTAAAAATTTTGAAAAACGATGGGTTGTCTCTCACCAAGCGTCGCATTTAACATTGTGGCACGACGCAACTCAACTTTACCACTTTTCTCGCCACTTGGATGATATGAACTAGGCATCTAGCTTGGAATCAAGCTTGTGACCATGAGCGATGGGGGCTGGTAAATTGATGATCAAGCCAAGCCTTAAATTCTTCATTTTGCACTTCTTGGCTCTCATGTGAGGAATGTCATTTTGCTTTCTTGTTCCCTCAAATTGTAGGATGTATGGTATGAGTTTTTCCTCCTCGCAGTCCTTCATTGATTCGTGTAGTTCAACTTCTATGTCACCACACAATTCCAATGTTGAAAAATGCTTGGAATGTGACTTCAAAACCTCCAACTTGCAATTTTTCTCGGATTTTGACATTCTCTTTTTCCCCCGAACTAGAGTCAATTTCAACCAAATTTTCATTTACGCAGGATAACTCTAATTCCATATTTTTCTCGGCATCATTAACACTCATGGAGTCGGTTGGCGGATGTTCAATTCTTGATTCCTCAAAGTATAGCTCACTTTCTTCCTCGAAATTGGACTCTTCTTGACTTCCTTCCACACTCTCAAGTTGGTGGGCACAGTGAGCCTCAACCAATATTTTCATTTGCTCTTCCAAAGTGTGGATATGTTCATCATTGTGAGCCAAGCCTTGTTTCAAGTCCTCGAGTGCAAAGTTGTGTTCCTCCTCATTTTCAAGAATGATCTCCAACATGAGCATCATTTTCTCATTTTGAGCATTTGAGAGTTCTTTTTGGTTTTGATCAAGTTCCAAGGAAGGATTTCCGTCTTCCACATCTAAGGAAAATTCTTGGCTATCATTAACTTCCGAGGATTTTTGGACCTCTAAAGCTTCAAACATTTCCCCCATTTGTGAGTGCAACCTTTCAAGTGCCAAGTCATTTTGGAGACTATTTTCCAAAAACTCCTCCAAGAAACTTTGCTCTTTATTTCCTCCTTCAAGTAGGAACTCTAACGTGAGCTTGAACTCTCCATTTCGGCCATGCTCAACTTCTTCCACTTCCATAGCCCTATAATTTTCATCAAAAAAAATAGAATCATCATAGGGGGGCTTGGGGAAGGGAAGGACAAATAAGCACAATCATCCCAATGACCATTTTGAAAACCACACTTATCACAGATACTCCACACACGGGTTTGAGATTGTGTGCACAATCCACCCCCGGGAGAATTTAAACAATTTTGCCACGAGTGTGGTCCTCCACAATAAGGACAAGGGTCATCAAAGTATGAACAACTACCATCCGACTAATTTTCATTATATGATGCCATTTTTCAAAAATAAGAAAATAAACAAGAAAAATAGACCAAGGTAAGAAAAATAATTACACAAATATTCACAAGTTTGGAGCAAAGCACTTACGCTTATTTCTCAAACAACCTAAATTACGTAAAATTGTTCCTCGGCAACGGTGCCAATTTTGATGACGCCCAAATCCACTACTAAAAAGTAAAAGGACACGGTCGCATACAATATAATTTACCCAACTATGAGTTGGGGTTGAATCCCACAGAGAACAATATGTAGGCGATTAGGAATGTAAGAGAATTATCACTTATCGCGCAATGCCAAACACTTAGATTTTGGTTTAGAAAATGTTTTATATCTAAATGTAGAAATGTAAACTAACCTAGAAATCAGGTAAAATGATCAATGGCTACAAGTATGAATGCATGGGGAATTACACTCAAGTAACGATCCAATGTATTTCACGATTTAACAAATATGAGCGAGTTTATGTTAATTAGCCACGGATAATAATTCTTAATTAGCTTCTTCCGAAGACTAACAAGACTTCCTAATTGAATTATTCCTAACCCAATTAAGAGGATAAGCACACCCGAAATGGCTACAAGTAGTTCAATACTATCCCTAGGTAGAATCTATAAAATAAGGGTTAAAACCTCAAGTTCTTGTTAATTAATCTTTCTCAACCCCAAATTATCTTTTCCAAAATTAATTCGGAGTTAATAGGCGACTCCTAGGGTTAGCTAATCCCTTTGGAAACATTAAAGAACAAGAATAATTAAAGTAACAATAACTCACTTCATAAAAGAATAAAAATCATTCAAAACATAAGCACAACAAGGTATTTAATCCATACTTTAAACATGAATATTTCCATAAACAATATTCAAGTGTTGAATAGAATACTACACACTTAGATTTATAATACAAAGCAAGGAAATGAAGAAAGCAACATAAATGGGTAAGCAATTCTCAACAAAAAGCTTCAAATCTTAAAGACCAAAGTGTGTGTGCAAAGCCCTAGCTTCCAACCTTGTTCTCTCAAGCCCTAAGAACTGAAAATCAGCCAAAAATCTGCCAAAGATCCCTTACAAATGAGCTAAGCCGGGTTTTAAATGGTTTGGGGCCAAAAAATGTGAAATTCCAAAATTGCCTAGGTCTGATGCTCGACTTTCGTATTTGCGAACAAAGGTTCGCAATTGTGAAGTATGGCCATACTGTGCACATTTGCATTTGCGAAGAGGACTTCGCATTAGTGAAGTTTGACTCCCCTGGTTGACTTCGCATTTGCGAAGTCTTTTTTGCATTTGTGATGACTGCCTAGATCATATTCCTTTGCAATTCTCATACTTTCCTCGCAATACCCAAGTCTGTAATCTTTGCAATTCCCAAGCTTATGTCGCAATTGCCACCACTAAGGGCATTGCCCAGATTTTCCTCTTTTTAGCTTCTTTTTGACTTGTTTCACTTAGTTTCTTCAACATCACTTCTAAATCACATAGAACCTGTAATATAGAAGTAAATGGCATTAAACATGTGATTTTATCACATCAATCATAGCAAAAATATAGGCTTAAAGACAAGATAAGTTGGTAAAATACCAACTTATCAGTTCCTCTCCGGCCAGTCAGGAACATATTCTTGCACGGAGTCTGAGTCGGACGCCTCCCGGGAGAGCACATACTCACACCTCAAGTGGTCAATAGCTATATCAGTAGCCCTTATGATCCTTCTGGTGCTTTTGATGGATTTCCGGGCTTGCAGGGTCAATCTAATCATGCCTCATCCCTTACCCCGGGAGGACTCTCCTTTCCCTTTCTGTTTATCGCCTCTGCCTCGTGATTTCACCATGATCTGCAAAGAGAATACATTTTATTCTTGTTAGTATCCCAGTAACAGATAAATAGTGCAGAATAAAATTGCAGACAATTAGAATTGCAGACCGCGGATCGCATAAAATGAAGTGTGACCGCAAAGAAGCTACAGTGGACCACACAAAATGCACCGCGGTCCGTACTGAGGTGGGGATCAGACTACCCACTCTCTGATGCTAGGCACCGTGGACCGCACAAAATGTATTGCGGTCCGCATTGAGGCACCGCGGACCACACAAAATCCATCGCGGCCATGGTCCTCAATTATCAGCTTTCAGAAGTTTCACACTACGGTCCGCACAAAATAGCATTGCAGACCGCACAGAAGCGTCGTGGTCCGCGGTAAGCACCCAACAGCAATACCAACTTAGGGTTTCAAGTTTTTCACATTTTTGGTCAAATTTTCACCTATTATTGATCACCTAGGTGTTGAATCAGTATCTTTAACCAATTAATCCTAATCTAAACAACTAATGAAACCCTAAGCTAAATATTAAAGAAAAAGGGGAGAAGAAATATAGAAATAACAATTTAAAAAGAAAATAAAACACATTTAAAATCTAGGGAAAGATTAAAAATACAAGGAATGAGATGCAATGTAGATGAATGAGATTCAGCAATTGAATTCGCACAGTTAGACGTGATGAACAATATTTTTTTTAGCTTTTAAGAGCAAAGGGTCGAAAAGTTTGAAATGAGAGCCTCAGGTCCTATTTATAGAAAAAGGAACTGGGGCCCATCTCACCTACCCACCGCGGACCGCACAAAATGGTACCACCGTCTGCGGTACTCAGAAACAAGAGGCACTGGTAGATGTCCACTACGGACTGCGAGAAATGCAATGCGGCCGCAATGGTCCACCGCGGACCGTACAAAATGCATTGCGGCCGCGGTGGCAAACTTCAGAGACTCCTCATTTTTGACCAATTAGCTCTGCGGTTCGCATTGAATTGTTGCCCCCGCACTAAGGCCTTTGTGGCCGCACAAAATGCATTGTGGTCGTAGTGCAAACTTCAGAGAGTGTGCATTTTTCCAACTTGGTCCTGCACTGCATCAAAATAATCTTATAACATCTCACAACCAGTTAGTCCAAAAGCAAATCCTATACTAAGAATAGAATCAAAGAAAAACATAAAGAAAGACACATGGGTTGCCTCCCAAGAAGCGCCTGATTTAACATCGCGGCACGATGCAGGTTACCATCAAATCACTTTAGATGGAGCAGTGCCACTACATGGCTGTTATCAATCTTGCCCATGTAGTGCTTGACCCTATGCCCATTAACTCTGAAAACCTCCCCATTTTTGTTCTTCAAGTCAAGTGCACCGAACAGAGTCACAAACACCACTTCAAAAGGTCCACTCCATTTCAACTTAAGCTTTCTCGGAAACAGACGTAACCGAGAATTGAACAAGAGAACCAAATCACCCACTTTGAACTCCTTTCCACGAGCGTATTTATCATGAAGGTACTTCATCTTGTCCTTGTACAAGGACGAACTGGAGTAGGCATGGAATCGGAATTCATCAAGTTCATTAAGCTGCTCCACACGAAGATTTGTTGCCACATCCCATTCAAGATTAAGCTTCCTCAAAGCCCACATGGCCTTGTGCTCTAACTCAACCGGTAGATGGCAAGCTTTACCAAACACTAATCGATACGGAGACATACCAATTAGAGTCTTGTAAGCAGTCCTATAAGCCCATAGAGCATCATCCAACTTCTTTGATCAATCGGTCCTATTTGCATTGAGACTTCATCTTGGCCACTCTACTGAGGATGATAAGGAGTAGAAACTTTGTGATTGACACCATACTTTGCAAGCTAAGTGTCAAAAGCTCTATTACAAAAATGAGACCCCCCATCACTTATGATTACACGAGGAGTGCCAAACCTTGTAAAATGATCTTCTTGAGAAACGCAACAACACTCTAGGCCTCATCATTGGGTAAAGCCACGGCTTCAACCCACTTTGAAACATAGTCAACTGCCACAAGAATGTATGTGTTCCCACACGAGCTAACAAAAGGGCCCATAAAATCAATGCCCCATACATCAAAAATATCAACTTCAAGAATGGTATTGAGAGGCATCTCATCTTTATTCAAAATTCCACCGCTCTTTGACATTCGTCACATCTCTTCACAAGTTCACTTACATCTTTGTATAAAGTTGGCCAATAAAACCCGCAACTAAGAACTTTTGAAGCTGTCCTCGCCCCGCCATGATAGCCACCATAGGGAGAGGAATGACAAGACTCTAAGATACTCAATTGCTCCTCCTCTGGGGCACACCTTCGGATCACACCATCCTTGCAAATCTTGAACAAGTACGGCTCATCCCAATAGAAATCCAAACTATCCCGTTTGAGATTCTTCCTTTGGTTAGAAGAGAGCTCACACGGGATTATACCCGTTACAAGAAAATTAGCAACGTCCGCAAACTATGGCATACCATTCACCGACACCAAAAGGAGTTACTCATCGGGAAATGAATCATTGATTTCTAGGCCATCACGAGACCTCCCCTCCTCCTCCAAGCGGGACAAGTGGTCCGCCACTTGGTTTTCACTACCCTTCCGGTCTACAATCTCCAAATCAAACTCTTGAAGTAACAAGACCCATCGCATTAGTCTAGCTTTGGAATCCTTCTTCTTCATTAAGTACCGGAGTGTGGCATGATCGGTATGAACTATGACCATGGCACCCATGAGATATGGCCAAAATTTCTCCATTGCGAACACAATAGCCAAAAGCTCTTTCTCAGTCATCGTATAGTTCACTTAAGCATCATTCATTGTCTTGCTCGCATAGTACACCGAATAAACATTTTATTCACTCTTTGACCCTAAACCGCCCCAACCGCAACATCGCTCGCATTACACATGAGCTCAAATGGCAAGCTCCAATTGGGTGCGGTAATAATAGGAGTTGTGGTCAACTTGAGCTTGAGAAGTTCAAAGGCTTGCATACATCTCTCATCGAACACGAACTTGGCATCCTTTTCCAATAACTTTCATAGGGGATTCACTACCTTCGAAAAGTCTTTGATAAATCTCCGATAAAACCCCGCATGCCTAAGAAAACTTCTAACTCCCTTGACAGCGGTAAGGGGAGGGAGCCTTGAAATTACATCAATTTTTGCTTTCCCCACCTCTATACCATGCTTTGAAATTTTATGCCCAAGAACTATGCCCTCCTCAACCATGAAGTGGCATTTCTCCCAATTAAGAACAAGATTGGTTTCTTCACAATGGGTCAATACTCTATCAAGATTTTTCCAACATTCCTCAAACGAATCACCCACAACACTAAAGTCGTCCATGAACACCTCCAAAATATCTTCCACCATATCAGTGAAAATGGCCATCATACACCGCTGGAATGTAGCCAGTGCATTGCACAACCCAAAAGGCATCATAGAAAAGGCAAAGGTGCCATATGAACAAGTGAATGTGGTCTTCTTCTGATCTTCCGGAGCAATCAAGATTTGGTTGTATCCAGAATACACATCCAAGAAATAGTAGAAGGCACGCCCAGCAAGTCGATCTAACATCTGATCAAGAAAAGGCAATGGAAAGTGATCCTTGTGGGTCACTTTATTCAACTTGCAGTAATCCATGCACACGCTCCACCCGGTGACGATCCTGGTAGGAATCAACTCATTTTGTGATTTGTAACCACGGTCATGCCACCCTTCTTCGGCACACATTGCACCGGCGAAGTCCAAAAGCTATCAGAGATGGGGTACACAACCCCGGTATCCAACCACTTGATCACCTCCTTTTTCACAACTTCTTGCATTGCCTCGTTCAACCTCCTTTGATGTTCCAAGAAGGGATTTGCATCATCTTCCAGAATAATCTTGTGCATACAGAATGCGGGGCTTAACCCCCCAAATATCAGCTAAGGCCCATCCAATTGCCTTCTTCCGCTTTTGAAGCACCGCCAATATGGCATCAACTTGCATGTTAGTAAGGCAAGAAGAAAGAATAACTGGCAAAGTTGAACTAGGGCCTAAGAATTCATACCTGAGGTGTGGAGGCAACGGCTTCAACTCCAACACTAGAGGTTCATCGATTGAAGGTTTTGTTGGTGGAGTCTTCCTATTCTCAAGGTTCAAAGAGAGTTTCCTAGGCTCATAAGAGTAAGAGCGCATTCCATGTAAAGCATTCATGCACTCCACTCGGCCTTCATCCTCATTTACATCAAGATTCAACAAAACTGCCTCTAGAGGGTCCTCCACATTGATCATTGCACTAGTATCATCAACTATCATTGTCGTTACAAGGTCCACAAAAGAGCACACCTCAGAACTGTTGGGCTGCTTCATTGACTTACACACATGAAAGACCACTTTCTCATCACCCACTCGGAAGGTGAGTTCCCTTGCTTCCACATCAACTAAGGCCTTCCCAGTAGAAAGGAAAGGTCTTCCCAATATGATTGGAACTTCATAATCTACCTCACAATCCAAGATCACAAAATCAGCTGGCAAGATAAATTTGTCCACCCGGACAAGAACATCATCAATGATACTCAGTGGTCTCTTCATAAATTTATCCGCCATTTGCAATCTCATGGAAGTTGGTCTCGGTTGCCCAATACCCAAAGTCTTGAAAACTGAATAGGGCATCAAGTTGATACTTGCCCCTAAATCACATAGAGCTTTTGCAAAGTCCGCACTCACAATGGTTCAAGGTATGGTGAAAGCACCGGAATCTTCTAGCTTCGGGGCCATTGAGTGCACTATTACACTAACTTGGTGGGTTATCTTGATAGTTTCACAATCCATGGATCCTTTCTTGTCACCAAATCCTTCATGAATTTAGCATAACCCAGCATTTGCTCTAGATCCTCCACCAAAGGTACATTAATATATAAGTTCTTCATCATGTCAAAAAACTTTTTAAACTGATTCTCATTTTTCTACTTCGCGAGCCTTTGAGGATAAGGTGGAAGTGGTCTTGGCAAAGGAGCCTTGGCTTTAGGAAAAACCATTTCTGGCATGTCTATTACATATTCCCTAGACGGGTTCACGTCATTCTGAGTTTCCACCTCGGCATATTGGATATCAATCCTCACTTCCTCATTCACGTTCTCATCAATCACATTTTTAACTACCAAAGGAATTTAATCTTCTTTCAACTCAACTTCATCACTCAAAATTTCTTTTTGCTTGGAGGCATTCACATCACCGCCTCGTCTACTTCTTGTAGTTACCGCCATAACATTATTGTTCCCACCCTTCGGGTTAACTACCATATCACTTGGTAGAGCCTCCTTAGGGCGAGTATTCAAGGATTGTGAAATTTGGCCTAATTAGAACCTCTAAGTTTCTGATTGAAGTATTGTGGAAAGCCAACTGAGCATCAGAGTCTGCATTCTTTTTCATCATCTGTTCAAACATCATTTTAATTCTCCCCATTTCATTGTTGGAAGAACTAGGACCTTGGGATGGAAATGGGGGTGGAATGTTTGGTTGTTGATACACTGGGGGCCTTTGAAAGCCTTGCCCCCTATTTCCCTGATTGCCATTGTTCCAACCTCCTTAATTGTTGTTATCACCCCAATTGTTGTTGTTGCCATTCCAATTACCTTGATTGTTCTGATTATTGTTCTGATTGCCCCAATTGGAATTTTTGTTGTTGTTCCCCCAATTACTATTCCCTTGTTGTTGATTGCCCCAATTGTCTTGGGGTCTCCATTGTTGTTGGATGGAAGAATTTCCCCTTTGGCCTTGATAATTGTTCACATATTGCACTTCTTCATTCTGTCCATCATAACCATTATCTTGGAATCAACCATAATCATTGTCAAATTGATCCAAACTCCCTTGGTTTTGTTGACCTCTTTGTCTTCTTTTGTTCACTAGCATGTTGACACCCTTCATAGCATTTATTTGGCGTGGATTTTGAACATGTTGTAACTGTGACTTTGCTAGCTGGTTCATTGTTATTGTCAGCTCTGCTATAGCATGCCCATGGTCATGTAGCTCTTTGTGCAAGTGAGTGACTTTGGGGTCAACCTGTGGCACATTGGCTCTACTTTTCCAAGTAGAGGACGTGTTAGCCATCTCGTCAAGAATGTCACAAGCCTCATCATAAGACAGCTTCATGAAATTACCCCCAGCAAGTTGGTTCATTATGCACTGATTTGCTATATTAATACCCCGGTAGAAAGTCTGTTGGATCATTGCCTCAGTCATATCATTGTTGGGACATTCCTTTACCATGGTTCTGTATCTCTCTCAAATCCCATGTAATGGTTCGGTGGACTCATGCTTGAAAGCTAAGATCTCATCTCTCAATGTTGCCATGTGCCCGACAAGAAAAACTTTGCAATTAATTTATCCACCAACTCATCCCAAGTGGTGATGGAATGGTTGGGAAGTCGTTCAAGCCAATCCAATGCCTTCCCTCTAAGTGAGAAAGGGAATAGTCTCAACCGAAGTGCATCCTCCGACACATTAGTTTGCTTGCTCCCCCAACAGGTATCCACGAAACCCTTGAGATATTTGTAAGCATTCTGATTGGCAGCCCCGTGAAATACCCACACTGCTCCAGCAATGTCAGTATCACATTTGTAATTTGAAAATTGCCCGCCCGGATCCGGGGTGGGACAATTGCACTAGCATATCCTTGGTTGGGAAGCACTCGAGCAGCCACTCTTGGAGGTGGTGGGGGAGGGTCTGGAATATTATCATTGGCATGGCGGCCTCTCCTTTGTCCTTGAGGTACAAGAGGAACCTCATCATCAATGTTGTCATCTACCTCCTCCTCTGGCAGAAGATCTCTAATAGGTGCGTTGTTTGCTGCCATTTTGTACCTGAAGTTGTGACACACACAAATTAGTAACGCAGAAGGAAAGAAAAACAATACACAAAACTATTTAGATAGACAGCCAAAACTGTTAGCTCCCCGGCAATGGCGCCAAAAAGTGATTGGATCTAACCCTACACCACTACAAAGTAGCGAGAGTGGTCGAAGTAGCTTTTACACAAGATGGTCGGGATCGAATCCACAGGGAGCTAGAAGTGGGAATTGGATTCCTATCTAAACTAGAGATGTGTAATTGTTCTTAATTACTCTTCCAAACATCATTTGTCTTTTGGTTACTTCTAATATTATGCTAATAAGATGCTAAATTAAGATAAGTTAAGCTAAGAGTAAGATACTTGAAAGGTTGTCTAAATAGTTAAAGAGACACTAGGGAAGTGACTTTCTCCTAGGTGGATACTTGATAGGTTCTCGAGTCTAAGGCAAGATTGTCATGTTGGGGATTATGATATAACCAATGTACGAAACTTCTCACTCTATACCTCTCGATAGTTTGAGTGATTTTACCCTAATTGACATTCTTAAGACCAATTGGGTATGATAATATGTGCAAGCAATTTAGGTTCAAGTTGGGTATTACTATCTCTAGGTTTAACCTTTAATTAGGGCTATCAATCTCTTGAATACGCCCCAATTCCTTGTTGGACTAATTTTCCTAGACTCAAATTCTCTTTATCAAGAAGAACCCAAGTTAAATAGGCACAAATTAGTGTTTGCAACCACTAATTCAACATGGAAAATACAAATTAGTCCAAATATCAAACACCCATAGACATTCAAGCCTTAAAACTCAAGACCCATCAAATACCCACACTAGGGTTGAGCCACAACCCTAGCTAATGGGTCTAGCTACTCATAATAATAGAAGAAAACTGATAAATAGATGAAGAAAAATCCAAAAGATTTAATTACAAGCTAATACTTGAAGATTCAATGATAAAACTACTCTAAAATTACTCAAAATGGTTAAGAACAGTCGTTCACGTGCTCAGCCCAAAGTCAAATTACAACTGATGACCTAAAAATAGGAAAAGAAAGTATTTTTACTAGGCCGAATTTTCTGGACAAAAATACCCCTGCGGGGGTAGTGCAGTCCGCACAAAATCGAGTGCGGCCCCGGTGAGGCTTCTTGGCTTTAAATCTCTGCTCTCTGAACATGGCCACCGCGGGCCACAAAAAATGCATCGCGGCCGCGGTGGCTTCTTCTGCGGTCCGCACAAAAAGGATCGCGGACCGCATTGGCTATTTCCTCAAAACTTCCAACTCTTTGAACTCCTTCTTTGCGGACCGCACAATCTTGATTTTAGCCGCGGTGAGGCCATTGCTCCGCACAAACTGCTTTGCGGCAGCATTGCTTGAGTTTTTGAAATAAGCACCTCTCTGAATCACCTCACTGCGGACCGCACTAAATGGAATGCGGCCGCAGTGGACCTGTTGCACTGTGCTTGGACTTGTTCTTGGTACTTGTGCTTTTTTCACTCCTTTTTGAGCTAGTTTTGACTAGTTGTCACTTTTTTGACCAAACCCTGCAAACAAGTAAAACATGTAAGCCTTTGGGACTATTTTGTATACATTTTTAATCAAAACTCAAGTAAGAAGGAGTGTAAAATGAACCATAATCCCTAGTTATCAACATCCTGCACAACAATAACTAAGGTTCATTGGAAGTTGGTCGTCAAGGCATTTACATAAAATTCCAACACTACTGTGTAGTTGGCATCATTTGGTTGAGCGACAAAATAAATCCACCTACTTTCTACCAATCTTGCATAGAAGTCCGGCATTTTAGCTTCAACATTTCCATGTTTATGACTCTTTCCCTTACGATGGTTTTTGAAAAAAGTTCTTCATATTACCGTTCACATTCCGCAAATAAAAACTGATCATGATCAAAGGGTTCCTCTTGTTCCGCTTCGGGAACATGTTCTTGCTCAATTTCATTGCGTTCCGGATCCATTTTATGCCCAAAGTACCTACAAAATAAACCCATAATTGTAAAATCTCATATACACACTTAAAATAATGTATTAGGAGGTATTTAGGCCAAAGATATGGGTCAAAAAGGTCTCGGGCAGAGCTATGCAAAGCTACTATTTTTTACCATTTTGGGGACTGGCAGGTTTTGCTCTTCGCGTTTGCGTAAGGCCAATCGCATTCGCGAAGAGCAAAAAAATTTTGCCCAGACCTATTTTTCTTTCAGGCATTTTGTCAAACAGTGTGTGTGCCCTCTTTTCCTTGATCATTTTCCAGTCAATTTTAGCACACATCTCGCCCAAAATTGTACAATAGCAATCACACAACTCACATTCAACCAGCCTCACCCAACAAGTAACAACAAATTTATGCACAAGGTTGACATTTAAGACTACGAATTTGCAACCCTAAGCACAAAACAGTCATGGTTGCTCTTCTATTGTTTCACATCAAGAAAGGGAAGAAAGAGTTAAGAGACAGAAGAGGAAATCACATGCCTTGCAAATGGAGATAGAAAATTGCAATGGACTTGAAGAATATGGAGAATTTGATTTTTGGGAATTTAAGGAGTAGGGAGAACTGTTGTTATGTTTTGGGCAGTAGTGTTGGTGATTTCAGATTTCTATCATTTTTAATTTTTTGGGCACTTAACTGAGGGTCGCGTTCGCGAGTGCTAGACCACCTTCGCGAAGGGTTAAAATTGGCAAAGGGTCGCATTCGCGACCAAGTCATTGCAAACCCGTAGGCTAAGAATTTATTACCTTCACAATCGCGTAGTTCCATCGTGAACGCGAAGCAGTGCTTCTGCAATTTCTAGCAGCTACTAGTTTTTGGCTCTCTAGTCACCCAGACCTGCTCAAATCAACTCCAAAAATTGTGAAACTTGACAGATTAGTCAAAAATAATATACTAAGCTAGTCTAAAAAAGAAAATATCAAAAACGACTAAAAACTTTGAAAATGATGGGTTGCCTCCATCAAGCGTCGCATTTAACGTCGTGGCACGATGCGAATTAGTTTTACCACTTTTCTCTCCACTTGGATGATATGAATTGGTCACCTAACTTGGACTCAATCTTGTGACCACGAGCAACGAAGGTGGTTATTAGATAATCAAGCCACACATTAATTTCTTCATTTTGGATTTCTTGGCTTTCATGTAAGGAATGTCATTTTGCCTTCTTAAATATGCAAATAGTATGGCTCTTGTTTTTCTTCTTTACACTTCCATATGGATTCGCATGGCTCAATTTCCTTATCACCATGTAATTCCAAAGTTGAAAAATGTTTGGACTGCGACCTCAAGTCTTTAAATTGCAATTCTTCCCGAATTTTGACATCCTCTTGGTCCCCTAGATTAGAGTCAAATTCAACCATATTTTCAACTATACCGATTGACTCTAATTCCATATTTTTCTTGGCATCACCAACAAGCATGGAGTCGATTGGAGGATGTTTAATTCTTAATTCCTCAAAATAAAACTCACTTTCTTCCTCGAAGTTGGACTCTTCGTGACCTCTTTCCACACTTTAAAATTGATAGGCATAATGAGCCTTAATCAATGATTTCATTTGATCTTAAAAAGTGCGGTAGTCTCATCATTTCAATCTAGTGCTTGTTTTAAGTCCTCGAGTGCCACGCTTTGCTTCTCCTCATTTTCAAGAATGGTCACCAACATGAGCATCTTCCTCTCATTTTGAGCATTTGAGAGTTCTTCTTGGTTTTGATCAAGTTCCAAAAAAGGATTTTCGGCTTCAACCTCTAAGGAAGGTTCTTGGCTATTATTCACTGCCGAGGCTTTTTCGACCTCTAAAGCTTCAAGCATTTCTCTCATTTGTAAGTTCAACCTTTCAAGTGCCGAATTATTTTGGAGACTATTTTCCAAAAGTTCCTCCAAGGTCTTTTGCTCTTTGTTTCCTCCTTCAAGGAGGCATTCCATCATGAGCTTGAACTCTCCATTTTGACCATGCTCAATTTCTTCCACTTTCATATCCCTATAATTTTCATCACAAAAAGTAGAATCATCATAGTGGGGGTTTGGGGAATGGAAGGACAAATAAGTATAATGATCCCAATGACCATTTTGTCCACCACACTTATCACATATACTCCACTCATGGGTTTGAGATTGTACGCACAATCCTCTCCTGGGAGAATTTAAACAATTTTTCTACAAGTGTGGTCCTCCATAATAAGGACAAGAGTCATCAAAGTATGAACAACTACCATCCGACCAATTTTTATTACATTATGCCTCTTTTTTTTTGCAAAACTAAGAAAATAAAAAAAACAAGAAAAATAAACCAAGATAAGAAAAATAATTACACAAATATTCACAAGTTTGGACCAAAACACTTATGCTTATTTCTCAAACAACCTAAATACACCAAATTGTTCCCCGGCAACGGTGCCAACTTTGATGACGTCCAAATCCACTATTAAAAAGCAAATGGGCATAGTCGCATGCAATATAATTTACCCAACTATGAGTCCGGGTCGAATCTCATAGAGAACAATATATAAGTGATTAGGCGTGCAAGAGATTTATCACTTGTTATGCTAAGCCAAACACTTAGAAAAGTTTTGAGAAAATATTATAGCTCAATGCAAAAATATAAACTATGCTAGAAAGCAAATAAAATGATCAATGGCTACAAGCATGGATACAATGGGAATTACACTCAAGTAACGATCCAATGTATTTCACGATTTCACAAATATGAGCGAGTTTATGTTAATCAGCCTCGGGTAATAATTCTATATTAGATTCTTCCAAAGACTAAAGGCTTACTAATTGAAATATTCCTAAAACAATTAAGAGATTAAGCACAGCCGAATATGATTACAAGTAGTTCAATCCTATCCCTAGGTAGAATCTATGAAGTGAGGGTTAAAGCCTCAAGTTCTTGTTAATTAATCTTTTCCAACCCCAAGTTATCTTTCCCAAAATTAATTCAAATAAAATGGGTGATTCCTAGGGTGAGCTAGTCCCTTTGGAAATATTAAAGAACAAGAATAATTAAAGAAACAATAACTCACTTCAATATAACTAAAAATCGTTCAATACATAAGAGCACAACAAGATATTCAATCCATACTTTAAATAAGAATATTCTCATTAAAAATATTTAATGGTTGGAAAAAATACTACACACTTAGATATACAATACAAAGCAAGGAAATGAAAAAACGAACATAAATAGGTAAGAAATTATCAACCAAAATCTTCAAATCTTCAAGACCCAGGTGTGTGTGCAAGAATCCTAGCTCCAAAGCTTGTGTTCTCTAGTCAAGAGACTGAAAATTAAGCCAAAGGATATTTTCCAACTGAGCTGGATCGTGTATTAAATGGTTTGGGGTCAAAATATATGAAATTCCAGAGCTGCCCATTTCTTCTTCGCGTTCGCGATTATACCTTCCATTCGCGAAGGTTTGTTTCCTTCAATTTCGCGTTCACGAAGGTTTTTTTCCTCCAGCTTCGCGTTTGCTAAGGTTTGTTTTTGAAGCTCCGCGTTCGCGGAGGGTAATTTACTGGGCAGTGTTCCTGTTTTCATTTTAGCTCTTTTTTTACTTGTTTTCACTTGGTTTCTTCACAATCACTTCTAAATCATAAAACCTATAAAATGGATCTAAACGACACTAAACACGTGATTTACTCAATCAAACATAGCAAGAATCTAAAATTAACAACGAGATAAGTTGGTAAATTACCAAATTATCACCAGGACCGGGAGTGTGATTTCCCCAGATGTTCGTTCAACTTTAATGTTAAAACCTGTTAGCATGATGCAACGCGGGACTATCCTATCCTCGAGCTTCATTTGTTCAAGTACTCGAGGGTGGATAATGCATGTGCCATTCCCATCATCTACCAAAATGCATCTCACATCTGTATCTAATATTCGTAAAGTGATAAAAAGGGCATCATAATGAGGGAAAACCAAACCGTCAAAATCTGACTTATCGAGGATGATACTTTCTTCGAGTTCATCATACCGTTCGTGAGTGATCGTCCATTTGAGCTTATGGGTTGTGGTGAACTTCACATTGTTGATAGAAGCATCGTCGTCGCCCCCGATGATCATTTGAATAGTGCAGGTTGGTGAGGGTGGTTTCGGCAGTCCCTTATGCTATTTGCGTCCTCTGGAAAAGTTGGTCCTTCCCTGGTCGCTCAGCAATTCTTTGAGGAGTCCTTGGCGAAGCATGTTTATGACCTCCTGCCTTAGGGCGATGCAGTCCTCGGTTTTGTGACCTCACTCTTGGTGGAGCTCACAAAGGGTGTCTGACTTTCTGGTGCTTGGATCTGACCTCATCTTTTGTGGCTACTTTACCTTTGGTCCCAGCTTCTCCAATGCGTAGACTATTTCTGAAGGTGATACACAAAAATTGTGAGTGGATAATAAAGGGGTCATACCTCTCTTGTTCCGGTGAGTCCCTATCTTTGGTCTAGGTGGCCCTTTTCATGGCGGGAGGCGATCGTGATGGCGCTTATGACATATGGTTGATGCTGTTCTCGTTTAGGTCCTGGAGCTATGAGGTCCCTCCTAATATCATTTCTTCGATGCTTCCTGGAATTGTCTTGTACCGAGGTCAATCGATGAGTTGGCCCATTCAGGTCATCCTCGTCTGCTCGAACCTCGTCACAGTAGGCGTTATGTATTTCATCCCAAGTAGTTGGAGGATATATCATAAGACAACTTAATAACTTTATGGTCGCCCTTGAATCGTTCTTGCTCAGCCCATTTTGAAAAGCTGTGACGGCCATTCCTTCCGATACATTTGGTAAGGTCATTCTTACTTAGTTGAATCGGGCAAGGAAGTCCCTCAATCCTTCTCGGGGCAATTGTTTGATAGCGAATATATCGTTCACTCTTGCCTCTGCCTTTTTGGCCCCAGCGTGGACCATTACAAACTTGTCGGCCATCTCTTCGAATGTTTCAATTGAACGCGCGGGCAGTTGTGAATACCATGTTAATACTCCTCCTATGAGGGTCTCGCCGAAGTTTTTCAACAAAATGGAGGATACTTGCTCCTTGGCGAGGTCAATGCCTTTCATTGCGGTGATATAGTGAGGTACATGGTCTTCAGGGTCGGTCGTGCCATAATATATTCTCAGGTAGGGCGGAATTTTAAAGCTCTTTGTTATGGCATACGGAGCAGCTTCGTCACTATATGGTTGCTCGACGAACCGACCAGCATCTCTCTTCGGCAGGAGCTTTTGGGGGCGTATGGTATCTTGTCGGCCCTTTTTTGGTGTTCTTTCATTTGGTCCTGAAGTGCTTTGTTCTTGTTCTCCATTTCTTCCATCTTTTTCAAATGGTTGTGAGGGTGTCTTCACCTGCACTATTAATGATGTTGTGAGTAATACGTGTTATCGGAGGAGGGAATGGGCCATGCTGCTCGATTGTTGCTGGTGTAACGCAGGTCCTTGCATTTTCTCTAACTGTATCTTTGGCAGGCTTGTGGAGGATATCGATTAGTGCGTTCACTAGCCAAGCCTCGATGAGTTTTTTATTTTTGGCGGCGTCTCTTCCATCACGGACGTGAAAGCTTCTTTACCTCGAGATGTTGCGATACTGCCATGAGGGGGAGGTGACCCTCCTCGCCTGGGAGAGGCATTAGGCGTTATATCCTCGCCTTCTATTTCGGAAACCTCATTGATGGTGTTCAAGAGGTTGGTGATGAGGTCGCATATTACCCTCGTTCTTTCTTCTCCGTCACCTGCCATATCAAATCTGTTCCCACAAGGAAAAGGAATTTTGTTTCTATTTTTTTTTTTTTTGCAATCTGTGCTAGTTGTAGATCTAGAGGAAACTAAAAATTTAACTAGGAAATCCCCACAGACGGAACCAAATTGTTTGACCAAGAAATATAAACTTCCGGTTAAACTATTAAATCTTATGTAATAAAGGGTTAAATCTGTTAATGATAATATCTCAAGATTTAGAACTAGTTAGCGTAAATAACGTGGGATAATGCTGGTGGGGGACTGAAAATAGTGCGCATTTAATATTCCAAAAGATTTGAGCAATAATAGAGGAACATCAAGCAATAAATAGTAGTAAATAGCATTTATGTAAATAAGGAGAATGATTCACCTAATATTGAATGAGGTGGATGATTCTTCTTTCTGACAGTGATGAATGACAGACAAATACTATAATATTGGAACTATTCTTGGATCTGATGGAAAAGTATGAAATAATAGATGATGGATCTTAATAAAAAGATAGAGTTTGTATCTTTGTTAGAGAGAGTCTTCTTCTCAAAAAGTGTTCTTATCTAATGATTATTACCTGTCTTATCCCCTTACCTCTTTTTCTATTTATACAAGAAATATCCCTAAAAACCCTAATAGTACAAGTGAAGGGAATATCCAAGGGAATATTCTTTTTAATATCTTATTTTAAATAATGACCATTGTAGCTATTGACACAGCAGTCGACCTCGGCCATGATTAGCTCCTCAATCACGAACCTTGGTGCTTCCTAGTCGACCTCAACCAATTCTTTTCTCAATGTTACTTTATACTAAATTTCCTCAGGGCAAATTTTGGCGTATACACTATACAGTGTTATTTTTCCTTTTAACATACGAGTAGGTATCCAAGCCAAATTCTTCTCCGCCGTGAGGAGGTTTTTTGTTTCTAAAAGAATATAATATAGTAAAATCAGAATATTTGTATAGAGGTTCCAAACCAAAATGATAAATTATCCCTTAAAAAGTCAATAAACTTACGGTTAAGCTTTTAGCTTTTGATGTTTCCAGACATCACTTTTAAAAAATATTTATACCTAATGTGCTACTTGAACATGGAAAATATTATAGAAGAAATTACATCATATATCACTTGGGTCATACAGTCCATTCGAAAATAGCCCACATTTGAAGCCCTTGCCTGGTTTAGCCCAGGTTGTATATGTTATGAAATTTAGTTTTCACTCGGTAGCCCACAACTTAAAACAACTGTTTTAATATTTTAAATTTCAATTTCTCTATTTTTTTTCTCTCTCTTCCTCGCGCTTTTCTCAGAGACGAAGGTAACCGACCTCCTTTGTTGGGTTCAAGTACTTTTTCGAGCTTTCACTTTTATTTTCAGGTAATTTTCGTTTCATTTTATGCTTTTACCACAGTTTTGGTTTTGAATTTTGTTTATTTTTAATATTTTTTTGCTTTTCTGATTATGCCTATTTTCTTTACAATATTGTTGTATTTTTCGTTTGATTTTGTGTTCCTTCTATCTTCGTTCTGGGCTTAAACTTGATGTTTCAGTTTGCATGCTTTGTTATTTCGACTTTCAGGGTAGAATTTTTTTTTTTTTTGAGTTTTGTTACAATTTGGAAAAATTGGCATCTGCTTTGTGTTCATGGCCTTTATTTTTGGTTTGATTTTTGTGTATTCCTTCACTTGTCTTCACTTTTGTTAAAGCTTTGTTTGTTTGTTTTATTGTGGACAATGCGTTCAAAAATACCTGCTTCTAAAAGCAAAATGAAAGTTGCTGGAAAAGGCGTTAAGTTCGATTATGCGAAAAGATTGAGGGACTTTCCCTCAAGCCCTGATTCTGAAGCTAATGTTCATGTCCAGGCCCCAGATGATGATGATTTTGAGTCTCCTGCTCCTCCTAAAAACTCGCAACAAGAGAGCAGTTGAATGACTCGTTCGCAAACGAGGAATACTCCCACTCTAGTTAAATCATCGAGGGACTTGCCTCAACCCCTGCTTCTGAAGCGAATACGCATGTCCAGGCTCCCGATGATGATGATTTTGAGTCTCCTGCTCCTACAAATGCAACAAGAGAGCAGTCGAATGACTCGTTCACAAATGAGTAATACTCCTACTCCGGTTAATATTGTTAGAATAAGGAGTAAGAAATGTGGCAGACCTGAAAAATCAAAAGAAAAGCTGAAAGTTGATTTGGTTAATGAAGATGATGTAGGCCCCAATGTTAAACCAAAAAGGAGAAAGATCAAGGACGATGGTGAGAGTGGTCTTGATTACATATCAAAAGAACAAAGATTTGTTATTCGCTGCAAATTGAATGAGAGAAAAGCTAAGCTGAAGGTATTCCCTGTGTTGCTATTAATTTTATACATGCTTATACAATTTCATACAAAGTTATACAGCTGTTTATACATCTTTATACAAGTACTGCTACACTGATTTATACATGTTTATAAAATGTTTTAGTATAGTTTTTGTTTCTGATCTATTTCTTGTTATTTTTTCATATGCAAGGTTGGGGACTTCTATATACAACCAGTTGATCATTTCCACAACAGGATTAGTTCCCATATTGAGACAGATATTGTGAGCATTTTGAAGCAATGTTTGACTGACACGCAACTTCAAATGTTTCGTTTTAGTTTTTTGGGTACTTCTTGGACCTCCCTCAATTTAAAATTCAAAATCAACTTATTCATTGTATAATATTGAGGGAAGTCATCCCAGGACGGGAAAGGGAGTTGTGGGTGAAATTTAATGGTTGTTTGCTATGTTTTGGCATTGGAGAGCTTGTTGTTATCACTTGTTTGAAGTGTGTAGAAAATGACGCCACTTTCTATGACAAACCAGATGTCAATAGGTTGCTAAAAGAGTATTTTCCAGGAGATGGAAAAAAGGCTATAACGAGGGGGCAGCTTCTTGATCGCTTCAAGAAAAAGGACTGAAAGTCGGACGAAGATGCATTCAAGATGGCCTTGATGGTGTTTGTGCATCATTTCATATACTCAGATGCCAATAATCATGGTATCAATAAAGATGATTTTGATATCATTGAAAGTGGTCAATATCAGACGTATGCTTGGGGAAAAAAGTCATTTGAAGATATTTTAAAGACAATGAGGGATAGACAGTATGACTATTTGACAATGTATAGGCTTGGAGGTTTGCCACTTGCATTACGAATATGGATTTTTTAGTGTTGCTCTATGGTTGACAAGCATCTAGCTATTCGCTTTGGCACAAATGTGCCACGCATTCTTAATTGGAAAGTCACTGAAACTCCAACATATGGGATTTGACTGGCGGGGTGATCATGTCTAGTATCGACAAGGTAAATATTTTGTATTATAATACTTCTTCATATATGATTTCAGTTTTTCTGTAAGTATGTATATTTATGAATATGTCATAATTTCCTTTTTCTACTATTGTAATCCAGTTTTTATTCTTGTAGTTGAACTATAGGAACATTTCCCCTACTCGTGAAGAGATGTCAACTCTGAATATCGACATGCTTTTTGAAGTTAATGCCGATGATGTTGCATCAGGGGAGGTGCCTGCCTTTCACACTGATGATTCTGTCACTGCATCTCCACCTTGTCTTCAGAATATGGAGCAACAGTCTAACGACCTTATCCTCAAAATACGGAGCAACAGTCTAAACGACCTTTTCCTCAGAATATGGATCGACAGCCTAACCCGAGTTATGATCCTTTGGTGCGCATTGATCTGTTGAATGCTGAAGTTGAGAAGTTGAGGAGTGCTATTGGAAAGGTACTGGAGCTTTAGCTTTTCTTTATTTTATCGGTATTTTTTGTATATACATGGTTTTTTGGTTATAAACATGGTTGTTGATTTACATTTGTTTTTTTTGTTTTTATTTGTTGTAGTTGACTGATACATTTACGACACTCAACAATATATGAAGGAAACCAAGCAAACGAGGGAGGATGTTATTGATTCTAAGGTAATTTTTTACTGATAAAATCAAATCACTCAACAGTTATGCCTTCTCTGAATCATCACTCAACAATTATGCCTTCTCTTTCTATTGTTTTTTATTAGATTCGTCAGCACGTGTCTGATGACAATACATCTAATCTCGATGAATTTGATGGCTATTAATATGATGTTGTTCCTGACTTTGTCGATCAAGTGAATCAAGATAACGTGTTATCTGACGAGGGAGTTATTGATGGTGTTGATCATGGTGTTCTGCATTTTATCTTTTTTTGTTTGATTTTTCTTTTCTTCATTTTGAAAGTTTTTTATTATTGGTTTTCTCTGTCTAAGGGGCAGCAGGTGATGTCAAGGGTGACACATTTTGGGATGACACTGGTGATGAAGATTTAGTTGTGCTACAGATGTCCCAAATTGTTCTTCACAAACCATCCATCATAGACATAGAAGATGATTACATTTCTCTTGAACAGTCAGTTCGACAGAAAATACCAGGATTTTATGCCAAATTTCCATATTTGCCAGTTTTTTATTCAGGGGCAACAGGATCGGCGCACAAGCTCATTTTTTATATCAAGCATCCTTTCACGGTTGAAATTGATGATTTTGTTCCATTGTCGCCATTGGCTAAAGAGTTTTGCGCGTTTGTTGATAATGGGATGGATACGAGGCGAAGGTATCTTCATTTTCTTTAATCTTTCATGTTCTGATTTTATACTTGTCAATGAAGGTAGTTCTGATTACTTTTTATTTTTTGCGATTTGAAGTGCAAATATATATACCGATGAAGTAAATAATCTTGCAGAAGCTTTTAATTTTGGCTCGTGTCATGTGACCACGAAGGATTGGTTCCACTCACTTGCATACTGTGGTCGACCTTTGATTGACACGGTATTTAATAACTTTCTGTTCTGATGCCTTTTTTTATTTGTTGCATATCTTTATTGTTTGAGATCCCCATAGTGTATACAGAGCTTTATATAATCACAGTATAAGATTGTATAAGATTGCATAACCTTGTATAAATATGTATACCTCTATATAATAGTGTCAAAATTTCTCTATTTAAAATATCTGGCAGTGATGGTTGTTCTATTTTATTTCTTGTCTAAGCACTTGATGTCCTCTTTTATTATTTGAGCAAGAGGGGAAAATATGGGCCGAATATTGCCATGCGGTTTACTATAACTGACTTTGCCTTTGGTAACAAAATCAACTCCCTGTATAAATATTTCAAAGTGAATCAAGATCCTTCAGTGATTCCTGAAGGGCATGAGATAGAAGAGTACATTAGAAGATATTATTGTGATGCAAATGTACCATGGCACACTGTAAACCACGTCTTATTCCCTATCTATGTGAAGTGCGGAAGAGCAAAATTGGGCCATTGGGTTTTGGGGTTGTTTACGTTCATAGATAGGTGCATCCACATCTATGACTCTAACCGTAGAGCTATTAATGATAGACTTGCTTTGAATGCTGCATTACCTTATGCAATTCGGATACCTTACTTCTTGAAGAGTTCTAATTTTTATGTCGAGAAGAAGGGCATTGATTGGAACAATGGTGCATATACTGATAAATCCCATTCTGATGCTTTGCATATTAATCTGGTTAATAATGTGCTCCAATGGATCAAATGGTAGGTTAATCTCAATTGTTTTACTATTTTACTACTAGTGTACCTATTTGAATCTGATTTATTTATTTTTAAATATAGTGATTGTGGTGCTTTTGTTGCTGGCTTTGCTGAGTATTTCATCCTTAGTAAGGAAATTTGAAAAGATAATTTTGACATTGAGATACTTCGCACCAGGTGAGGATCTCTGTTGTGGGATTATAGAAGGAAAAAACAACAGTCCGGTGCAATTAGTGGTGATGAAATCACCGGGAGACTTTTCAGGAAGAGGAAGAGGGGACGACCGAGAAAGTAGTTCTGTTTTTCCCATTTTAATGTAGTTTTGCTATGTATCAAGAGTTGTTTCCTAGTTTTGTCTAAGTACTATTATGCTACTTGTGAGATAACCTTAAAGGATATTATAAATATTTTTATTTTTGCTTAATTAGTGGTAGTCATTACACATTGTGGCTGTGAATGAATTATATTTTAATGAATATTTCAGTTGCTTTTTCCTTTAACAAAGTATATATTTTCATTATGGTTGCAGTTTTGTTAATGGAGCAGGGTTTAAACATATGTATACAATAATATACATAGTTATACAAATTTATACAAACTTATACTCTCATTTATACATCTGTATACATATAATATCATTGATTGTTTGCAGTTCTGTTTTGTATTTGTACAATCTATCAATATATTTAGCACCGTTAAAAACTGCAAAACACTATTATTGGATAATCAAAACATGTATAATGAAACATCTCAATTGGTTGTGAAACTTAACTACTCAACATTTATAACTCTATTGTTTGTGAAACTTAACTACTCAACATGACAACAAATATAATAGGAAGTGTTATATTTCCAACTATTTATTTTGGTCGATTCCTATATGTTTTTCTATTGTGACCACCTTGTCCACACACAGAACATGAAAACGCCCTCTTAGACTCTTTCTCTGAAGCAGGTTTGAGTCTTTCCTTTCTTGGCCTTCTTGCATTCCTTCTCCCTTTAGGTGGTAGGACTACATCTTCTAGCACCTCTGTTGGGATTACCCATAAACTCTCATATGGCATCGAATTCACTGGAAATTCATAAGTTCTAAGGAGTTTATCTTTCTTGTAGTAAAAAGAGCAATACTAGCCAGGTTTTAGCTGCTAGTTCTTCAAAACCGCCCAAGAATGCAGACATAGAAGTTCATCCATTTGAAATTTTCCGCAATTGTATGTTCCCTCTTCAAGGCACACTATGTTTCACCTTACCCCTTCAAACACAGTATATAATTGCTCCATAGCAGGCCTCACCTGCAAAAGTTTTTTTTAAAAAAAAAAAGTTAAAGAACATTATACATTATTATATAGAGTTATACATCCTTATACAAGCAGTAAAATGCAAGTCAACAGTGCCAAGCATCATTATATTTAATTCATTTTACCGTCATTTGCTCTTATGCAATCAGATATTCCCGAAGGAGTTTGTCGTACTTTTTGCCAAGCTCTATGTATGTCTCCATTGCACTTTTTCTATTTTTGTTGTTCCACTATTGTAGCAAATTTGTCATGTACTCCAACAATCGCATTACTGGTAACTCTCTAGCATCCTTGTTTGCTGCATTAATTGATTCTGCAATATTGGAAGTCATTACTATCGGCCTTTTCACTTTGGAATCTGCCCTAGACCACCTTTCGTAGCCAATTTCGAACAAGTAAGGTTGTACCCTCGAATCAATTTTGTACATCTCTGTCATATGATACTCAAACCTCTCTATCGTGTAAGCTCAAGCCAAAGTAAAGAAGATATCCTTCAATTGTTTGTGATGTTTCTTGAATGTGTGCTTTACATTCTTCCACAAGTGAAACATGCAAATACAATGTGGTACTTTTGGGTACACAGCTTTTGTGGCATTGAAGATGCTTTTGTTTCTATCTAAAACTATACACATCCCTTCCCTAACACCAAAAGTACCTTTTATCTGGACAAAGAACCACTCCCAAGATTTGTTATTCTCTGAATCTACAATTGCATATACAAGTGGAAGGATTTTTCCTGTTTATACAAAATAGATATTAGGATTCAAACAATTATACAAATCTTATACACAGTTATACAACTTTATACCAACTGTAAATTTTATAAAAACAGCAGTTGTGAATCCTATACACTTTTATACATGAAACTACAACATTATACAAACTGCAGAAACAAGGTAGATGCAGTCAACTCACCAGCCTCATCCTGTGTGCAAGCAGTCAATATGGTACCCTTATATGCTGTTTTAAGGAAACTTCCGTCAACAACCATTATCGGTCTGCAATGCTCCCAGCCCTTGATAGATGCATATAGCGAAACATATGCATAAAGAAAGCATACATCTTCTGATTTGTGCAACTTTATAACCGTTCCTGGATTTGTATGCTCCAACATATAAAAATACTTCGGCAACTCCTTATATGAATCAATCGGACTCTCTCTTATCATTGCCATTGGTATCTCTTTAGCTCTACATGCTTTCATGTAGCTCACTTCAATCCCGTGTTTCTTTTGTATGTCCTCTATTATATCATTTGAGGTGTAAACTTTTTTTGAATTAACATACTTGTCCTTGACTATACTAGCAATTACACCTGAAGTAGCTTGACATTGTGTTAAGTATCTTTCACCAAAGCCGCATGTGTGATTATTATTGTAACTTCTCACTTTGAATATGTTTGCCTTGAAAACGGCAGAAGATTTGAAACTCCAAGCACAATTTTCATCCACACACATAAGGTTATACCTAGGATTAAAGATCATTCAACTTTTAAATGCACTGGCTCCTATGTCACGACCCAAAATCCCTCCGAAGGAGTCGTGATGGCACCTAGTCTCTAAACTAGGTAAGCCTAACATTTACAAAATTAACATTGATATTCACTAACTTCAAATTACATAACTCTGAACAATTACAATTCTCAAAACCAGTAGTACAAGTCATAAGCTCTACAGAGTTTCGCTACAACTTCTAAAGACAATCGTATGGAAATAACTACAATGCTGTGAATATAAAATAGAAAGGTGACTCCGAGGCCTGCGAACGCAACAGCAGGTTTACCTTGAGTCTCCACCTCAACGACCCGCACAGCTACTATCAATCAAATACCTGTATCTGTACACAAAAATGTACATAAGTGTAGTATGAGCACACCACAACGGTGCCCAGTAAGTATCAAGACTAACCTCGATAGAGTAGTGACGAGGAACAGTCAAGGCACATACTGGTCAAATAAACTGAACAAGATATAACGATAAACTATCAAAATACGATAACAAGGTAATATCAACAGCAGGGAGAAACTCAACCACAAACAGTAGAACAATAAAGGGAAAACACGGATAGAAATGAAGATAACCAAGTAAATTAACACCAATATAACTGGGACACGGATAAGAAAAATGTACTCAAATAAGAAAGGCGATGGCAACTCAATAAATCATATCATTTTTGATGCACAACTCCAGCCATCTCAAAATCAATGTCTCATATCATAACCTCAACTACCAAACCTTTAGCACACCCGACACCTCGTGCCCACATATTTCTATCTCACTTTGCGCAACGACATTCTCATGCTACTAAATACATAGGGTCCATAACCAATGCAATTAAGATGTTCAAGGAGACTAATTTACCTAACATAAAGTAGATTACAGTTTATAAACCAACTAGGAACTCAACAAGAAAAGACGAAGTTATTATTAGAAATCATTTGAATAAAGAAGGTACCATTTTCATTAAAATACAATATCGGATGATTATCACCTTTAATAAGGGATTTAATAAATTAACTTAGTAGAAATTCCTTTTTAAGTAAAATATAACCTCAAACGTTTTAAGGAAAATTTAATTGAGAAGTTAATTGGGTTAAAAACATAACAATTGTTGAAATTTGAAGTATTGAAATATATATAAAAATAAGGCAAGGTATTGTAAACATTATGGATTCCAATACAGGATCACAACCGTAAAGGAATCTAAACCGTTAAAACACTTGAATTGATAACAACAATTACAACGGAGACAAAATAATCACGGAAGGAGAAGAGCTCAGCACAGAGATAACAACTGGGGATCTCCCAGGATACCGTCCTGTATTCCCCAAATAAAAATATCCAGTGGATCTACCGGGTGCAGTCCCGTAGTCCAACTCATAATGTACAGGGATCTACCAGAATCCCGATCCGTAGTCCAAAATGTAAATACCCAGTACTGGGGGAATCTACCGGGTGCATTCCCGTAGTTCCATATAACTGTGCAGGGGGATCTACCGGAATCCCACATCCGTAGTCCCAAATAAACAGACAAGGGGGATCTACCGGAATCTCACATCCGTAGTCCCAAATATATACACAACGTAACCAACAAAATCAACAGTTACATCACAACAGAAGGATCAAACATCACCGCAATACATATAACAACAACAAATGACAATAACACAAGGTAAGACAAGTAAATCAACTCAAGGGCTGTAAATCACGAGAAAATGGTAGAACCAGCTCAAAGAAATAACCACATAAAAGAATACTGGCATAAAGGGAACAATTAAACAACGGGAAAACTAATATGTAGCAACGATCCCACAATATACAAGTCAATAATAAGAAAATCAACACGAGTCAAGTAGTTATAAAAATATAACATGACAATAAGAGAGGCAAAACTCTTTAGTTAAGTCAAATAGGAGTCAATTAGGTAATAAGAGTGAATCGTGAAACAATTAATTTCAATTGAGCATGTAGAGACGAAACTAATAAGTAGGAACTAGGTCATATCAAGAATAACTCCATCCCTAGTGAATATAAGAACCTAAGAACCCTAAAATTCCAATTCTCCACAATTAAGTCCGAGTACGCACTCGTCACCTCGCGTACACGAACTACAATCAACACAAAAGACTCAAATCCGAAGGGGAAGTCCCCCACACAAGGTTAGGCACGATACTTATCTCGAACCAAGCTCAAATCAAATCTGAAATCACGCTCTTGCCACGAGTATCCAAATCTGGGTGGCCCAAATCTAGTCAAATCAATTACATAACGTAAATATAACTACAAACAACTAACTTAGCTAATGAAATCAAAGCTAAGACAAGAAAATAGAAATGTCCAAAAATCCCGTCGGACCCGCATCTCGGAACTCGACAAAAATCACGAAATATGAACCCCCATCCAACCATATCAATTTTGCCAAATTCCGACATCAACTCGATCCTCAAATTTTCAATTAAAGTCTTAAAAGATTCTACCATTTTCAACCCAAAAATGAGTAATCTAGTCGGAATATTTGATAATAATCCCATATGATTGACTAACAATAACTACAAGTAACTTATCTCAAATTTCCCGTGAATTCTTGCTCAAAAAGCATCCAAAAACAAAATGGAAAACTAGGGTATAGAACCTTACCTCTTTGATGAAGATCTTGTGATAATTCCTTGTTAATCTTCAAAGATTTAAGTAAGAATTGAAGAATGATTTGATGAAGATCACTTTCTCACTCTAGGGCTCCCTCTCTCACTCTAAAGCATCAGATTTTTGCTCAAAAATGATCCAAAATAAACCCCAAAGCCTATTTATCAAAATGGGGTCGGGTTATGAAAATAGGAAAATTAACCCTCCGAAATCAGGAATGCGATCGCATAATGGGTATGCGGGCTACAGATGCGTCGCAAAACTCGGTGCCCAGAACTGGGCTGTTCTGCTTCATTCTGCGACCATTTTGCGATCACAGAATGATTTTGCGGTTCACACAGTTATTTTGCGATCGCACATTTGACCGCAAAATCGCATTTTTTCAGCTTTTGGTAATTTGGTCATAACTTTGTGTAGGAATGTCCAAATGACGAATGGTTTAAAGCGTTGGAAACTAGACTCAAAGATCTTTAATTTGATAGGTTGTGAATCACATAACACTTTATATACATGTATATATGCTCGTCCAAATTAGGGTCTTGTGCGCATTCTCTTAAACGTTTAGTCTATTATGAAATTTTCCAACTTGGTTTAGTCTTAGGACATTCCTTAGACCCCATATATCTTATAATATGACTTGTACACTTATTATCATATCCAATTGGTATCCACCATGTTAATAGACCCCTTCCGCACATAAAATAATATAATTAGAACACGTCAACTTTCTTATTTTGCCAAAATGCGCCGAATTGTCCTACAGACTTCTAAATTCAAATCTGAACACATGTCCAAGTCTAAAATCCCCATACGAAGCTATTGGCATCATTAAAAATCAATTCCGAGGTCGTTTTCTCAAAAGTAAATTCTCTGGTCAACTCTTTCCATTTGAGATTCAAAATGAGAATTTGTTTTTTTTTTTTAAATTTAACTCTAAATCTTACGAAAACCAAACTTGACCATACATGCGGGTCATAATGCATATTACGAAGCTTCTCAAGGTCTTAAGCCGTTGAACAAGATGCTAATTCTTAAAACGACGGGTCGGGTCATTACATATACAAAAACATAACTAGATATATACTAATTTTAATACCTATTTACAAATATATACTACTTTATACATATATATAATAGAATATACAATTATTGACATACCTTGTTGTGCTTGATCTCTTCACCTTGAATTGGAACCTCTTGCGTACAGCTAAGTTCTTCATCACATTCATAACTATCTCTTTATCTTTATAAACTTGATCCTCCTCAACAAATTCGTTCAACATATTAACTATTATAACCGTGTTTTCACTAAGTTTCGTGTTTTCAATCAATTCGATATCATGCATAATCTCAGTGCTATCAATTGTGGATACATCTATAGAATTGGAACTTGTAGCAACCAAACAACTGGAACTTGTAGCAACCAAACAACTGGAACTTTTAGCAATCAAATGATTATCATAAATCTCTTTCACTGTCACAAACAAGGGGTATTCAGTGAAATTCAAGTTTTTCTTCTTTAATTCTATATACACCTTAACACCTACATCGTTGTAAATCAGAATCGGTGGCAAACCATCATCTGGGAGAAAGTTAATCTCTATTGTGTTTAACTCACTATCGATCCTAATCTGTTCTGAAATAGCTGCAACTAAATTGTTGTAGCTGAATGTCGACTCGATTATTACACAATCGCTAACGAAATTGATAAACTTGTGTTTCTTCTCATTTACCACTATGAAGAACGTAAACTAGAAAAAGCTCCATCGAACAAAAAGTTGAAATGAAAATTGCAGCAAAAATGAAAATTGCGCTGATTTGCAACAAAAAAATTTCACTTTTCGTGTTTGATTTGTTGTTAATTCGAGATGAAGAAGAATTTCTAGGGTTTTTGGAGCTGCATTGACCGCAAGATCTCGTTTTTGTAGTTTTGGGGAAGAAGAATGGAAAGAATGAGAGAAAATCCTCCTGAAAGATACAAAATCCCGCTTCTGACTCCCACAAAATGGAAATAACACTCCTTTTTCGGATATGGGCCTCTTATTTTCAGGCTACTCAATTGTAGATTAAAATATGGGCTATAAAGTTGAAAAGGAGACAACCCAGTTATTTTAATATGAAATTTTCCCAATATTATATTACATAGATTTTAAAACTATAACAAGACCACGTCAACACTTTCTCCATTTTCCACCCTCGCTCTCTCACAGTTAATCCAAGAGGCCGTTTGATTGGAGGTATTGGTAGAATTAATCTCGATATAAAATTCCATGTGTTGCTAGTAAATGTATTAAATCGTATACGTATTATTTGTCCCACCTTTTATTTAATTTGGAACAAAATATATTTTTGTATAATTTATCACCATAGTTATTTGGAGTTTAATACAGAGATTAACTAGTTATCTAGGACTAGAGAATTAATCCGCGCTTTGCGCGGTTTGAGATGATATATATATACATAATTAGTTCAAACACCTATACTATAACACTCTATAGTTATTCTAAAACTAAAAAAATAAAAATAAAAAGAAGAAGAAGTTAATCTAAAACTTATTTGAAATGTCAAAAAAAAAAAAATTGAAGAACCAAATATGCATGTACGAGAAAAAATCTATAAGAGAAAGATACACCTTGTACAAAATAAAATAAATCCAAAAAAAGAATCACATATATTTTCTAGTTCTTTGGTAACAAATACTTGGTTAGTTGGTTGTAAACTTGATTGCAAATAATTACTAGGTCGGCCAATCCAAATTATCAAAGCAACAAACTCTATGTATTACATAAATCCGTATTATCTAATGAATGTATTAAGATTGTGTTGACAGTAATATTATTCAAATTAATTATAGAATAAAAATAAACAGTTAGGAATAGAAGAATCGACACTAACATTAAGAAAAATTAAGCCCGTAAGGTTAGCCTTTCCACATTCCATCTTAATCCAAACAATAACACGTGTAAAAAGCGTGCAGAAAGAAAATATATTTGAGCAAATTTATTATCGAAATGGATTAGGATAATTTACCTTATCATAACAAAATCTGGGCAGATCGCATAAAGAAACATGTAGCATTACAATAAAATAGGTACACAACGATTAAAGGAACTGACTTTATCAAAGCTAATTTATGTCTTTCAACTCCTTGATTAACTGCATAATTTGCCGATATTGATCTCCAAAAATATATCCAGTATACATATTGGTTTTAACAACCTGAAGATGGAAAAAATAGTGATACAACTTGTAATAGTGATTTCGACACTGAATCAGAATTGGAAGTCTGCCACCAGTGGCTCCGAATTTGCCTTGTTGAATTTTCCTTGTCGTATATTTTGGGTGGAGTACAGTTATGTCTGGATTAGAGGAGATATTTGAGGAAGGGACATTTGTTTTATTCGGGTTTTTATATGAAGCAACGTTTGGATTGTCCAGTAAAAGAACCGAAGCAACGTTTCAAGGCAACAGTTTCTTCTTCTATAATACAGTTTTTTTTAAAATATAATAAATGAATGGGAAGAATAGTTTATTCTTCTATAACACAGTTTTTTTTAAAATATAATAAATGAATGGGAAGAATGTATACGATCAAAATCGTATGCCTCCGCGTTAAAGGTTTGAGGGCCCGTCCTGAGTCCGAGTCCGGGTAAGATCAAGTTCGAGCTCGAAGGATCAGTCCCGAGTTCGAAGGCGAAGCGCGATGCATACTGAGGTCGAGTGTGTTTGACCCCGAAATAGTACTGATATGGATTTGTACCAGAACGAGTTAGATTCCTGCCACGTCCCCAAAGTCATGGCGCAAATCCCGGAATATGATTGTACTATTCCTTACTAGGCAGTTAGAAGCTGTACCAAGAATATTCCTTACTGTAAATGGAAATATTCTTTATTTAGGGCTCCCCTATTATATAAAGAGGACCCCAATCATTTGTAAGACATCTTATCATCACTGAGAAAAAATATACGCTTTGCC
The DNA here is from genome assembly GCF_000715075.1 of Nicotiana tabacum. Lineage (NCBI taxonomy): Eukaryota > Viridiplantae > Streptophyta > Magnoliopsida > Solanales > Solanaceae > Nicotiana > Nicotiana tabacum. The sequence goes on from NC_134086.1 coordinate 85,758,989, forward strand.
TTTTTGCCTACTGTTCATCAGCATTGTCCTTTAGCTCCATTGTTCTTGCTTTATTTTATTATTTAATTGTTCTTACTACCCTGAGCTACCTCGAGGTCACTGCTGCTAAATAGCATTGGTTTGATTCACTCATATCTTTCATTTCTACTTCATATTTCTTGATTACTAATTGGTATTGAACTAAATCACATATTTTTAAAATCACTAAACAAATTTAATTATTACTCGTATTTTCGAGGTAAACAGTTTGGCGCCCACCGTAGGGCTAAAGATAATAGTGATTATTTCTTCACTGATTCTCGTTACACACATTGTTTTTACACTTTTTCTTGTCAAGATTTGTTGATTTTCAGGCAGAAACATATCTAGCTCACAAAACGCACCCATTCACGACAACGAAGGACTTAGAAAGAACAGCAATACAGGAGTCAGTGTACCATCGATAAACCCAGGGAAGTGCCAAATGTGGAACCTGTTGATGTTAGTTCGCACATTGCTTTGAATGCAGATCTAGGCGCGGACCCCGAAGTAGATATACGTAGAAAAGCCCGGCCCGGGGGTCAAAGAACACAAGGAATGGAAGAAGGAGGAGTCAGTCTCCAAGTGATATTCGAGATGTTGCAAGCTCAGCAAATAGTCATCGCTCAACTCTAGAGTCAGAATAGAACCCCGAACACAGCCGAACCACTAAACACTCGGCGTGCGGAACCGGCACTAGAGAGGCCCGATAAAAGTGGCTCGGGGACTAACTCCACAATTATGAAAATGCTCGAGGAACTGACTAAAAGGATCGAGTCAGGAGAAAAGAAGATAGAAGACAATGATAAGAAGGTGGAAACTTATAACTCCCGGGTAGACCAGATACCGGGGGCACCTTCAGTTTTGAAAGGTCTAGACGCCAAAAAGTTCATACAAAAACCTTTCCCCCCAAGTGCGGCTCCAATTCCATTCCCAAGAAGTTTCGCATACCAAAATATAACGGGACAACTAACCCTAACGAACACATAACTTCATGCACTTGTGGGATTAAAGAAATGACTTGAATGACGAGGAAATCGAGTCAGTGTTGTTGAAGAAATTCGGAAAAATACTATCAAAGGGAGCCATGATTTGGTATCACAACGTAGATCCTAACTCTATTGATTCATTTGCTATGCTAGAAGATGCCTTTGTGAAAGCACACGCCGGGCCATAAAGGTGGGCACGAGAAAATTGGACGTCTTCAAAATAAAGCAAAGGAACGATGAGATGTTAAGGGAGTTCGTGTCCCAGTTTTAGATGGAAGGAATGGAATTACCACCGGTCTCCGATGACTGGGCAGTACAGGCCTTTATGCAGGGTCTGAATGAAAGGAGCTAGATCGCCTCTCGACAATTGAAGTACAACTTGATCGAATACCCAGTTGTGACATAGTCGGATGTTCACAATCATTATCAGTCAAAGATCAGGGTTGAGGACGACCAGTTGGGAGCTCCCTCGGGTTCAGTTCATCCTAGCAGATTCGCAGCCAAGCCCCCGAGGGACATAGACCGGGAATTGAGATTATACAAAGAATGATACCAGCCATATGCCGAACGAAGAAACAATGGCCCAAGCCGTAACCCCCTTCGGAATGATCAGAGAAATGATCGAGGTCGAAGTTCTCGGGGACTCATGAGTAAGAGCGGTTTTGATAAATATTCCGACCTCGCAGAGGCTCCCCCATTATCAGAATACAATTTCAGCATAGATGCGTCGGGGATTGTCTCAGCTACTGGGAGAATCAAAGACACCAAGTGGCCCAAGCCAATAAAGACCGATCCTTCTCAAAGGAACCCGAATTTGATGTGCAAGTATCATGGCACACATGGTCATCGAACAGAAGACTGCAGACGGCTAAGGAAAGAAGTGGCTCGTTTGTTCAACAAGGTCCACCTTCGAGAATTCCTACGTGATCAGGCTAAGAATCACCTCCGAGAAAGAGATGCAAAGAAAAATGAGTAAGAAGAACCACAGCACGTAATCCACAAGATCATTGGCGGACCAAAACCTGATTACCCATTCACCCCCCAGACCGGATATACAATTAGTTTTGGAATCCCACCCCAAATCAAGGTCTAAATTCCCTCATTTGTAAAATTCCCAATTCCCCCAAAATCCCTAATTTCTACCTTTGAACAAGAGGAGTCGATGTCCCTCAACGACCTGTATTCAAATGCACCAAGGTGTTAATTACAAGAAAAAGACAGACTCAGAGCTATATGCCCGAGGACGTCTTATCGTTTTATGACGGGGAAGCAGAAGGCATATCTCAACCTCACAACGATGCCCTGGTAATATCTATCCTTTTAAATAAAATTCAAATTAAACATGTTTTAGTGGATCCAGGTAGCTCAGCAAATATAATTAGATCGAGGATCGTGGAACAACTCGGCCTGCAAGGTTAGATCGTACCTATGTCCCGGGTCCTGAATGGCTTCAACATGGCGAGCGAAACAACAAAGGGAGAAATCACCTTGCCAGTAAACGTAGTCGGGACCATACAAAATACGAAGTTCCATGTGATCGAAGGTGACATGAGGTACAACACACTCCTTGGGAGACCATGGATACACAGCATGAGGGAAGTGCCTTCAACTCTTCACCAAATGATAAAGTTCCTGTTACAGGAAGGAGTGAAAACAGTCTACGGAGAGCAACATACTACAAAAGAAATGTTTTCTATCGAGGAAATGGTGTCGGTACCCGAGCCATTGGCCTCGAAGAAATCGAGCAACACAGATAAGTAGGCGGCTAAAAAGGCATCGCAACAGATAATCGAACTCCTCAAAATAGGATCTATTCGGGAGGTAAAGTACCCCGAGTGGCTAGCCAACGTAGATATAGTCCCTAAAAAAGGAAACAAACATAGAATGTGCGTAGATTATAAGGAGTTGAACAAGGCATGTCCGAAAGATTCTTTCCCATTGCCCAACATCGATCGTATGATCGAAGCCATGGTCGGCCACGAGATTCTAACTTTTCTCGACGCCTACTCCGGGCACAATCAGATTCAGATGAACCCGGAGGATAAGGAAAAGACTTTATTGTTATTAAATTTGGAACCTATTGTTACAACGTGATGCCCTTCGGGCTGAAAAAATACAGGAGCTACATACCAACACCTAGTTAACAAAACGTTCAAAGAACGAATAGGAAAAACACGGGAAGTTTGTATTAACGATACATTTGTTAAGTCCCTGTGCGCAGAGGACCATCCAGTTCATTTGCAGGAAACATTTGTGATCATAAGGAGATACAACGTGAAGCTTAGCTGGGAGAAATGAGTCTTTGGGGTTAGCTCGGGTAAGTCCCTCGGCTCCATGGCGCCAAATCGAGGTACCAAAATCAAAGCTATCGAGGGTATGACGATAGTGGGTAGCGTGGAGACCGTGCAAAGGCTAACGGGGAAAATAGCTACCTTAGGTCAACTCACTTCGAGATCGGTGGATCGGAGTCACCAGTTCTTCTCTTTGCTCAAGAAGAAAAAGGACTTCGCGTGAACCCCAGAATGTCAGCAAACCTTAGAAGAGTTAAAGCGACATCCGCCGAGCCCACTTTTGCTTCACACCCCGAAGATGAGTTAAAAGCGAGAAGCATCACTTGTTCAAATGACCGCGCAAAAGCAAAGGATCGAAAGATAATACTATAGGAAGACCAACCTTCGACATTTCGAAGTCGAGGACTTAGTTCTACGAAAGTCATCCCTGATACTCGAGATCCAAATGAAGGAAAATAGGGCCGAATTGGGAAGGACCTTAGTGAGTCCTCGGAGTTGTCGGTAAAGGATCTTACGAACTCAGCACGATGAAAGGTCAACAACTTCCAAACAATTGGAATATATCATTGCTCAAACGATACTACTGCCAAGGTACGATTTTATCCTTTTGTCCATTTGAGTTTAAAACTAACTCATTACAGATTTTGGATCGACGGCATACGATCTCGAAGGCATCGTGTTTTACGCGAAGGTCTTAGGTTTTAAAGCATGCGTTGCACTCTTTTTCCCTTAGATCGAATTTTGTCCCAAATGGGTTTTACCGGCAAGGTTTTTAATGAGGCAACAACTACGTGCTACCTAAGGAAAACTCAACAGTATCCAAGGCTTCTTTTCAATCAACCTCGAATACTGGGGCATCAACCTCTGATGGTTATATTTTGAGGAAAATGCTTCGCGCCTAATAGGGCCTCGATAGGAAAACTTTGTAATGGGCCAAACGGTCAGATGAATTGTGTCCGTATAGAATAGTCGAGCCCCAATGGCAAAGCATGTACGCATGTATCAATTACTTGAAGAAGCATTCTGTTAATATCAAAAACACTTTGTGTCTCAAAGAAGTCTACTATTATACGAGCTCTACACCTATAATCCTACGGGAAGTGGATCAAGAGCCAAAGCATAAAAGCAGCCCCAAATACCCGAGGACTATCATCGACAGTCGTACATCCGAGTCATCAAAAACTCGGACTTGTAAGGTCTCAAAGAGGCATCCCGTCAAAACAAAGGCCAAGGTCAAAATACTCGGGGACTAACTTTTCGAACAAGCTCGAAAAGTTATCGGGAAACAAGTCCAAGTGACATACCCGAAGGCTACGGCCACACTAAAGACTACGGCTACGGCCAAAATAATGCGGTCAGAGACGTCCGACTTCTGCTATAAATTAAAGGCCTTCAAATATTAAAAAAGTCGGTTAAATCAGGCTACCCTCGGCAAAACAAAATATAAAGGGCTTCGATAAATTCAGCCCCCGAAAAATCTGAGGGCCTCAATAAATCTAGCCCTCAAATAATCCAAGGGCTTCGATAACATCGGCTTTTGGAAATACCTCAAGAGATATTCAATTATGTTTACACAAACAAATTACTAATAAGGTTACGATACGTCAAGCCTTCGGAAAAACCCAATGGGTACAAAAAATACATGTTATGGCATAACTAAATTTTCACTAAGTCTTTTAGCCCAAATGAGGGAAAAATTATATAGCCATTTTAGAGGCCGAAACGGCCCAACTTAAAGAGCCTAAGGGCCAATTTTTAAAAAGAGCCTAAGGGACAACTCAAAAGAGCCTAAGGGCCAACTAAAAAAGCCTAAGGGCTGATATATAAGAGCCCAAGGGCCAAAAACCTATAGCCCGAGACTCCGCTCTCATTTCGATTTGGACTCAAGGTTCACAATACCCCGAGCTTACATCGGATCAATTTAAACTTAGCTCAAAGATTATTATATCTATCAATAAGGATCTAAGGGTTTATTATATCCCGAACCCCAATCCTTCAAACGAAGTTTTCCATAAATAAAGGCAATATTAAATCCAGCACAAACCAAAGATGAGATAAAAGTTCCCCTAGTATTTCTAAAAGATGATTACAAGAGATATTTACATAAGGAAGGCTTGCACAGAAACAAAATAAAGAAACCTAAACTACTTCGGGGTCATATCTTCACCGGCTACAGGAGTCGCGTCTTCGAAAGCCTCACCCTCGGGGACTTCATCTTCGTCTACTCCACTCACGAAGCCAATAGCTGAATCATCCTCATCAGAAAGCAGAGCGGCAGCCTCTTCTTCCAAAAGCTTCGCCCTTTCAATATCGGTTGAGAGATCGAAGTCGCGAGCATGTACCTCCTCGAGAGTTACCCTCCATGATTGTCTCCTAGCATGGTAAAGTGCACTTGATAGCTTGACTTCTGCCGCAGCAAAGATTTCCTTTGCTCGAGCATTAGCTGCTTCGGCATCGGTCGGTACAAAGACTCAATGGCCTCAGCGTCAGATTTGGCCTTGGCCAGCTCAGTAGCGGATCTAGCTTTAAGCCCCTCGATTTCACGACCTTGAGCTAGGCTCTCCTCCTTCACACTTTGAAGCTAGCATTTGAGTGAAGCTAGTTGCTCTCGAAGAGTTTCCTTCTCAGAGACAAGATTGTCCATGCCTTGCCTCCACCCCAAGGTCTCGACCTCTTTCATCTTAAGCTCCTCCCGAAGCTGCAACACCAATTTGCCTTTCTGATGGAACTGCAAAATTAAAAGTATTAGCCGTCAAAACAAGCAAATACACAACAGACCCCCAAAGACTATGTTATCTCATCAATAAACTCAGCCCGTTCTCGGCAAGCTTTCATCAATTCCACTCGTAGATTGTTGATCTCCCCCTCTTTCTTGACACACAGGATTTTAAGGTTGTCCCTCTCTTTTGAGACTTTCTTAAGCTCAGCTTTGCATCGGGCAAGCTCAGTACGAGATTTGGCGAATGCTCGTCGGTGAAGCGACATGGCCTTTTCACAAGGAAAGGAGGTCAGAACCAGAAAGATGAAGATTAAGCTCGAAATAATAAAAGACAAAACTTACTTGTTTGAGGAGCTTTTCAACTTCCTTAAGAATAAACAAGGAATTAGGATCGGGACCCTCTTCGATTCCCGCACGACACTCCCGAAAAATATCGTTCTCTTTGTGAACCATTGCCACATCAAGAGTATCCATATCCTGGGCATCCCGGAGTTGCCCTTCAGAAAACATCGGGCCCTGCGGCGAGTCATCTATGTTGATTACCCCAAGTGACTTACTTGGGGTATTATCCTGTCTTTGAACAGCCTCGGAGTTAGGCTCTTTGAACTCACTCGCCAAACGTCCCCCTGGACGAGGAGCACCTTTTCTGCCTGATGGCTCGGGGACTTTGCTCAAGCTCCCCTCTAAAATTTCTTCGGCTCTAGATTGAACCGCCTCCATTGCTGTCGGATCATTAGTCTTCGAAGCATCAAGGCTTCCTCCTTCCTAAGCTACCAGAAGGTAGTAATCATCCTCTTCCTCTTCTTCCTGATCCCAAAGGCATTGAGTCGTTTCCAGAGATAAGGCCATAGTGTCAGCCTTGGGCTTTCGAACTTTGCTATTCTTTCGCCTCAGGGTATTTGCAGACGACACTCTCTTTCTCTTTATTTCTTTGGGAGGCTTTGAGATCTCTTCTTCACCAGGTGGGGGTGGTCGCATTCAAAAGCTTCCCCGAGACCTACATAAAAGATGAAGTAAGTATTGCATTAAGAAACACAAGTAAGAAAACAAGAAAGCTCACCATGCTTTTTTGCCTCCCATCGGCCCTTGGCTAAATCGTGCCAACAACGCTCCGCATATGAAGAAGTAGAGGCTAGTTGGCGGACCTAACCCTCGAGGTCCTGGACTGCTCCAAGAAACCAAGCAACAGTTGCATCATCGGAAAAGGATTATATTGATAAAAAGACAAAACGAGGAAAGTAAAAAGGGAAGCAAGGTATGAAGTTATTTACGTTTCATATTCCATTCCTGCGGGAATGGCATCCTCTCAGCAGGAATCAGGTCAGAGGTCCTGACTCGAACAAAATGGATCATCCACCATCGGTCTTTGTCCTCATTGATGCTAAAGAAAAGAGATTTCAAGGATCGGCGTTGCATTTTTATCAAACCACCTCGGTATAGTCAAGGTCTGTACAGCCTGATTAGGTGGTCGAGGGTGAAATGCACCCCTTCAACTTGGCTCGAGGAAAATCTGATCAGATGAACAATCCGCTAGAATGAAGGGTAGATCTGGCCAAGCATCACTTGGTATCGTTGGCAGAAGTTGAGAATAACTAGGTCTACAGGACCCTAAGCTGGATTTGCCGGGCCCAGTGTGAACGGGTAGGTGTACACGCTTAAGTACCCCGCTTTATGGGTAGTGATGTCCTCTTTCGAGGAAGGAATCACTACATCCTTGTCACCCCAGTTGCAATCCTTCTTTACTTGCACGAGATCGTCTTTGGTTATCAAACAGACATATCGAGACATGGGCTACCATCGGTCTGGCGTCGATATAGGTTACTCAATCTTGAAATCACATGTTATTTCGCATGGTGGGGGAATGCACTCCTCAATACAAGGGGACACTGTTGGTTTGCCCTTGGTCGATCGAGAAGATGAAGAAGCATTTTCTTTTTGGGGAACCGATTTAGAGGTCTTGGCCATTATAATATGGAAATTCAAGAAAATGGAGAATGCTGATAGTGAAGAGAAGAAGGAATTCAGAGAAAGCAAAAGAGCTAATAAGACTTTGGGAATTATTTGAGAATAAAGTTTGCAAGATTGTGAAGTTTATCTATTTATAGAGGCCATTTAAGCGTGCTGAGGAAGCTGAAAAGCCAATCGTCAGTCGCTTCCAATCAATAACTTTGGGAATCGCACAAAAAGCAACCTTTTAGTTACTTTAGCCGCTGACATCACGAGATGGGCATTAGGATCGAGGCGTCAAAGATTAATTCATTTTTTATCGATATATTTCGAATTTGAGCAAAATGTTCACTCGACTACTAAGCCCAAGGGCTATCCGAGTTCGAGAAAATTCTCATTTGGGAACTATAAAAAGGCCTAAGGGCTAACTCTATTTCGAGTTCGGGCAAGTGCTTGCTCAACTACTAAGTCCAAGGGCTACCCGAGTTTGAGAAAATTCTCACTCGATGATTATCTACGAAGCCTAAAGACAAACTTTATTTCAAAGTCGAGACTTTGCTCTCACTAACTCTGACTCAGGAGTTCCGTTGTCCCGAGCTTGCAACAAATCGATCTAAGCTTAGCTCGAGGATTGACAAGAATATTAAGAGGTATTATATTGATCGATTAAAAACCTAAGGGTTTATTATATCCCGAGTCCGATATTTGGACTAGTCGCTAAAAGTTAAACAATCAGATTTTCCACAAGTAAAGACGGAATGAAATTCAACACGAGCCAATAGGGAGACAAAGGGATCTTTTATATTTACAAGAGATGGTTACAAAATATAACTACAACATCCGTGAGAGGTACTTACACAGGAACAAAGAAGCAAAAAACAAAAGCCAAGAACTTAATCTACTTTTAAGACCACGTCCTCGAGAGCGTCATCATCGGGAACCTCCTTCCCGAGGATCCCATTTTGATCTTTGAAAACGTTTGTGTGCCCAAAGAGATGTAGGGCAGAAAGCCCTCGATAAATGTAACTATGTCTCCAGCAGCGGGGGTTGAGCATTCCGTTAAGATATTGGGCCATAATCCGTTAAAAAGAACATCAAAAGAAAAAGACCAGAAGGGAAGACCAGAAGATGCAGTTTCACTTTCTAATACAAGAAAAACCAAAGGGTCGCGAGATGCACGAGCAACGATCCAAGAATGTTCTTCCTTGGGATATTGTTCCGGCATGGGATGTAAAAGTTAGTATATGATAGTGCCACCTCATTCCATGAAAAGCAAAAGGAATTAAGTGTCACACCAGATTGAAGTTAAGAGAGATGAGCAGCAATGTAAAGTTCGCGTATTTTCTGATACGGGAAGGATTCGACGCCCTTCTCTCGTTGTCTCGAATCGAAGCTTTGAAAAAGGGAGACTTGGCGTAACTGGTAAAATTGCTGCCATGTGACCTTGTGATCATAGGTTCGAACCATGGAAATAGATGATTAAAGAAGGAAGCAAATAAGGGAAAAGATCAAAAGTAGGTGAAGATGAAAAAAGTACAGTTCTTTGTTTAAAAGAGTGGCCTCCTATTTATAGAAAGGCGGTGACAGATCGACGACGTAAATGGTCGACCAACGCTGGAGCGCATTTGATGTTTTGGGGAAGCGTGCTGACATGACATTTCCGATCACTTCAAGCGCCTACGTCACGAGCTTGACGTCATTATAAGAGGTTTGAGAGTATCGAGGTTCGAATCGTTTCTTATCATCTTACTCTAAGAAATACGGGGACTATATGTATACGGTCAAAATCGTATGCCTCCGACTTAAAGGTTCGAGGGCCCATCCTGAGTCCGAGTTCGGGTAAGATCAAGTTCGAGCTTGAAAGCCCAGACCCGAGTTCGAAGGCGAAGTGCGATGCATACCGAGGTCAAGTGTGTTCGACCCCAAAATAGTACCGTTGTGGATTTGTACCAGTACGAGTTAGATTCCTGCCACGTCCCCAAAGTCATGGCACAAATCCCGAAATATGATTGTACTATTCTTTACTAGGCGGTTAGACAACTGTACCAAAAATATTTCTTACTGTAAATGGAAATATTCCTTATTTAGGGTTTCCCTATTATATAAAGGGTACCCCAATCATTTGTAAGATATCTTATCATCACTGAGAAAAGAATATAAGATTTGTTTTTTTACCTATTGTTCATCAGCATTGTCCTTTAGCTCCATTGTTCTTGCTTTATTTTTATTACTTAATTGTTCTTAGTGCTCTGAGCTACCTCGAGGTCACTGCTGTTTGATTCACTCCTATCTTTTATTTCTGTTTCATATTTCTTGATTACTAATTGGTATTGAACTAAATCACATATCTTTAAAACCACTAATCAAATTTAATTGTTACTTATATTTTCGAGGTAAACAAAGAAAGAAGGTAAAAGTGCCAAAAAAATGAGAGAAAAGATAAATATAATTGCTGAATATAAAAGGGTGCCACATCACCTTGCCAATGGCGCTCCTTTATATTTATATATAGATTTTATACTTCATACCAAACGCTATAAGATAATACTGATTTTTATACCATGATTGTATTCGCTTATACTTGTTATGACCAAACGTGTATTAATTAACAATTTTGAGATTAAATTTCATAAGGACAAAAAATGTCCTTTTAAAATACATAATTTATGTGTAATAATTTTTTTTATTAGCTACAGCGTATAAAGCAATCTTTGCATTATTAATCATCAAATAAATATACTCTACATTATTATTTCGCATAATTAACTAATATGTGAACCAAACGACTTCTTATTAATCGATTAAGAACTTCAAGCAAGTTGCAAACCACACCAAAGTACTTGCAGATACTTGGGAAAAATCGATTTAACTTCAAAATTATTTACACATATAGGACTGCCGCTGGCTACAGCTTCTCTTCTTCCATTGTTTTGTTAATTTATTTTGTTTCCAATATTCGGATAACACAGACGAACAAGCACATATTACCTAAGGTGGTGCGTTAGGTTGAAAATTCCAAAATCAGAACTCTCTTCAGTTCTCTAAAAGTCAGCGGTTGACTTCAAGAACAAGAAATACTAAGAAAAATTGATGGTGGATGTACTAAATTCACATATTTCATTTTCAAGAAAGCCATATAAACCAAGTCTATATCCCCCAAAAGAAACCACACGTTGAAAACATAGAATTGAGAGACATGAAATTTCAAGATAACCAACATTTCAGCCACCACCATATTTTAAAATCACTTGTTCTTAATGAAGGTGACGAACTTCAATGCCAAGCCTGTGAGCAGCCTATTTTCGAGCCATTTCATGGCTGCATCTCTTGCAATTTCTACCTCCATGAGAATTGTCTCAACGCGCCTCGTTCTCTGGTACACCCTTCTCATCCTTCTCACCCTTTAACTCTTCTTCCAACACCAACTTATTCTAGCCGATCTTTTACCTGTAATGCCTGTGGATCTGAAGGAAAATCATGTAGCCTAAGTTGTGCTCATTGTGACTTTGATTTGCACTTGAAATGTGCTCTTTTGCCTCAAACTGTCTTATTTGACCAACACCATCATGAACTTAAACTTACATTTGGTTCCCCTTTTGATGATGAGGATGAAAACACCATTTTTGTTTGTGATCTCTGTCATGGAAAGACGGATCATAATTACTGGTTGTATTATTGTGCTGGTTGTGATTTTGGAACACATATTGAATGTTATGTCAACAAACCGAAAGAAAATCCTGTAATCAAGAAAGCAATCATTGAACCAGTCATTAGTACACCAACAAGAAGTCCAATAAAAAAAACAGAGAAAAAATCAACCAAGAATCCTATAAAAAGCCCCAAAATGAAGCCACTATCTCCGGACGAGAAACCAAAAGAAAATGAAGGAGAAGAAAAGGCAGTGATCATGAAATCAAAGGAAGAACCAGTCAAGAAAGCAATCAATGAACCAGTCATTGCTGCACCACCTAAAATTGCAGTAAGGAAAACAAAGAAAATATCAGCCAAGAGTCCTAGAGAAAATCCCAACATGAGGCCAGTAGCTGAATCATTGGACGAGGAACCAGCAGAAACTTCAGCAGATAAACCAAAAGAACATGAAGAAGGAGAAGAAAATGCAGTGATCATGAAACCAAAGGAAGAACCAATCAAGAAAGCAGTCAATATTGATCCGGTCATTAGTGCACCAATAAAAGGTTCATCAGTTAGGACAACAAAGAAAAAATCAGCCAAGAATCCTAGAGAAAATCCCAAAATGAAGCCAGTATCTGAATCACCACCAGACGAGAATTCATCAGTCGAAACGGAAGAAAATGAAGAAGGTGAAGGAGAAGGAGAAGAAGAGGAGTCAGAATTATCATATTATGAAGCTCAGCGCAGATTGAAAGAACAACATATGAAACACATGCTCATGATGCAAGCTCTGGACAATGCTGCAAGCTACGTTGGGCCATCACGCGGTTATAATTACTATTATTGACCTTTCATTCAACTTCATCACAGTGACGAAGATGAAAGTTCAGTAATCTTGCACATTCAGGATTTGCCACAGAGTAATATGTTGAGTTCCAGATGCTATGATCTGTTGGAACACATTGATTTGATTGAAGTATTTCTAGATTTCCCTGCGTTTCAATATTGGTATTACATGTTTTTTTGAAGTACTAATTTCTATATTTGAATGGTGTTATATGTATATGTTTGTTATCATTCACTGCATTTCCTTTATTGCTGTTAGCTATTTAACACAATCTGTGCTGTCATCTTTTTCAATTTCTTGACAGTAATAATTCTGGACGTTAGCAAAATGACAGGAGAGACATCAAATCCAAAGATGTCATCTTTTTGCTTTTCTCTATTCTTATTTAACACCTTATAATATGGTTACTTCTTCTAAATCATGCCGTTGGAAAATTTGACCACTCTCTTCCTCCAAAGAAAAAAGAAAAATAAAACAAGTTCTGCTAAGTGCTAATACATGGAGAGCACAAAACGTACAAATTTAATCTCTCAATAAAGTTTGTAAATTATGATTATCCGATGCATAGCACAATTGTTTATACATTGAGGGGAACGTTGAAGCTTCAAAGTTTTTCATACATTTGTTGTTGAACCTGGATTATCAAGACTGGTACTTGCAGTTAAACTAGGCATGTAACTAACCAAAAAATTAAGCTTAATGAAATTGATAATCCAGAAGTTTTATTAGTCAGATCAAAGGATTACTACCACAACTACTTCTACACATCAAAAGTTAACAAGAGAAGCGACATTAACATCCTAAGATCTACACTCTTACCAACCTAGAAACAACAAAACTATACAAAAGCCAGAAGAAAACAGTCCATAACAATTTATCTTCTTCTGCTTCAATGGCCACCTCAATCTACTACACTTTTCTTCTTCTTCTTTTTTTGTTTTTATGATGGTGGTGTTCGGAGCAGCTTGCGGGCACCTCAATCTCCTACACTTCTCTCAGAACCCGCTTCATTATCCGACCCGTTTCCATTTTCATCTTCACCACCTTCTAAATACCGAACCTTTTTCCTCAATTCCTCCAACTCCCTCTCCATTACATACATTTTCTCTTTCAACTCCGTGTTTTCTTCCTCCAATCTCTCAATATGTTCTTCCACGTCATCAACTCTGTAACCAAACCCAAATGCATCACGACCCGACCCGCTATTTCTCGGGTCATATATCATCTCAAAACGGCTCAAATCATGGCTTAATCTCTTCTCCACTTCCTCAACATCACTGTCCCACGAAACAATAACCCCTTCTCCTTCATCCTCTTCTTCATGTTCATTCTCCGGTGATCTGACCCGGATTAACCCGTTCATCGACCCGTACCCGTCTACACCCCACTCTTCCTTCGCCACGTCAGCTAAAACTTCCCTCGCCGGAGAAAACTTCGGCGTCGGTAGAACAGACGGAGTCACCGGACATGGGGAAACCAAAGAGGCGATTCCACCGGATTTTTTTGCACGGATAAGAAACGACGTCGTGTTGTGCGGAGTGAAAGGCGTAAAACGGTGATTTTGACTCTGTTTCTTCTTATGAAAAAACCGGCGCGGTTTGTTGTTCGGCCGGTGGGTTTTCCAATTACTCCGGTTTACGTTCCCTGGAGTATAACTAGGTCCTTGTGAAAAAACCGGCGCGGTTTGATTTTCGGGTCTCATTGTGGGACGTGGGGGTGGCCAAGGGTGGTAACTCCGGTTCAGCAGCTGAGACTGATTCATGATCGTTGACCAGTCGGCTGGTGAATTTCCGCACCCAGAAAATTATACCAAAATTTGAAGTGAAAAAAACCCGTAAACTTTAGTAGGAAAATCTTGTGGGAGATGGATTCATGTTTTATGTGAAGTGGAAATGGGGTTATGTGGAAAAGAAGAAGGAGAGGCACGTGGAAATCACGTGGATGACGCTAAAGCTTGAGATAAAATATGGAAGAATGCGTATCAGCTGGGGCCAAGTGTAACTATGATATATACTCCCATTACCCACTTTTTTTGGGTAACTATGCGCGTACCACCCTATATCATGAGTATACAAGTTTAAAAAAATTAAGTAACTATATTAAATAATTTGTTTGAGTTATTGAATAAAATTGTTAAAAAAGATCTCAGCTCCTAAATATATAAATATTGATCCAATTTAGATAGTTCAACAAATAAAGAAATTTTGTCTTACATATGCATTATTGTAATTTCTTGAGACATATGTGGATATTTTATGAAAATTATTGCTATTTTGTTACCTAATCAACTTTGCTCTATTTTATTTATTTCTTTCATTGTCAATGCTTTTCTTGTGGAAATAAATTGATGTACCATAAGAGTTTTATTAATTTTAAAAATAATTTTGCTTATATGACAATTTTTAATAAAGAATTAGATTGAATTATTTTGCTAATTACTATTCTCTTTCTAGTTTATGTGGATCTTTTCGCTTTTCAAGAATTAATTTGACTAATTTTTGAAGCTAAATTGAATTAGATTAACTCGATATTTTAAAGTTAATATTTGGATATTCAAAAATAATATGAAAAATACTATAAATTGTATTTTTTTCTCGTGTCAATATGCTGAAAAATTTATTTTAGAATTTTGGTCAAAGTTTATATAGCTTGAAGCTTGAAAAACTAAAAAGTTTTACATAAACTGAAACCGAGGGAGTAGTTGATCAAAGACTTAATTATTTGTTCTCAATGTTAAAAAAATTTAAAAATAATTGCATTGCGGCTTCGTACTTTTATAATAATATAAAAAAATATGGATAATTCTTAAACTCCTTTCCTAGTCGGGTAATATTTTTCTATTTATTATTTTTTTGTATAATATTCGAAATCTACATTCACTAATTTTAAAAAAAAAATACTTAATTGAATATAAACCTCTACTTTATAGCAATAATGATATACAAAAGCTTCCCCTTAGAATTCTAAATGCCCTATAAGAAGAATAAATGTCAAACATTTCATTGAAATTATAGTAAGCAAACATAAGGGGGGAAAACGCAAAAATCATATTTACCGAAAACGATAATTTTTTTAATGTCCTAATATTAAGACTTTTTATATAATTCAAATAAGGAAAGATTTAATAACCAAGATTTAAGCTAATTTCAAAGTCTTAAATATTAGAAAAATAACTAAATTACGATTTTGTCTAATACAAAGTCTATTTTTAAAGGGTAAAAAAGGCAAACGATATTTTACTAAGACATTCGTGCTTTTAATATAGTAATAGAGTATAGATATGCAAACTCATTTCTCTCATTTGAATTGACAATATTGTAATTATAATTGAATTTATCATTCAAAGTAGAAGAATATATACCTTGATATTTTGATGATTCCTTAATTCAAAACAAGATTGTCAAAATCGGTATAACTTTGTTCGTTCATATACATTATTCAGTTGTTATTAGATCATGATAAGTAGGAATTTGAAATTAAATTTTTGAGTTTTCTTCTTTGGACAAGAATTAAAATAAGGAGTTATAGTTATTTTACACAATTCAAGTAAAAAAATAATTAATATAAATTAAAATATTATTCAATTTTGAATTCTAAATATTAAGAGTTCCTATTATAGCAAAACTTTACTTAATTTTTAAATTTTAAATAAAATAATTAATGATAATGGTATCTAATATAAAAGATGATGTATGTGTTATCCGTTATTATTAATTAAAGTACTTATAAGTATAAAAATGTATAATTCACCTTAAACACTTTGCCTACTTGTGAAAAAATAGACTTTACGCTACTCACATGGTCGAAAAAAGAAATGGACAAAGAATTGGTATTTGAAACATGCTTAATGATTCTTAGGTGTATAATTCTACAAAATTAGACCGAGACAAAAAAATTCATTACAATTCCTATTGTGTAAAAACTTGGAAACATGGAAGGGTTATATGTAAGGAAAATAGTTACACTAAATATAGAAAAATTATCCAAGTAAAATCTAACTCAATTTCAGATTCCTAAATATTAGTTTTACATAGTTCTGTAGACAATAAATTTGGATCGAGAAAATAAAATCAAGACCGAAAAAATATCGCAACAATCGTAGTATTTTATTACGAATATTTGAGTGTTACAATCTCTATGAATCCTCTGATTCTACTTTTCTATAGTAAATAAATACAAGGGCCTTTGAGCTTGATCTTGAATATGTATTTGTTGCCTCGAACGATGATCTTGTTCTTGAGCTTGAACTTGATTACTTGAACTTGACCTTGATTTGTTCTTCGCTCTTGAACTTGCACTTGATTTTTTGAACTTGAACTTGAAGGCTGAAACTTGTGGAGGAATTTGCAGCGTTTGATCCACGAGCTCTTTCTTGCTTCTTGTTATAACTTCTGGTCCCTTCTTTGAGTTATGAAGACCCCTATTTATAGTTGTGGAAGGGAGGAGTTGTGATAAGAACAAACTATTTCCGACCAATCAAATTAAATTGTGACATGGCCGCATTTGATTGGCCAGAACATATCACTTGCACACGTGGCGCGATTTCATTGGCCTTTTAGCGTGACTGGATATGCCTTGTCATTTTGACACATGGCATGGTCCTATTGGCTCTTCCGCTTGACTTGGCGTGCCACGTCATTTCACGCGTGGCACCGAACTGGGCCTCTAGGAAGATGACATCTTGGGCTTAATGAAGTGGGCTCATCGCTTTAGCCCAATTAAATGGGCTAGCCCAATGG
The DNA here is from genome assembly GCF_000715075.1 of Nicotiana tabacum. Taxonomy (NCBI): domain Eukaryota; kingdom Viridiplantae; phylum Streptophyta; class Magnoliopsida; order Solanales; family Solanaceae; genus Nicotiana; species Nicotiana tabacum. The sequence continues at coordinate 85,776,172 of NC_134086.1, forward strand.
ATTAAGACTTATTTATTTAATCCATATATATTGGACTTATATAATTAATTCAATTATATTAGCCCATATATTTATTTGGACCAATATATCTTGAATTTAAAATATAGTCCAAATTATTTTATGAATTTAATTTTAATAAAATTTATATGCCTACAAATGCCCCCTACTTCAAGACTTGTTGTGTGAATTTAAAAGACTAGGCTTGAAATACACGTAATATATATATATATATATATATATATATATATATATATTACTTGAAAGCTATCCCGAAATAGAATCCTCACTTTCCTTGAATTAAGAAAAGTATTAACATGTTACTTGGATTGTATGAATATATGTAATGACCAACCATCAGTAACATTGGATATTAATGAAACTCTTTTTGCTCTTTGCAACAAAGAGACTTTCTATTTTTTTTTATTCAACATAAAAATTCTTTACGTGGCCATCTTGATGGGAACAATTCTATTTGTATAAGCAATTGTCATCCACATATTACTAATTGTACACGAAGTGTTTTGCAAATTTCCAAATCCTACTTCAACTCAAAGTGGCCGAATTGATACTGAACAAAGATTAACTTGCCGTCAGTAACCAAATCCTTCAAGGAGACATATCATATTACTGATTCCCACATCGTTATTATGCCTTTGCAAGCCATCCTCGGCACTTGTATATATAGACGCATGCTCTACAATCGTGAATATCAATATCCTCCGCTTGCAAGCTACCTTGTGTCCACGTTTGACTACTCGGAAGCATTGACGCGAAGGTAATTTCTTCTTCTTTTCTTGTGCTTTTCTTGTTTTGTTGTTCCTTTTTTTTGTAGGTCAAGTGAACATATAGGTCAAGTGAGAAAGATATGTTCTTGTTTAACAAGATGATCCACGCATGAAGAAGATAATCTTGGGGTGTGAGGGGATGAGTATTCATCCTTGCCCGATTCTTAGAGAGATTACTCTCAATGTGGCCCAATTCTTGGAGAGATTACTCTCAAAATGGCTCGATTCTTGGAGATATTACTCTCAATGTGGCCCGATTCTTGGAGAGATTACTCTCAAAATGGCCCGATTCTTGAAGAGATTACTCTCAATGTGGCCCGATTCTTGGAGAGATTACTCTCAAAATGGTCTGATTCTTGGAGAGATTACTCTCAATGTGGCCCAATGCTTGGAGAGATTACTCTCAAAATGGCCCGATTCTTGGAGAGATTACTCTCAATGTGGCCCAATTCTTGAAGAGATTACTCTCAAAATGGCCCGGTTCTTGGAGAGCATTTCATCTATTTAGACCTTTGTACCCATTCTAATATTCTTGATTCGGACTTTGATGACCCCTCTTTTCTTTTTCTTTTTTTTTTAGCACGAAGAGATGGCAATTTCAGTGACTATACCTCACCTTCCTCAAAACTTAGATATCTCATCATCGAGACTGAAGATGGCATAGAACAAACCAAGCTTTTGGTTCACACCTCACAAGCTGGCCGATATGCAGCCCCATGGCCTCCTCTAAGGAACTCCCTTCATGTAAAGAACTGGACCTTGGAACACAAACCGATTTCTAATCCATTATCCAAGATGTGGTCTCTCCAAGCGCCAATCCATCGCCATGTAAATATTGCTAGCACCCTTCCAAACTTAGGAAGTCGCATAATTCAAGGCAAAGTACATTGGGAAAACACAACAACAATCGAGGGTGAGTATCATCATATCCCAGGATATTGGGAATGGGCTGAAGACGTACTTGGTGGAAGCCAACAATCTCTGAGTACAACAAAGATTTACGATGTTGTCTATGCCTCACTTTTCACTTATGATCGAAACTCGAACATTTTGCAAGCATTTTGTGAGGCTTGGTGCCCCAAGACGAACACACTTTTTACATCAGTTGGGGAGCTATCTATATCTCTTTGGGGCTTACATATCCTTGGGGGTTTGCCCATTGCGGGTTCTCAGTACGAAGAAGTGGTACCTGAGACAAGGGAACTCATCAGTTTGAATGAAAAACAAGTCAGATTTATTCCTCGATCTTGCGAGTATTTATTTGCCTCATTTCATCATCTTAAGGAGGGTACGGGTGCTACCCAAAAGGTCTCCTTCATCAAGTGGACAAGTTTTTGATATAAAAAAACTTTAATATATAGGCCTGCCCCGTTGCGAAAGGAAAAGAAATCTGCACGCCTAAAGTCAACACATAATCCTAACGGAGTTATTCCCGAGACGACGAGGTGGTCGAGTGATCAAGAAACTATATTCTCTAAGCTTAGGGTGAGGTCTGACAAGAAAGATGAGACATATGTAGCGGCATTCTTATCAATTTGGCTATGTGCCTTTGTGTTCCCCAAGGTAGAAAACTCCATTCGTCCTGAGACTTTTAAGATGGCAAGCATGATGGCAGGCGGGCGACAGATTAGCCTTGCAGTCCCAGTTTTAGCGAGTATTTATCATGGTTTGAATAAGATTTCGCGTTCTTCCCAACTCGATCAGGTCAAAGTTTCTTTTCCCATTCATTATGTTTATGGCTGGCTTGCACATTACTTCAAAACCCACTATCCACTTGCTAAGGGTCCGTTTGTCCCTTTGATGGTGGCATACTCAGGAAAAGGGGCTGCAAGGTACTTTGACGAGAAGGATGGAAGAAAACGCATCCACAATGAGGAGGATATAGTTTGGGCACCAACAATGTTAACCAATTCCCATCCTTATTATTACGTGGATAACGATGCCCCTCAAGAATTGGAATCAAATTACTTCATGAGCTTACGTTTTAATTACTTTCCTTTGAGGTATGGTAACTCATTCATCATCGAGCCATATAGCCCGCATCGGTTTGGTCGTCAATTTGGATTTTACCAGAATGTCCCCGGCTTTTTGGAGAACGATATCCGCAACACCTCTCTAGATGAAGGAATCAGATTTTGGAGGATTTGCACACTGTATCGATCTATGTCACGTGCGATTTTTCCCCCAGTGGGAGATCCTATGGAGAAGCCTTTCTCCACTAATTATATGTCTTGGTGGGAGAAAGCGCATGAGAAGTTTCTCGAGAATCACTTACAAGCTTTGGTAGACAATGTTGGGCTAAAGTCTACAACTCCTTTAGGAGGTGAAGATCAAGGTATTGGAAAGACGCTCACAAAAGTTAAAAAATATCAACTTCAATCCCAAAAGTAGTTACGCAACCTAAAAAAATTAAGCTTAAATCCTCAAAGGCAGCTTTGAAAGAAGTGGTGTGCACTTCAACAGCTATAGAGACACACCCTCTAGTTCTTCCATTTAACACGCGTGTTCCTCAAGACACAAGCCAGAGTACCAATGAAGATCAAAATTGGAAAAGGAAACGGCCTAACCCAGTAGAGATCTTAGAGGTTCAAAGTGTTGATAGTCCCTCAAGAACGCATACAGCTTGTAACAAAGAGGTAAAATACAATCGCCTTGCTCATTCCTCTTTTTTTTTAGGAGTAGCTTCACTATAAGTTACTTTCTTTGCCTTTTCTTTATGCAGTTAAACACCATTGGGCATCCGATAGTATCCTCATAGGACAAGCCGCAAGTGAGTGATGAATCTATTGGAGGGCCTATGTGTAAAGTGAAGTCATCGTCAAAGGCGTCATCTCTTCCTCATGACGAATCCCTAAAAAGACAAACTCCAAATGATATAACTCGCATTTCACCAATGACAAATACAGCGGTATCTATATTTGAAGGAAAAAGCATTGTTTTCAATCGCAAGAAGGAATTCATTTTGGGACTTTGGGAGGATATTTGCAATAGGCTCTCCAAAACTCGTCCGAAATTGCTCTCATCTTATAGGGAGAAAATCTTTGAGATTTTCGAGGATATGAAGAAGACGAATAATCTGGATTTTTCTCCATTAGAAGATTTACTGAATTCTCTTTTTGAACTTGCCGCATCATATGACCAAGAGCGATCCAATATGGCTGATAAGACGAGTGAAGATGAGAAGCTAGAGCTGATTTCCAAAGCTAAAGAGCATCTCGAATCGTTCAAACTTGATGCAAGTGAGAAAGTCAAGAAAGTTTCCTCTAGTGAAAAGAAATTGAAGAGAGTCGTGAAGAAGTTGCAGACATTACAACAAGAGAGGGAGAACCTCGAAGGTGTTATAGAAGCGACTCAAAAGGAGGTTAAAGAGATTCAGAAAAAAAATTCAACTGCCGAGACTGAGGTCTCTTCATATGACAACATAAATTTGTTGACTGTTGATGATTCGTCCAATTTGGAGGAGAAGAAGAAGAACTTGGAGACTAGCTGTCAAAATTTGATCAACTACAAATTTTGTTTAGATTAGGCTGTTAGCAGTATCTCCTCTTTTATTTTTTTTATATTAAGTTGACCTAGTGGATATTTATTTCATCTTAGATAAGATTGTTTCTCATTTGCTTTACATTACCCGACATTTATCTTAGTTGCATAATTTTTTACTTTACGCACTTGTAACGAAAGGTTCATATCTTATCGTGGGAGAGTCCAAATAATGAACTATTTGATTTTTCGAAAATTAGATTTCAATATCTAAAATATATCCAAAATTCAGAATCAAGCACCTTCAGAATCGCCCCAGATAATATTTTGGGACCAACTTTAGATCCTACCACGTTAAAAATTTCAGATTTGCGCAGTCTCACCAAAAAATTCATATCTTGGTGTAAAAATATCGAAATTGCAAACCGTTTGATTTCAAGAAAACTAGACTTCAAGATATAGAGCATATCCAAAATTCTAAATCAAACAATTTCAGAATCATCCCAAATAATATTTTGAAACCAACTTTATATTGCACCTCGCTATCAATTCCAGATTTGCCCAGTCTAACTAAAAAATCATATCTTGGTGTAGGAACGTTGAAATTATGAACCGTTTAATTTCTGGAAAACTAGACTTCAAAATCTAGAATATATCCAAAATTCTCAATCAAATAACTTCAGAATCGTCGCAGATTATATTTTGAAATCAACTTTAGGTTCCACTACGTTGAAAATTTCAGATTTGCGCGACTTCTCCAAAAGTTTTGTATCTTGAAGTAGGAACGTCGAAATCATGAACCGTTTGATCTACTGGAAACTAACTTCAAAATATATAACATATCCAAAATTCAAGATTTAATTCCTTATGGATACATTCAGATAATATTTCGAAGTCAAGACTAAATTCTGATACACCGACAATTTCAAATTTGCGCGACTTCACCAAATATTTTGTACTTGATATGGAAGCCTCGAGATCGGAAGACGTCTTACTTGCCAAAAATTGAAATTTAAGAGCCATATTCTCACAAATATTTTGGGGTTCAAATCTCACTGAATTTGAAACGTTGCGCCAAGCAATCATTTCCTTATACTTGTGTTTCCTTTTGACTCCTCGCTTCTCTTCCCCTTTTTTTAGGCAGAGGGCAGACTTGGAGACCAACAAACTTGAAGGTTTGGCGAACCTGAAGACATAGAGAATCCCTGAACTTCAATGCAAATATTTGACATCCTTATAAAATCGGCCCATTGAAGATATCAATTTACCAAGGAGGGTCGCCCCCTTTAAATCAAATGAGATCAAAGTTCAACAGGAGAATGGCATTTCAGCTTGATTTTGCATTCCCCCATACTTCACTCGAACAACAATTGGGGCAATATGTATCTTTTGAACTTATGCGACTGAACTTAGAATGAAACTCTAAGCTGCCTACGTACCTCGGTGAAGAGGATCAAGTCATACTGTAGTTCAGACTGAGTAGATTTGCCTAGGCCACCTCTTTCGAGATTTTCAACCTAGCGGATTTTTTTTTTTACAAACTAACTTTTGCCTAGGCTGCCTCTTTCAAGACTTTCAACCTAGCGGACTTTTTTTTTTACATCCTAACTTTTTCCTAAGCCGCCTCTTTCGATATTTTCAACCTAGCGGACTATTTTTTTTTTAGGCCGTACACAGTTTATACTCTCGCGGACTAGGAGTGTAGCAACATGCAGTTTAGGCTCGTGCGTCAAGGAGCGTGGCGACTTCAAGGATAATACTTCTTCAAAAACTTGCCATTGATAGGGCCGATCCCCATACCATCTGCATCAACCAGCTTGTAAGCCCCACTTGAATAAGCTTCTTGTACGACATATGGCCCATCCCATTTTGAAGTGAACTTCCCTACAGGTTTATGGGAAGTAATTATGGGTCTTCGTACGGCAAGGACTTGATCTCCTACTTGAAAGGATCTCGGACGAACTCTTTTATTGAAGGCGCGAGACAATCGAGCTTGATAACATTCAAGACTCTGTTGAGCTTCCAATCTCTTTTCATCAAGAGCTTCCAACTCTGCTAATCGAAGTCGAGCATTTTCTTCATCAGTGATCCCTTCTTAAATAGCCAGTCGTAACGAAGGTATTTGATGCTCAAGTGGCAAGACGGCTTCGACTCCATAAACGAGTGAATAAGGAGTCGCATGTGTTGGCGTGCGATGAGTCGTTCTATATGGCCATAGAGCTTCTTCCATACGGCCATTCCAATCTCGTTTGGATTTGAAGACAACTTTCTTTAACAAGTTGCATAGAGTCTTGTTGAATGCCTCAGCTAGACCATTGGCGGCAACATTGTACATCGAAGAGTTACGTTGCTTGAAGCCAAAGAGATCACAAATCTTGTTCATCAACCTATTATCGAATGGCTTTCCATTATCCATTATTATGTAACGAGGAATGCCAAAGCGATAAATAATGTTTACTCGGATGAAACTTGCAACATTTTCCTTTTTTACTTCCTTAAGAGCAACAACTTCAACCCATTTTGAGAAGTAGTCAGTTGCAGCCAAGATGTATAGGTGCCCACCAGAGGACTTTGGCAGTGGTCCAACAACATCCAATCCCCAAGCGTCAAATGACCAGGATGCAACAGTCGGGTGCAATATTTCAGGAGGTTGATGAATAAAATTCGCATGGAATTGACAAGCCTTGCATCTTCGAGCGTAGTCCAAGCAATCTTTTACCATCGTTGGCCAATAATATCTCATCCTTTTTATATGGAAGTGGAGCTTTGGTCCGGACTGGTGTGACCCACATACCCCAGAATGCGCCTCTTGCAAAGCTTGGAGAGCTTCTTCTTCTCCTAGGCATCGCAAGAGTACTCCCTCGAATGACCTTTTGTATAGAGTATCCTTATAGTAAAGGAAGCGAGGTGCACGATGACCGATTTCAGTCCTTCTCCTCGGATTTTCTGGAAGTATCCCATAGCATAAGTAGTCGATAATGGGTTGTCACCATTCTTCTTTCTCAACTTCATAAATAACAACAAGCTGCTTGAGTTTGTTTTCTTCACCTTCGACCTCATTTAGCGGCGGTACTACCCATTTTTGGCAGACGGTAACTTGCGCTTGGTAAGGCAGGGCTAATGATGAAGCTAGAGCAGCTAAAGCATCAGCCTTCTTATTTTCTTTCCTTGGTACATACTGAATAGTCACATCGCTGAGCCACCCCCATCAACTTTTTTGCGTAATCATGATATGGGCGTAGTTCAGGCTTCTTGACCTCGTAACTACCCAAAAGCTGACTGACCACTAACTGGGAGTCACCAAAGACTTGCAATTGCAATTGTTTCATATCAACGACCATTTCAAGCCCAAGTATTAATGCTTGATATTCAGCAACGTTGTTGGAACAGAGTTGTGTCAAGGTAAAGGAGTAGGGCAAGACTTCACCTTTAGGAGTGACAAATACTACACCAGCCCCGGATCCCCCACGATGCGCAGCACCATCAAAGTACATCTTCCATGGGGGTTGAACATCAACGACCATTGCGTCCTCATCAGGTAGTTCATCAGTTAGCTCCCAGTCATCAGGTATCAGATGATCTGCCAAGAAGTCTACCAATGCTTGTCCTTTTACAGCCTTTTGAGGGATGTACAAAATCTCGAATTGTTGAAATTGGAGGTACCATCTCGCTAGTCGATCACTAAGAACAGGTTTTGACATCACGAACTTGATGGGATTTGCTTTAGAAACAAGACGGACAACATGAGCTTGAAAGTAGTGCTTCAACTTTTGAATTGAGAAGACTAGCGCCAAACACAACTTTTTAATTGGCGAATAGTTCAACTCATTAGGTGTAATCATCCTGCTCAAGTAGTAAAGAGAGTTTTCTTTCCCCTTACTATTTTCTTGGGCCAATAATGCTCCAACAGACCTTTCCTGCGCCGCAATGTATAGTATCAATGGCTTTCCTGGTATAGGAGCTGCTAAAACTGGAGGCTTCATCAAGTAGGTTTTGATACTTTCGAAGGCATTGCTACAAGCTTGATCCCACTTGAAAGGAACGCCTTTCTTCATGAGGTGACTAAATGGTTGGCACCTCCCAGCCAGATTTGATATGAATCTTCTAAGGTATGCTAGCTTTCCTTGCAGACTCTTCAATTCATGGATATCTCGAGGCTCAGGCATTTTCAAAATGGCATCAACTTTGGCTTGATCAATTTCGATCCCTTGATGGCGGACAATGAACCAAGGAACTTTCCAGAAGTAACTCCAAAGGCACATTTCAATGGATTCATCCTAAGTTGGTACCTTCGGAGCAATTCAAATACCATCCTCAAGTCTTTTATGTGGTCACCCTTCTCTCTTGATTTCACCACCAAGTCGTCAACATAGCATTCGACATTCTTGTGGAGAAGATCATCAAAAATATTCTGCATAGCCCTTTGGTAAGTAGCACCAGCAATTTTCAAGCCAAAAGGCATTACCTTGTAGCAATAAATACACTTGGGGGTGCGAAATGCAGTAGCTCTTCATCTTTTGGTGCCATGCGAATTTGGTTATAGCCCGACGAACCATCCATGAAAGACATTGCCTCGTAACCAGTAGTAGCATCGATCATCAGCTCTAGAATAGGAAGCGGGAATTCATCTTTGGGACATGCATTATTGAGGTCCCTGAAGTCAACGCATACCCAAATTTGGCCATTCTTCTTCCTTACAGGGACAATACTTGAAACCCATGTTGGGTATTTAACTTCCCGAATAAATCCAGCTTCAGTGAGTTTGTTAACTTCAGTTTCAATCAGGGGAACCAAGCCTGGCCTAAAACACCTTTGAGCTTGTTTAACAGGGTGAGCACCATTTCTGACTACAAGGTGATGGACTGCTACTTTTGGGTTCAAGCCAGGTATCTCTTTGTACCTCCAAGCAAAGACATCCCTGAATTCTTTGAGTAACTCAATATAAGTGCTCTCTTCATCAGCTTCTAGTAAAGCACTTAGGTAGGTGGTTCTTGGTTCCTCATCGGTGCCAAGGTTAACTTCTTTTAAGGCATCAACTGTCGTCTTCACTCCTTCTTCAAGTTCAGGTGGAGCATTTTTCGCATCTTCATCTTCTTGAGGGTCCCCATCATTGAAGGATATGTGATAACATGGCGAAACATCCTCCAATTCCGCATTATCTTCCATCGAAGACGAAACACCATTCTCGCCTTGTACAGTGATATGATACGAAGAACCTACACTTTCTTCATCTTCGTTACGTTCCTTAGTGTAGACCACAGTATATGGCTTTACCTTCAGTACTTCTTCACATAAAACCACCAGTTTTGTTTGTCGCCTCATTCTGGAAGGAACCAAACTTTGGAAATCCTTAGAGATCTCCTGAATTTTGGGTAAAGCGGGTGTTCTTGTATTTCGATGATTTCTCTGGAACTTATTCCCCTTCTTTAATGGACCCAATCTCTCAAATACAGAAATTCTCACTATTGATTTTTCAAGCCGATCAAAGACAGAAGGCCTATTAGAAGCGGCAGATTCATCTTCTACAGTGATATAATTGCTACTTGCCTTTCTTATTGAGATGCGCACTGGTGACGGTTGCTTGTATCCCAGACCTTCACGAGGTTGCCTCGTTGCAGCTTCTGATGGGAGCTTCCCTAACTTTGACGGCTCGTTAGGATTGTATCCAGCTTTTGCAAATAGCTTGTAAGCGTTAGGATCGAAACCTTCATCTGTTCGTTTTGTAGGGAGTGCCACATTCTGCAAACGATTTTGGGCTACAAACCCTGCAAGCGGCTTTGAGGACAACTTTACTGCCTCAATTCGTTTTACCGGAAGAGTTAACTCCCTTAGCATCTTGGTTTGGAGATTATGTGATCCGCCCTCGTCTTTCTTCCTTTTAGGGACATATTGGAGCGCGGGACATACTTTCTTTCTATAAGATGCAATACCCCCTTTATGAGATTCACTCACGTTGGCGGGTACCTCCTCAGTAACAGTTTTGGCTTTACCAATAGTCACATCAGCTCTTTTAGTTATGGGTTCGTCATTCTTGCTTTTCGTACCATCATCAACTTTCAGCTCCTTCACAATGCGGTTCTTCAAGTAGAACTTTGCATCGGCAAAGTATGACTCAGCCTCAATGAATGGCTCATCATCGGCAACTACTGTCTTCTCGACTTTACCCTCGTAGTATTTTAAACATTGATGTTAGGTAGATGGAACAACTTTATTCTCATGTATCCAAGGCCTCCCAAGTAAAACATTGTATGAAGTCTTCGCGTCGATCACATGCAGCCATGTACTTGATTGCATATCTTCAATAGTGATTCCCAGCCTGATCGCGCCTATGGCTATTTGCCCCCTTAGTTAAATCCTTGGATCATCACACGACTTTCTGAGAGTTCGTTCATAGGAATACCAAGTTCTTTCACAGTATGGATTGGCAAAATATTCACTGAGGATCCTCCATCAACCAAAATCCGATTTACCCTTTCATCGTGCATATAGCCAACCAGGTACAATGGGCGGTTATGAGGAGTGTCACCTAGCAAAAGATCATCATTTGTGAACATGACCTTTTCCTCACAAGCATTAACTTCTTGAGGAGTGGACTCGATGGGCTTTTCCGAAGATGGTGCGAACGGTAGGTCATCACTCTTTTCTTCCCCTTTGTCAACATGGCAACAAGAGGCATCAATGCCCTCATGGGAAATCTTCGTGTGAAACCAACTTGGTAAAAACTCCTCCAAGGATTTCGTGGCTTTTGAGGGTGGTGCATCTCCACTTTTGCTTTCTTCAAATGCCTAACTGGATTCTTTTTTATTGTTTTTTACCATCATCTTCCTTGTTGGTTGTTCCACTGATTCTTTTTGTGGCGCCTATAACGAGTCATCAACGTCCAACCTTCATCATCATCAGGTTGGTTGACTTCAGCTTTGTCGCTCTCCAGTAATTCTTCATTTTTACTTTCTTTAAAATTACATAATTCATCCGGACTGAATGTGCCAAAGGTGATAGAGACATGGTTTGTGCTTGCTTTCTCATCTTCAAGCACGATCTTCTTTCCGCGAGCCAAGTCCATGACTTTATCCTTGAAGATAAAGCACTTCTCTAGAGGGTGGCTTACAAGTCGGTGATATTTGCAGTAGTTTGGGTCATTTGTTTTCCCAGCTTTATTTGGTCGCTTCATCTCCGGAAGCTTGATGAGATTTAACTCGAGGAGTTCTTTGAAAATGGCTGGCATATCAGAATCCAGGAATGGGTACTCTTTCTCTTGCATTTCTTTTAGAGTCAGTTTCCCACTTGGCTTATCTTGAAACGAAGTGGATTTCATACTCTGCTTCTTGCTCTCCTTCGTCATGAACTTCACAAGTGACGTATTGACATTCATAGCTTCTTTGCTTTCAGACTTGGATACGAACTTGCCCCACTTCCTGACTTCTTGCTTGTCATTCACTTTGCGAGGTTCATAGATGGGTAGCCTTTCATTTCCAGTGGAAGCCATGCTCAATTCCATGTCATGGGCACGAGTTGCAAGTTCTTCAAATGTGCTAGGCTTGATACCTTACAAGATGTAGTGCAATCCCCAATGCATGCCTTGGATGCACATCTCTATGCCTGAAGCTTCACTAAGCCTGTCTTTGCAGTTGAGGCTTGCATTCCTCCAACGATTGATAAAGTCGATAACTGGTTTCCCCTTTTGTTGACGAGTATTTGTAAGCTCTATCATACTCACCGTGCATCTTGTGCTATAAAAGCAATTAAGGAACTCTTGTTCTAGTTGATCCCAACTGTCGATAGATCCAGCCTCGAGGTCTGTGTACCCGTCAAAAGCATTTCCTTTTAGCGAGCGAACAAACTGCTTGATGAGGTAATCTCCATAAGTCCCAGCATTGTTGCACGTCTCAACGAAGTGCACAATATGTTGCTTTGGGTTACCTTTACCACCAAACTGTTGAAACTTCGGAGGTTGATAGCCAGCAGGCATCTTCAACATATCGACCCTTGCAGTGTACGACTTTGCATATGTAAGGGAGGATTTGGCAGCAACTTCATATTTGTTCTTAATGATTCCTTCGATGAACTCCTTCAGTTGATCGATTGGAATCATCCCCTCAGATGAGACAGGGATAGCCTTAGTGGATGCTGCTTGTCTTGGGGGAGAGTCACTCTCTAGAACTTTCGGGAGCTTGCCAGGTGCATGGGTAGATTCTTCTTCCATCAAGATTCCCACCCTGTCTGTTAGCTTGTCAATTCTAGCCTCTTGATTTTGCATGCATTTGGTCAAGCCAGCGATTGCTTCCGTCAAGTTTGCCAACTGCTCCTCCATGGATGAAGTGTTTGTCACCATGGCTTGCATGATTTTCGTCGATGACAGAGAGTAGCATGGATTTTCACACAGATTGATCCTTGACTGGCTCACGCTATGTGGTGTAAGTGGGGAGGATCCATCGCTTGAAGCATCATCATCTTCCTTCACAGCAAAGTGCTTGGAGCCAGAGAGGTCAAGCAGAGCAAGAGTTTTCTTGATCTTTTCAGCAACATCGCTTCCTCCTTCAGATGCATTTGTGGAAGATCTTGCTCCTTTTGAGGATGACGATCCGAAAACAGGGGTTGATGCGGATGGCACTTGGGGTGCTTGTTGTCCTAAAGAGCTTGCTTTGCTCCTCGTAACTGGTCCGAAGCTTCCAAAGGTGACATCGAGGATGATTTCCACATCAGCATAGAACCTGGAGTTAGCAGCCCTGGTGGATGTTGATTTGGAGTTGATTTTCTTCGAAGCCATTTCAATGTTCTTGAACTTTGGTGATTGAAAAGTTGAGATGAGAGGTAGAGATTGTCCCACTAGGCGTGCCAGAATTTGTAGACAATAAATTTGGGTCAAGAAAATAAAATCAAGACCGAAAAAATATCGCAACAATCGTAGTATTTTATTTCGAATATTTGATTGTTACAATCTCTATGAATCCTCTGATTCTACTTTTCTATAGTAAATAAATTCAAGGGCCTTTGAGCTTGATCTTGAATATGTATTTGTTGCCTCGAACGATGATCTTGTTCTTGAGCTTGAACTTGATTACTTGAACTTGATCTTGATTTGTTCTTCGTTCTTGAACTTGCACTTGATTTTTTGAACTTGAACTTGAAGCCTGAAACTTGTGGAGGAATTTGCAGTGTTTGATCCACGAGCTCTTTCTTGCTTCTTGTTATAACTTCTGGTCCCTTCTCTGAGTTATGAAGACCCCTATTTATAGTTGTGGAAGGGAGGAGTTGTGATAAGAACAAACTTTTTCCGACCAATCAAATTAAATTGTGACATGGCCGCATTTGATTGGCCAGAACATGTCACTTGCACACGTGGCGCGATTTCATTGGCCTTTTAGCGTGACTGGACATGCCTTGTCATTTTGACACATGGCATGGTCCTATTGGCTCTTCCGTTTGACTTGGCGCACCACGTCATTTGATACGTTGCACCAAACTGGGCCTCTAGGAAGATGACATCTTGGGCTTAATGAAGTGGGCTCATCACTTTAGCCCAATTAAATGGGCTAGCCCAATGGATTAAGACTTATTTATTAAATCCATATATATTGGACTTATATAATTAATTCAATTATATTAGCCCATATATTTATTTGGACCAATATATCTTAAATTTAAAATTTAGTCCAAATTATTTTATGAATTTAATTTTAATAAAATTTATATGCCTACAAGTTCAAATAAGGAAGTACTTAATAAATAAAAATCAATTAATTTAATGTTCTAAATATTAAGAAAATAATTAAATTATAATTACAATTCTATCTAATGTGAAATTAATTTTTAAAGGGCAAAAAGGGCGAACGACATTTCGCTAAGGGCATTCGTGCTTTTAATATTAAATATAGTATAGAAGATTAGGCGTCTTTTGTCTTACTTAACTTTTTCTAGAATAAAGGTTTTATACACACAAGACTTTTGTACAAGAATTATCTTTTAATTCTTTCGTCGAATTTTGAAATAATATAGCATTGGTAGAACATAAAATTATTGGAAGTAACTAAGACATAAGGATGGGGTTTGATGATCATTACGATAGAGTAAATATTTGCATGTTAAAAAGACTAAGTGCTACGAGGTAAGAGTGGAGTAGAATACACATTATGGATAAAAGTTTCTCATTTGGTGTAAAATATTTTTCTTAGGAAAATTTTCAACAAACTTTGCAGCTAAATATGGAAAATAATTATTTCCAAAATCAACAAGGGAAACATATACTTTGAAAGAATATATTATATGATGTCTTACTCCACTAATTTTTTCTCGTGAAAATTAAGAGAACGATAAAATGTTGAATTTGAAAATTTGAAGTGAAAGCTCCAGAGAAAAATAGTGTTTCTTTACTAAAAGAGTTGGACATGAAGAAGAAAAAAAAAAGGTTTTATCAAATACCATGCAGTATGCAGGTTTAAAACTATAATCAAACAAACAATAAATGATATTTGGCATACAATACTGAAATTAAGTAGAATAGATAACAACGCTCACCAGGTAACAAAGACTTAGAAAACTTTATACGAAGCATTCTCTTAATTCACGAGGGAGTAGACAAAAAACTTTTAAAAGAGAAGCAAAAAAAAATTAGAAAGGACTAAAAGTAGCAAGACTATCAACAAGATACCCAGTATAATCCCACAAGTAGAGTCTAGAAAGAATAGTGTGTACGTAGCCTTATCATACCTTGTGTAGGCAGAAAAAATATTTTCAATGTCACATCTCCTTTTTCCCAAAGGGATAGGGAGTTTTTCCAATTAAAGTGACATTAAGCGAAATGAGTTTATTAATTTCAGAGTCGCCACTTGAGATAATTATGGTGTCCCAAGTCACTGGTTTATTTTAAATCCCAAATTGAGAAAATTTGACTCTGTTTTAAAGTCTGCGAAAATCAGAAGACTGGGTAAGGAATTTTGTTAACCCGGGAGAAGGTGTTAGGAATTTTCGAATTCCGTGGTTTTAGCATGGTCGTTCAACTATCAATAATTGGTCTAATTATCTGATTTAATACATATTTAAACCTATTGTGCATTTTTATCTTCTAATTGCTTTTAATTATTCAATTAATCGCTTTTAGTATTTATGAAATTTATTTGAACAAATCGCGATGTCGCGTACTTGTTTGTTTTTGTACATATTGTGAATCGCGTCACGTGAAACGCACTCGTGATCTACAACATGTTGATTTTTATTGTTATTTGAAGTTTTGGCGTCACGTGAAATGCACACTCGAATTGAAGATTACATATCATGACTATGCTACGGAAATCGTACACATAATCACGATATTTTATTATTAATCGCGCCTAAAGCGAGCTACGATGTTCAAAATTATTGTTCTAAACTACTTTGAGATTTGTTGTGAGGCTAAAGTTATGAAATTTTTTTGTGGGAGAGGTGATGTGATTTAATTCGCATTTGATCCCTATAGCAATTAAAGAAATAGACATCTTATGTATTTACAAGAATTGGATAATCTTATGCGTAACTTTAAGTTTTGGTTTAAAACGAGAAATATGTACTCAATTTTCATGACTTCACAATAATGAGACAAACCAAATCAATTAGGAAACGAAGCAAAGAATCGATGTCATAACCATAAAACATTCACAAAAATAGAATAGAGCATGCAACTAAAATAAAAAGCAGTAAATAAGAAAGTGGACCTTTATTTCATGAACAAAGCTGAAAATTTGCAACTCAATTGGAATAACAAAGCAATAATTATTGGATTTAGATATGGGTGTAAGAATTGACATGGGCCATTAGATTGGAGGAGAATAGATGGCTAAGATTAAATCTTGCATTTAAGTGGAGAGTGGACTAATGGGTTGGGAAGAATGAGCTTTTGTCTTGTTGGGCCATTAAAATCTGAAAATGAGCTCCCAATTGGCCCAAATTCAATTCTTTCTCATTAAACAAAAAATAAAAATAAAAATACTACCAAAATATACTTATTAATCTTAGTTAATAAGAATAAACTATCAAAGTGAACTATATATTAAAATGAAAATATTTTGGTATGTTTTAAATGTTATAAATATTATAAAGTACTAATATATATATATATAAGAATATAAACATTATAAAACTATTTTTGTGTTTTTAAACTTATGTTTTAAAATTAAAATTAAAAGTTGACTGAAATCCTATTAAAATGAAAATAAGTAAATATTTTTAAAATACTACATTTAAAAGTTGTGCGGGTTAAAAATTACGTGCCTACAACTGCCCCTCTTTGCTTAGAAACATGAAGAGTTTTTGGAGCAAAGAACAATAAGCAATGTAATTGATTTATGGCCTGACGCTTATTCAAAACGAAATAAAGATGGACAAAAGATTGTACCGAGCCCTGGTATCTGAGTTGCCTACATATCCTTGGCTATAAAGGAATTAGGCCACGTGTAGTTCAGAAGTGAATGAAGTGATGGGTGTGATAAGATGAGGAGAGAGTGGAGTGAGGTACCATTCCATCGAGGTTTCAGTCCGTAGTCCTGTTATTACATCAAAATCAAAATCAAAATCAAAAGAAACTAAATAGGCCTATCAGTTATGAGTTACAAGATTCTTATCTATAAGTCTTCTGAAACTTGATCTTGAGTCTTGATTGGTTCTTCGTGCTGACTATGATATGAACCTTGATGCTTGCTAGCTATAGGTTAGTTCATCTTCTATGGCTTCTTCTGATCGAAACGGTAAATGCAATGCTCGTGACTTCAGTCATGTCTTGAGCAGTCCATATCCTTTTCATCTGCTTCTGTATTTTGGATTCACCTTTTCTTTCTTCATTTTGGATTGAGACTTTTTCTTTTGGTCATTTCGAACCTTGTTTCTCGAGGTAAATACCTGCTCAGACACCAAAACAAGCAAACGAACAAAATTTTTCTACCCCAGTTTTCACTAAGAAAAATTCGTGAGTTATTTGTAGCAAACACTCTAAACTACTTCATTATTGAAAGCCATAAAAAGTCGGAAATGTACCCTGAAAAGATCATGATGAGTTTTTTTTTGTTTTTTTTATGGTGTTCCTTTATTGTCAAAAAGATGTCTCAACTAAGGATTGGTGTACTTTATGTTGGGAAAATATGGCCCGGGAATGATATACCCTATATTGGCAATGATATCAGGGAGTGGTGTACCATGCATTTAAGATCAGATCAACTAGGGAGTGGATACCCTATGTTGGAAAGGGGACTAGGTATGGATACCCTATGTCTAAAATAAAATCAACTAGGGAGTGGAAACTCTATGTTGGAAAAGGATAAAGAGTGGAGACTCTTTGTCTAACATAAAATCAACTAGGGAATGGAAACCCTATGTTAGAAAATGAGACTAGGAAGTGGAGACCCTACGTCTAAAATAAAATCAACTAGGGAGTGGAGACACTATGTTGGAAAATGCAGCTAGGGAAAGATGTATCCTATGCTAACATACGACTGATTTTTTGATTTTTTATTTTTATTTTTAAAGCAAAAACATTTTTTAAAATAATAAAATAAATTTCCCCAACGCTTATTTTCTGAGGGCATGAACAAATGATTTTTTTTTCAAACCAGACTTCTTCTTCTTCTTTTTTAATTATCCTAAGAAAAAATTCATCAGACTAGGTTTCTTATCTTAGGAGAAAGATTCATCAGACTAAGATGTTTATCCTAGGAGAAAGATTCATCAAACTAGTTTTTTTTTTATTATCTTAGGAGAAAGATTCACTAGACTAAAACGTTTATCCTAGGAGAAAATTCATCTGACTAGGGCTTCTTATCTTAGGAGAAAAATTCATCAGACTAAGACTTCTAATCCTAGGAGAAAATTCATCAGACTAGGTTCTTATCTTAGGAGAAAGATTTATCAGACTAAGACGTTTATCCTAGCAGAAGATTCATCAGACTAGATTGTTTTATCTTAGGAGAAAGATTCATTAGACTAAGATTTCTTATCCTAGGAGAAAGTTCATCAGACTAGGTTGTTTATCTTAAGAGAAAGATTCACCAGACTAAGACTTTTTATCTTAGGAGAAATTCGTCAGACTAAGATTTCTATCCTATGAGAAAATTCATCAGACTAGGTTTTCTAATTTATCATTTTAGGAAAAAGATTCATCAGACTAAGACTTCTATCCTAGGAGAAAATTCATCAGACTAGGTTTTATATATCTTAGGAGAAAGATTTATGAGACTAAGATTTTTATTGTGAGGAAAATTCATTAGACTAGAACTTTTTATCCTAGGAGGAAAAATGTGAAGAGCAATCGCAAAATTTTATGCACACTAGAAAGACAGATAAAGGCAAAGATTTGATAAACTTTCCTTTGTCGACCCTTCTCTTCTTTTCATTTATCTCTTTTTTTCTTTTTTTTTCTTTTTTTTAACCACTTTCCTTGCACTGCTTTGTTCCTGTTTCAAACAAAGAAAAATTTGTCAGTTTTGAAAGTAATGGTCGGTTAGTAGTCTTGAGTCTTGGGCAGCTTGGCTTTGTGATCATCCAACTTTTGAAAGACCGACTGCATTGATAATTGATTGCACTATTGGGGAGACTCTGTTGTTGCTTTCAAGGGACCCTTACTTTCTGTATCAACTCTGATTGTTTTGCTCCCAATGCCATTTGTGATTTGTGGCTCAATCAGCCTAATCCCGACTGGAGATCTTTTCTTAGGTGACATTTTCTGATACCTAGAATGACTTCCTGCTTTTGAGCAATTTGTCTGTTAGAGAGAATCACAAGTTATCTTTGCTTATCCTAAGTAGGATGACAAGAGTCTTTTGGGGGGAGCCTTTGCATGAATTCTCAAGGCATGTTGACAGTAACAACTGAGTGTGCTGTCTAAATTTACTTTGTGCAACTAAAAAGCTGGTAACAAATTTCGAAATCTTTTCTTGCTTGTTTTCACAAGGACGGACTCAGAGTGAAGGACACAATGATGCAAAGAAATAATATTAACAAGAAATTCCCTTGACGGAAAGGATAGAAGGAAGAGTTTTTTTTTTCAATAACTAGACTTAATGATCATGACATGCATTTTGGACTCAACAACCTAATATATTTGTCACTACCCAAATTTCATTAAAAGTCGTGATGGCGCCAGACACCACTGTCAGGCAAGGCAACATTAAATAATCAATTTAGTTCTCGTTATAATATTTTTGAAATCATAATTTTTCTTCAATTTAATAGTAAAAGGTGGACTCAGAATAAATAGTAATGTTTTTAACAATTTCAATACTGAATAACTCATAATCATCTCAAAATCCGGTGTCACAAGTGCATGAGCGTTTACTAAGGAATAAAATAAAATACAATAACTGTCCGGAATACAATTTGGACAGAAAGGGAAATACCAATACTCTAAAGGAGACTCTGCTGGCTGCGGATCGCACATAAGATGCAGATCGTCTAAGTTCCCGTGTCAACCACGCTGTTGCGTCCACAAGGCCACTAAATGTATATATGCATGTACAACAAAATGTACAACAAGTGTAATATAAGTACAAAAATAACGCGTACCCAGTAAGTATCCAGTCTAATCTTGAAGAAGTAGTGACGAGGGGTCGACTTCGGCACTTACTAGTAGTCCAACAATATCAAGTACAGTAAAGAAGTTAATAAATATGAAACCGAGTAAATATATGAAATAAACATGTATATAATACGTGGTATAATTTCCCTCTTTACAATTTTACTCAAGCTCTCAACCAGCAAGTTTCCTCTGTAACCGGAGCTTATATATATATATATATAATGGATTTCACCAAAGAGGTTATCATAATTCAAATCATGGAAAAACCTCGGATACACTGGCTTCTTGCCAAATATTACGCGCGATTCCATGAGGATAATATATATAGGAAATGCCGAGGCATATGGCCCGATCCAACATAAAAGTAAATTATGCACTGTAGAGGGTCGAACGGCGCAAACCATAGATGCATCTATTAACGTGCCGAGGCGAATGGCCTGCTCCCATGAGAGTGTGGTACATAAATCCTGCCCAGGCGAACGGCCCGATCCCACAAGAGTAGTAGAAGAAAATATCCCGCTCGCGAATTATACGTGCGATGCGGTAAAAAATAAATTTAAGGAATCACCTCGCTCGCGGATCATACTTGCGACGCGGTTAGATATAAATTTAACATTAAAATCATATCTCTTTCTTGATTCTTTTCAAAATAAGGGAAATTCAGCTTGTAGCTTTTTAAGGAAATTACCCCGCTCGCGAAACATACATGCGACGTGGTTACACATAGATTTCTTAAGCTATTTTAATATTCCTTCAATTCTTTTCAAAAATACGAAGTTCAAATGAAAATTTTTAAGATCTCAAATTCCTCAATTTTAACTCTTTTTAAGACATTTACTAAGAAAACTCAATCTCGCTTTTTCTCAAGGCAAACAATAAACATAAATCAACAACAATATCAACAAGACATGGTGTAAACCTAAAACTACCCGAACATAGGCATAGCTAGTAGCTACGTACGGACTCTCGTCGCCTCATGCGTACGTAGCACCCACAAATAGAGGCACATATTAATTTAGTTCACCTATGGGGTTAATTCCCTCTTACAAGGTTAGAAAAGAGACTTACCTCGCTTTGAAGTTCCATACCCGGCTCCCAAGCCTTTCAAACAACTCGACTGATGCCCAACGCTCCAAAACTCGCTTTCGCTTTATTAACATTCACAAGCTTTTAATCCTCCTCCGACATCGTCGATGTTGTATTGGAACTGTTTGACAAAAGTCTGAGCCATGTCATCCTAGACATGCCAGTGACAGGTGTCTTGATCCATAAACCATTCAGAGGCTACCCCTGTCAGGTTTTCCCCGAAATAAGCCATTACTAGTTCTTTTTCTTCAGCACCTCTTAGCTGATTGCAATACCTTTTCAAGTGGGCTATGGGGTCGCCGTGTCCATTATACTTTTTAAATTTGGGAGTCTTGAAACCAAGTGGCAAACAAACATCGGGGAACATACATAAATCCTTGAAGGCAATACTCTTCTGACCTGCCAACCCTTTCATGTTTTTCAACTGTTGTTCTAAGCTTTTTATTCTTTGGGTCATTTCTTCATGTGCCACCTCTCAGGCATGCTTCTTAATCTTTGCAGGAAGATCAAATAGGTACGAGTGGTACTCAGGAGAGTGATATTGTTTTTGCTGGGTAGCAAATTTTGACTCATGACTTTTCTTATGTACCATTGTGGGCTATAGGAGGGTGAGGACGGGCACAATAGTAGTGGTTGTCTGATTGGTTGTCAATGGCACACTTTGGGAGAACGCAACAGAAGTTCCAGCTGTAGTCGTACAATTGGGATAATGATTGAACCCAGGTGGATATGATTGATCAGACAATGAGACCAGAATGGTAGTAGTCGAGATGGATGTGAACTCTGGGAAACCATGAATAGAAAAGGGCGGTCCTTGGCCATTGGCCAATGCATGACATATTTCAGTCATTTGTTGTTTCAGTATTCTATTATCCTCAACCACAGTAGCCTCTTGTTGAACCTTCTGACCGTCTCACCTTGCCTAGTTCGGAAAAATCAGGAACGGAGTAAATAAACTAACTCTTTTTTTTGTTTACTTTTTATAAAACTCAGACAATGAAAGCTTTTAGAAAAAGAAAATATATTTTTTTGAATTTCATTTTTTTTTTTTGGAATTTTCGAAAGAACGGCTTTAAAAGAAGAAAGAAAATATTTTTTGATTTTTGAATTTTTATTTTGAATTTATGAAAGAAATACTTCTAAATAAAAAAGAAAATATTTTTGAATCTTGAATTTTCTTTTCAATTTTTGAAAGAAGAATGAAAACATTTTGGATTTTCAGAGGAAATTAAAAGAAAATATTTTTATATTTTTAAAATTGGGGTCTAAAAGAAATAATTTCTAAAGAAGGAAGTAAAAGAAAATATTTTTTGGATTTTTTGAAATTGTGGGCCGGAATCGATAAAGTTTGTTTACCTACGTATCTCACATCCGGTGAGAATCAGACGCTCATAGTTTGACCAGTTTTGACGAAACAGGGAAACATGACTTTTTGAAAACATTAACTTATTTTCTTTTCTCTTTTTTTCTAAAAAATTTTTTGGCAGAGTGTCGGATTTTAAATACCTACTTCTCAATCTTGTTTTTATTTTTATTTTCTTTTTCTATTCTAGAAGCCAATCAACATGCAAGCCGAAATAAACAAATATGCAAGTAGAACGTAAGATGCATCAGGATGGTCTTTCTAATTTGGGTATACTTGTTCTAGACGGACCCAACCATTGTGTTGAGTCCCCAAAGTCAAATGCACGTGATGCAAACAAACGTACCTACTAGGGATCCGGCATGAGGCTATGTCATTCTAAGTTTAAAACCTGAGTGCATTGTTCTAGACCTGGCTTACCCGAGCGGACAACTCGAGCCAAGGGGGCATCGTGCCGGGAATATAGAAGTTTCACCGACTTTATAACTTGTCAGAACCTCGTTCTAAATTAGGGTATGATTCTAACAGAAAAGAGGTCGCGTGAAGCACACGCTTCCTAAAAGATTTAGAAGACTCAGAGAGAAGAGGGTTTCGTAACAATTTTATAAACAGTTCAAACAATATCAAAGCGGTAAAAAGCAATATTTAGCACATTAGGCTCAAACACGTAAAAAAACAGATAATAAACAAAAGCCAAGTACAACAGTTATTCTAAGCTCGAATTCTAAACCCCGAACCAGAAGTTCTAGGTTCTGTTCCCCAGCAGAGTCACCAGAGTTGTCACACCTCCTTTTTCCCGAAGGGATAGGGAGTTTTTCCACTTAAAGTAACATTAATCGAAATGGGATTATTTATTCAATTTCAAAGTCACCACTTGAGATAATTATGGTGTCCCAAGTCACCGCTTTATTTTAAATCCCCAAATCGAGAAAATTTGACTCTGTTTAAAGTGTGCAAAAATCAAAAGCCCGGGTAAGGAATTCTATTAACTCGGGAGAAAGTGTTAGGCATTTTCCGATTCTGTGGTTTTAGCACTGTCACTCAACTATCAATAATTGGCTTAATTATCTGATTCAATACATATTTAAACCTATTGTGCATTTTTATCTTCTAACCGCTTTTAATTATTCAATTAACCGCTTTTAGTATTTATGAAATTTATTTGAACAAATCGCGATGTCGCGCACTTATTTGTTTTTGTACATATTGTGAATCGCGTCACGTGAAACGCACCCGCGATATACAACTTATTATTATTTGAAGTTTTGATCGAGTCACGTGAAACACACACTCGAATTGGGGATTACGTATTATGATTATGTCACGGGAACCGTACCCATATTCACGATGCTTTATTATAAATCGCACTTAAAGCGAGCTACGATGTTCAAAATTATTTTTCTAAACTACTTTGAGATTTGGTGTGAGGCTAAAGTTATGGAAAATTATTGTGGGAGGGGTGATATAATTTAATTGACATTTGATCACTATAGCAATTAAAGAAATGGACATCTTATGTATTTACAAGAATTGGATAATCTTATTCGTAACTTTAAGTTTTGATTTAAAACGAGAAACATATACTCAATTTCCATGACTTCACAATAACGAGACAAACCAAATCAATTAGGAAACGAATCACAGAATTGATGTCATAGCCATAAAACATTTACAAAAATAGAATAGAGCATCCAACTAATATAAAAACCAGTAAATAAGAAAGTGGACCTTTATTTAATGAACAAAGTTAGAAAATTTGCTAACTCAATCATCAATCAGAATAACAAAGCAACAATTATTGGACTGAAATGCTGAAATCGCAAATCGGAACCTCGTATATATTTTTCAAATAAAATCTGAAATATTGCCCGCCAAATCCTTAGCCACGAACAGGGACCTAGAATTGAACCTCGACGGACGGAACTATAGAATCTGATCCTTTTTGAGACTTGGTGGTAGGGAATAGTCCACAGTTTGTTGGACTTTTGTTATGTCGTTCCTTTCCTCTCTATCACGCCCCCCCCACCCACCCACCCCCCCCCCCCCCCCAAAAAAAAAAAAAAACGTAACTCGAATTTGCAAGGGACATATATCACCTAGGATTTAGCCGAGGAAATAGATGGAGGGAAAATTAGTGGTGCCTAAAATCTGACAAGCAAGTATATGTGGGGGAAAATGAGAAGAAGATGACAAATGAAAAATGATACTAATAATTTTGGTGAAGAAGTATTCAGATGCCAAACGTGTTACTTTTTCTCGTTCTCCCCTCTTTGCCGTTCCTCTTTCTCTTTTTGTGCAGGTTGTGGTTGAGATTTTCTAAGAATCAGCAGATTTCGTTAAGGCGGAGAGGCGGCTCAGAGGGTTGTTCGGCAGCAATGAAGGGAGATGGAGAAGAAAGGCTGGCCATTTTTAGCTTTTGGGGTGAGCTCTAAAATTAAAAGGTAGGTTAAGGTTGGGTTATAATTGGGTTTAAATATGGGCGACATGGGTCATTAGATTGGAGGAGAATATATGGTTAAGATTAAATCTTGCATTGAGACGAAGAGTGGCCTAATGAATTGATAAGAATTGACCTTTGTCTTGTTGGGTCATTAAAATCTCAAAATGAAATCTCAATTGGCCCAAATTCAATTATTTCTTATTAAACAAAATATAAAAAATAAAAATACTACTAAAATATACTAATTAATCTTAGCTAATAAGACTAAACTATCAAAGTGAACTATATATTAAAATGAAAATATTTTAAATATTTTTTAAATGTTATAAATATTATAAAATACTAATAAGTTAATATATATAAATAAGAAAAGAAACATTATAAAACTATATTTGTGTTTTTAAACTTATGTTTTAAAATTAAAACTAAAAGTTGACTGAAATCCTATTAAAATGAAAATAAGTAAATATTTTTAAAATACTACTTTTAAAAGTTGTGCGGATCAAAAATTACATGCTTACATTCGATATACCCGGTTCAAAGCAAGAAATGAAAGTCTACAACTAAGTTCCATAAACTAGCTTCAACATATCATGTACAAGTCTACAACTCATTTGTAGGAACTATATACACACAAGCTAACTGAAACTTTATACATAAACTAAGTTCCTTATATATTTACAATAAGATATACATTAACTAAGTTACTTATGTTATTTACAAGATATTCTTCTGTCCATATATCATCCCATAGCCTCAAGATGTCCAACGATCTCAGCGGTCTGGAAATGAGTATTATAGCAGTGAGAACTACTCCTTGTTGCTAGAGGAACGATCCTTCTTCGGTCCACCAAGAATACGAGAAATCTGCAGACCTCTACTGAATGCTTGGTTGAACAACATTCGAGTTTGGAATTCCGAAACAAATGGAAACCAAGCCAAGAATGCAACTGGTGTGAACAAGAGCAAACCCATAATAATTTCATAACCACGAGCAAGTGTCCGAACTGATGCCCAGATGCCAGCACGTTTAACCCAAGGCCTCAAAGCTTGAGCAATCTGAAAGAAGCAGAATAAAGAATCAAAACTCCGGAAGAACAAAAGAAAGACCAAAAGGCAACAAACAAATGAGCACTCACCAAAAGCATTCCCCATCCGGTAGGCATGAAAGCAAGAATGCAAACAATAATGTCGCGAAATTTCAGGTGTAGAATAGCAATCAAAGAAATGAGGAGGGCAACAAATGAGAGGAAAATGAAGCCTTCGATCAAACGAAATGCGAGCTGAAAATCAGCACTGAATTTCCTCCTTCCGACAGACACAACCTGCAAAGAATGAAGAAAAGCAAGACGAAAGATTAATCAGCATATGCACTCAAAGCGCAACTAGCAAATTTGGATCAACTGGGACAGGAAAAGCAGGTATACTCATTTTACATGTTGGGTCAACGGAATGAGTCAAGAACAAAGATTCACCTACTTTTTCTTTTTTTATAGAATTATTATCTTAAATAGGAAAGCACTTTTCTTTGTTAGGAAGTGTTTTTATCCGAAATTAAAAGACACAATGTTCAAGGCAATCATTTAAATGATCTATAAAGGAAGAAACTCCACTGATGCAAACAGAAACTAACAAATGCCGGAAAAACGTGAATTGTCAGAATATCTTAATCCTGTAAAAAACTTTAGTGGTAACTACAATTTCGTGAGATAAGATTTTGTATCTGTAAAACTTGTGAGATTTGGGAACTTAACAATGAATATAGAAAGCAACTGAAACTTCTGGGAACTCACCTTCATCACTGCTAATATCAAGAAAATGACGATCCATGAGACACCATAAACCTGATTATGCAGCAAGAAACAAACAGGAGTTACTTGATTACTTCAGCAGAATTTCTGCAAATAGCTATGCAAACTAAGGACATACCAGAAAACTTGTTTCATTGTTCAAAATTGTGAGGTGATATACAAGTCCATACTGATATATAAAAAAGCGCATTGATAACAATATCTCGACTACAGTGCCAAGAATTCCTGTATGATAAAGATGTTCTTGTTCTTTTTCCCACCAAGATTCCCAACTTTTTTCTGGAGATACACCAATACCACCACGATTGCTTATCCATTTATTCCAATCTGTCCAGTCATCCACAATCTTTTGCCACTCGAATCCAGAGGGATTGAACAGGAAGGGGGCAAAGAGCCATGTAACAACCAGAAACCATATAGATACAGTTATAAGAACATATGCCACAACATCTCTGTATGATCTACCAAATATATGGTAGACAAGAAGTAGAATCATCAGTTCAATTCCCTTCACAAAATGGCTTCGGGAGTACAAACGATAGTTTTCAGCAAATTTGGCATGAAATACAACAAAGCCACGACCAGTGCCTCTGTATTGAGCACCCCCATGAAGCAATGTTCTCCCATAATAGTGGGTCCTTGTTCCAAGAGAAAATGTGAAGAAAACAGGAGCAAGTTGTAGTTGCATCAGCACAAAATCAGTTAAGGCATTGCGGAAGCCCCTCTCAAGGCCTATTTCCATCATCATCGGCAACGCCATCAATAGGCCAATTTGCACAAAAGACTGAGAGGCAAGAGCAACTTGAAGAGGCTTATTATTTCGAATAGCAGGGTGCGAACTCAATCCTTCTTCAAGCCCACTGACGACAAGATACAGCCGACCATAAAGAAATACATATACAATAATGACGGTTATCTGCCAAAGCAGACATTCATTTAGATAGGACTTTAAAGAGAATAAACCCGGTTAGGATCATGAAAGACTAAACTGGAGAAGCAGTTGGGAAATACCAAGGTAGTAAAGTAGAACCCTATAGTGGTGAAGAAGCATGATAGCATACGGAAGAAATCAAATCGATGTCCAAGCCTGTAAACATCACGACTCATTGTCTGCTCACCATTTCCATTAGCTATTTTTGCCTCAAACAAAGAAATTTGGTTAAGGCCAACATCCCTTCCTTTACCAACTTGGATGTACTCATGGTGAGTAACATTGCCCCCACGTAGGGTAGAATTAAAACCTGAGAGATGCATCAAATTTTGCAAGAGTAAGAAAAGCTACAGGATTTACATGTTAAAGTTTATGGATTTTTACATACCAGCAAATATGTCTTCACTTAGGTTGATGATTTTGGAAGCCTTGCTCACACCACCTCTTGTTAAATGAAACAATCTATCGAATACATCAGGATGACCATAGTGGAAACGTACCCTGAGATAAAGTATCGAAAATAGACGAAGCTTCATATCAGTAAAACCTTTTTGACCTTTTTGGCCTAGGCAGCCAGGCCTAGACATGAAAAGGAGTTCAAGTGCTGAATAACAGACATTCAGCCTCTAGCTACAGAAGGGAGGATGGACGGAACTTGGTTAGAGTGAGGAGAAATGAAGATTAACTGGGACGTGCGGAAGAGATTTCAGTGCATTAGCGAAGAAACTCCTGTCATAGATAGGCTACTTACAGAACAAAAAACAAAAAAGAAGATGGAGAAGGGGGGAATAATAGCATATAACAGTTCCAGTTGGCACTCAAAATGAAAGACTCGGAACTTCATGTCCTATACAAAATATTCTTGGCTACTTACTTCAATGGATTGGCCAACAATCTTTGCCCAATTGTGACAAAGCTGGTTTCCTGATTTGACATAAACCATGCTAGTGAAGAAACACTGCACAGAGAAAACACAATGACGACTGATAAGGAAACGTACATTTTACTGCAAGATAAAATTTGCATGCACAAGTAAAGTCTTTTCTCCAACACCGTCGTAGCAACAAAAGTTATTGGTTCTATAGAAGAGGCCATCTCGATACCTGCCAGTGAAAATATGCTCCCGTAGTCCCAGAATAGTCGGATTTCTCACTCCATTCTTTTTCAAAAATTCTTGCAACAAATTCCTCAGTTTGAGGGCTTCTTCCATGTAGTTATCCTTATAGTTGAAAAGGTAACAATGTGTCAAACCAAACGTACCAACTTTTTCTCATAGCAAATGAGAATCTTATCAGATACCTGGTTCATATCTATTGTTTGCAATCCTTCCCCACGAGTAAATATTATTGCGTGGTTTTGATTCTCTGGCTTTCCTTCTCCCAATATAGCAGGTCCAGGAAGTTTTATTCGATAAATAACCTAGACAAAAATTCAGAAGTTAATTGCAGACGACTAAAAAGTAATATGGACCAGCAGATGCAGATGTATCTCCAACGTAAAAGCTGGTTCGTAACTGATGAATAAAGTTTGAGAATGCTCCTACTTTTTGTAACAGAGAACAGATATATCATTATAACTTCCACAAACAATTGAGTGGATTTTCAAGTATCCAAGCACAAACTCTATTGTGTCAATTGACCAAATAATTTGCAGAGATGCAATCCAGCCAGCAGAACTAAATTATAAAAGGGAGGGCACAAACCAGGACCATAAATCCAAGGACCAAAATAAAACTAAAGATAAACTCTTGTTATGACACTCTAAAAAAAAGCCAATGCCACAGAAAAAAGAAAATGAAAACTAGAACAGGAGAAAGTGCTTATTTTAGCTGCTAGGTGATCATAATGTTCTAATTCAACACCTGCAATGGGTACCTGATCTAACTTCTGATCTGGCTCTGCTGAGTCCACAGACCTTGGTACAGCCTTCACAAGGGCTGAATAATAGACCTTATCACCAGTCCTTTTTGATTTATCTTTGCTAGTTTCTTCAATCTCATCAATGTAAGCTACTCGAAGAGAAGGGTACCTTCCAAAGAACAAAAGGAACAAACTTTAGAAATAAAAAGGTAGACACTTAAACACAAGATCACGAGTTGTGGCTTCTGAATCATACTTTGTCATTAGTCTCAAAATGTCTTGAGCACGATGATCAGCAGACCTTTTCTGAATGCCATATTGCTGGCATGACACAACATAGGTAAATTTCATGTCTGCAACTGCCTGACATTGTGCCATCAAGGACCTCTCATTTTTTAGCTGTTCGTCGGTATTAGATTCAGCAGCCTTGTAGCCTTTCATTAACTCTGCAAAAATGTAGAAACTGCACTTCATGAAAGATTCTACTCTTCAAAATGACGGGAAGAAGAACAGTAATTCTCGTAAGCACCTTCATCTTTTGCCATATCAAGAAAAGCCTGAAGTTCCAAAGCTTGCCGATAGTACATCATACCTCGTACTGATTTTTATAGTTGATCAATCGCATGAAAATTAAGAAAATTGTCAAGACAATATGCTGCTGCTAAAGGTCAAAATAAGCATAAAGATAACCATACCAGTTTTGGTCAACGTTTGGCCTCTATATGAAGCCCATAGACGAAGCTCTTCCTCCAATTTAATGTTGCCCTTAAGATCCTCTTCACTGCTACAGCTAACCCTCTCAAGGAAGTTCTCCCATTCATCTTTAAAGGTTTTTCATATTGATATAAAAACATGAAGAATGATATCGAATCATAATATGTCAAGGTAAGTCCATCATGCCTAAGTTTACTATTAGAATACTAACCTGGGTATATCTTTTGCAAATAAAATAGTATAGAAACACCATCTTCATTTGGCCTTTCCAGGGAATTTATTGAGAAAAGAACCTCCTCGTTGTAGTAAGGTGTCAAAATACTAAAAAAGAAAAAAAGACATCACCTAAAATAGTTATAGAAAAATAAATTATAAATAACTGACTTTTATAAAATGCACACAGATAAAAGATGTACATCGAAACCATACCACGGTACTCTGGAGTGAACTAGGTACTGATGATTGCAAGTTCATGGAGAATAACATACTATCTTTTTTTGACAAGTAAATAATTTATTATCCCAAGTCTATCAGATAAACAGGATCATGATCTTCAAAACTTCTTATCCTAAATGAGTACGATCCTCATAACAGCTCACTCTACTTCCTTCAGGAATGGGACAACCTCATAATCTAAGATGATACAGATGTGAAAGCCCAAGAGCATTGACAAGAGTTGTATCATAATGATAGATAAGGACAAAGCAAGAATAGTCTACCCATTTAAGAGACAATTTAGATGAGAGTTAGCTGCTTGTATGAAACTGTTCGCTAAGGTAATGAAACCAAAACCAAAGTTTATCCAAAGATATTACAGGTTATGGTGTAATATCCACAAAGTGCAAGTGCCTTTAACTATCATTATTGACCTTGATTCCATCTAGTTAAAGTCTTGAAAATATTTCTATGATTGTGATGTTTTAATTTTCTCCAGAATCTCTGATTTTCTTTTCTGCTAGAGTCTCCAATACCGACAAGCTACGCACAAATAAGTTGAGGTCTTAACTAACATCCCTGTGATGGTGTCATGATGCACTGTGATCACATATCAATTAGCAACAGATGGTTTAGTCAGAAAACTTACGAAAAGGAAAGCATATTGCGAACTTTGGGGGCTGAAGGCATGTCCATAAACAATGAATTTGAGAAGAATGAGATGCGCCGTCTAGCTTCCAAGTTGGTTGGCACATCCATAGCAGATTCCTTGACAGTAAGCAACAAGTGAAGCCTTCTGATCTGGAAAGAAGGAGAAGCTTCATATAAGTGTGGCTCAAAGAGGTAACTAATCACCTTCTTTTACCAAATATGTAGTGAAAGGTTATTAAAATGGTTTCAACAAGAAACAAGAACCTGGCACACACACACACACACACTAGTTTAAGATAGTCCTACACACACACATAGTTCATTTCATATCTCGCAGAATGGTTTGATGGCATGGCAAATATATGCATATACGCACACACACACACAAATATATATATACAAACACATATACAGTGGTTTCATTTCAAATCTCACAGGATGGCTTGATGGCAAGGTGAGGAGAATATTATTTTAAGATGGTCCTAATTTAAACTCACTACATTTTGAAACAAGGGGCACACAGAACCAAAAACAGTGTTTAAGTTCTTCCACTTGCTGATTTGAGTCAATCTTTCTCCCATTTCCTATTTTACCATACTAGTCTTTCGCACGCACATTCTACATGTAAATTTTTTGTTAATTATTTCAAAATCAAAGAATATTAAAAAATGAAAAAAAAATATACCACATTTTAGAAAAAAATCTTATTTGCTTTCACGGCAGAAGGTAAAGAGTTTTGAAATTTAGAGGAGAAGTCACGGCAGAAATTTTTTATAAAGAAGTAAATATGTTAAACACCAAAAATAAGAAGCTGACATATGAGAAGTTGGTGCAAGAAGTATAGAATGTTTTATGAACACATGAGGTTTGTTGTTTTCTTAAGGTTTCTTCAGTTTTCATGGTGATGTTCTTGTGGTTTTCTAGCCAAAACTGGATTGTATTTATTTCAGCATGATTAAGGGTAGGAAATTCGCAAGATTAGGAATATGAGATCTTCTAATTGGATGTAATTTTCTAAACCAAGTAGGATTTTATTTGAATCTGCCTAATTATGAATAGGACAATTTAATCCAACTTGGAATATTGGTGAACTTCATTTTTCAAGGGTGAAAAACTCGATTAACATTTTGCTTTTGAAGCGTTATTCTAAAACACAATCATATATAGATTATGAGAATTTTGACCCGTCATCTCTTATTTGCTACGGTGTAATTATAGTCCAGTGATTGAATCTACTTTATCAGTCACTTGTCTGAAACTATACCCTGCAACAAAATTAACAGTAAATATGTTATACTCGATTTAGTTGAAGAGATATACTTACTTTTTCCTTCCATGCTTCTGTTTCTGTTACAGGAAAATTAAGAGTGCCAAAAAGCTGAAATTGTGGATTTGGAATCATTCCGCCATGCATTCCATAGGAGCCACCATGAGTGGAGTCTAACAAACTACAACAGAGTTATGAAAATGAGACAATGATAAACAATTAAATAAAGAATAAGGAAACTTGCTCCACTATGATTTACCTAGGAACAGTGTCTTCCATTATGTCGCGGGTCACAACTTCTAACATATCAAGCAAGAGAATAACTACCTGATCCTTGTCCTCTTTTTTGTTTTCTTTCTGCAGAATTTAGAGGCACTTAAGAGAGAACTGTATGACAGGCACAATTTATTAGCTGAAAATTCGTGTATGATAATTTTTACCAGAAAATCAATAAGCCGCACAAATTGTTCGTAGAGGGTAGGTAGAGCACTCATGTTAAACTCCGGAATCAAATTACCCTGATCTATGTGATCATCAACTTTTGAGAAGATTTCTTTTATCACCCTGAAAAATATTGAATCCCAATTAAATAAAAAAGAAACAGCTCAAGGTGTCAAAGCTGTTCTCTGAAAATGTTTGCCAGGTAAGTAAATGTAACTGATTGGAACTTACTGCTGTTCATGTTCACCCAAGACCAAAATTTTTATAATGCTTTTACATGAAGCATAGCACTCACGAATGGCACTGCGCATATAACTGTCCGCATTCAACCTTTTGGTCAGCTCGCCATCTCTTCCATTGCTATCTTTAGCCATATCCAATGCAATGGGAAGCTAATAGCAGTCATGTGAGATAAACACCACTTAATAAGATTGTCATTAGATTTCCTTCAAGTTTAGAAAATAAAGAAGCTTATAAGAGCCCAAACCTTGCTAGCTAAGAGAAATGGAGGCCACTGGATAAGGTCCAGATCAGGGTCAGCCCAATATGGCACAAGTAATAAGTTCCTTTCCCTGTAAGGGCAGCAAGTTAGCTGCTGGAAGAATAATATTGCAAGGGAGAAGAGAGGGATAGAAAAAGGGAAGAGAAGGAAAATTGGAAAAGAAACAATAGACAAAACATGAAGCTGGCCAAGGAAGCAAGCAGCCGATCAAAGCTCTCAAGAAAAGGATTGCGTGGCACTACCACCATTACAACGGTACCTATTATTTATCAGATCCTCCTCTCTGAAACTCTCTATTATTTTGTTCCACATTTGTGCAAACCTTGCAGCCTCCTTTCCTCTGCTAGAAGTGACCTGCAAAGACAAGTCAATTAACAAAATTATAACGCTGATATTTGCGAAGTCAACGTAAGGAGATGCCTAGGACTTGACCTCATCAAATTTCTTAGATAATGTGGCTTTGAATCCCTTTTTAGGCTTTTCATCCTTTTCCACTGGGATCAAGCAGGCATTAAATGCACCTGGAAGTGACTGAAACCGCGACCTAAGCATTCCCAAAGTACGAATCTGGAAGCAGAAGGCAGGAAGAGAACTTATCACCCAAAAAAAATGCCAATTCTGGAAAATCAATGGAATTCAAGGTGGAAGGCATAATTTGCGGAAAAAGAAAATCTTACTTAATTACGTCATATGCTAGCTATCTTTGAGCAGAAGTTATCCAAATCACAAAATATGCACTCAGAAATTCTATCAATAGCAATTACTACATACATACTTTCGGCATATCTATGCAATACCTCAAATGACGCATAGGCTTCTGGTAGATTAAAAAAAATCTAGATCTGGCATTAAGATGATACAAACTAACAAGTATGTAGCGACAATTCCACAAGTCCAAAATGAAGGTTATAAATTGGACTAATGTCAACTAGTGGGTGGAAGCTCTACCAACCTCTCCAAGACGCCGAAATGCGCCATAAATGCCTCCAAATATGGTAGAGAAAATAGCATACCAAATCTGAGTGTCCATGAAATAGACCTGGAATAGTCTTCAATTTAGATGTTGTGCAGAAAAAGTGATAACAGAGAAGCTGCAAGAATGGAAAGCATGCAAATGGATATGCATACAAGAATGACAGGTGACCATAGTGCAATCACAACACCGATATTGCTTTTCGCTGCAACCATAAGAGAACAGTATTAATTTACAAATCTTTACTTTAGTGCATAAGTGTATCCACATGTATATGTTAACACTCAATTTTAATTCTCATTCATATACCTCGAGGGAAGAACTCATGCCATTTATAAACGCTGATGTGAACCTTCATGATTTCTTTTGTTGGATCTACAAGAGGTTTTATCTGCAAAAGTAAAATGCTTCATGTTTTTTATTGTGTATTTTGAGGGCCAATATTTTGACATCTTTGTTAGTCAGAAAGTGACATAAGTAAAATAGCATGAAGATCATTAAGCAGCAGATATTTTCAACATACAAATCTATGCCACCTGTGGAGTATGAACAATGGCCTTGGACTAGATGAAAAGATTAACTAATGGCCTTGGACTAGATGAAAAGATATTCCAGTTAAAACAGTTTTCATGGAAATACAAATAGAAACAATCTACAAGAAGAATGCATGGTTAAAGTCCAGTTTGTACTACAGTTATCTTCTTAAAATTTACCTTCCAGAAAAGAAATTGACAGTTATCAAACTATAGAGATTCTATGACAAATAAAAATATAAGTATCTTCCTGGTCATCAACTTCTACTATTTTAAATAATTAAAATTGTATAAAAGTTGATATTGGCTAAAAAAGTACAAATATCATGAAGATTTCAATTTATTACATTGAAGCAGCAGCAGCAGCAGCCCAACATGACATATAAAAGAGTAAAACTGCCAGCTGTGATGGATTTTTCTTTTCTTCTTTTACTATGACACCATTTGTGTTATGCACACGAAAGTTTTACAGGATTAAAAAATTTATTTCTTGAGTATTGAAAATTATTGATTAAAATTAAAAAACATTTGAATTAATTGAGATAGAACTTTATTTTTTTATATAAAAACACACACAAAAAAAGAAGAAATATATTTTATCGTAAATTTTTAAAATAAAAAACTAATGTTTAGTACTACATTAAGAGGATCCGTCAATACATAGATGTTTGACATCAATTATGAATTTTATCCACACAAAAAAGGGATAAACATGTGAAATTGTTCAGCCCTTCAAAGGCTAACAAATGGGTCATGTGCATGACTTTTTTCTATCCAAAAGTTTAGCACTGTTAAGATCAGGTCTTATTTCTGCATGTAAATGTTAAGAGTTAGGTATTACCTGAACCACTCCCAAAAAAAAAAAAAAAAAAAAATACACAACCCCTAGAAAATAAATACTAGAAATTTTTCCATCTCAAATATGTGGTCTCATATAGTATTTTTGCTATCAAAGCAAATAGCAGCACAAACGGGGGTCCCGTTAATAGCAGTCAGACGAACATAATGACGGAATAGAAAGGGAATTAATTACCTCTACATAAAAACTGAATGCCAATTTTGCTGCCAAGAGAAGAACCCAAAACAGTGTGTACCTGGAAAGAACAACATTATGATCAATACTACAATCAATTAGACAGAATAGCAGAACTAAATGAAAGTTGTTTCGATCTAATATTTCAATACAGTAGATTACTTGAAAAGAGAAAATGCATCCTCGTGCATTCCTCTTCCAACATAAAGCCGAGGCTGTAATAAAGAGCATACAGAAAGTATGAGATCAAAGACCACCCAAAAGAAAGAGAATAAATCCAAAGAAGGGAAATAGACAGAATGACAAGCTAAATTAAGAGAGATCGATGTTCGCATACCTGGGACCACCACATTACCAATCTCACAATCTTGTAGTCTGACCTCTCAAGATAACGGCGGATGAAAGGAAACACAAACAGCAATGCAGATAGCATGTTTGGAGACAGATAAAAAAGAACTGCTATGATGAATAAAGAAGGCGAACTTGAACCATTGCCAAACCAATTCTTAATAGTCTGTGCAAACGCTGGAGGATTTTTCCAGCTATATGCATAAGTTACTGGCAACACTACCACCCACGCTGCTGCTGCAACAGCTTTAAGCACATATCTTAGCTTGACATAGAATGACATGCTGTGTCTTGCTTTCCAGTTCATAATTATATCCAGAACCGCTGCATACACAAGGTAGCATTGCCAACAAGATAATCATAGTTATAATGATTTTTCTGGAACATATAAGGATGGATACAGTAAATTATGTGAATAATAGGACTTAGTTCACAATAAAACCCTTAGAGGCTTCTCATCCTTCGCAAAATTTAAAGCATGTCTCTAAGTTCTTCTTCAGACACTTATCCAAGAAAAAAAAAGGGGATATCTTAGACGCTAAGGCAAATCAACTACCAACTACACGTATTCTCCTCATATAGAAGAAAATCACAGATGAGAGAAAAATCAGGACAGATGTAAACATCACTAAAATGTCACTAGTTTATTTAAGTTACTTAGTAGTTAGGAGTAAAAAAGTCCGAGATCAGTTAAACTATATACAGCCTATGTGATCAACAATTACTGTTCATTTTAGCTATTAGCTAAGAGTAAAAGCTCCAACATTACTTGCAGTTACACAAACTAATGTGACAAATAATCGGATTGGACGCTCAACTTCATGCATAGGTTGGTCCCTTTTCATGGTGACATCAACCTTGCTTTATTTCATATGTTCATTATAAGTTTCATTTTTTTTTATCGGCTCATTATAAGTTTCATTCTTCTTATGAGCTCTTTGAAAAGTCATCTCGGGTGCTAGCCTTTGGTCTCAAACAAGGGGGCGTGCTACTAATAGAAGATCCCCCACCGTTGATCAATTGGTTTAAACAAGCAGGTACTTTTTTTAACTAGTACGAAACAGTATAGACATACTGGATGTAACTGATCTTGAGAAACTTTTCGCTTAACAATATTCATCAAGATAGTTAACTGATTAAAAAAAGCTAGTTGAGTATTTCACCACACTATGTGAGATGACATTTCATATTGACAGAAAAGTACAATCTTCACTTGAATGCCGTTGAAGTGATTTACTTTGACAATTTCAGAGGTCACATAGTAGGAGAGGAAATGAACTATAACAAAAAGGACAGTGAACTATATCTAGCCTATCTTTGCAAAAAAAAAACTTCACCTTGAGCAAGCTTCAGTATGGCAGCTGTTATGAAAATGCTCAACACTTTCTTGAACACATCACCTTCAAAAATAGAACCTAGTTGGCCAGATCCATTCCATGCAATAATGATCATCGCCTTCAGTAACACAAAGTAAATCAGTAACAGAAGACGCTCAACATGTGGTACAACTAATGAGAAATAAAAGAAAACATCTGGAGATAAAGGAAAAAGATAGACTAACCTGTAAGCACAAAATAAAAAAACTCCACATCCTATCAAAACTCCTAAAGATGTGCCAATATGAGCGTGTCTCAACAAAATTGATTTTCCCCATCCACTGGTTCCTTTTAGTTGATTCATTTGCCTGAAGATGATCAATATTTAGATTAATCGTGGAACGCTGGTTATAACAGATTGAGTTGTTTCAAATAGCATCTAACAATCAATATTACAAAAGATTGTAATTAAGGGAATTATGCATGAACACTCAACAGTAAAACACTGGAAAAACAAAATAGCAAATGAAAAGTAATGAAGTTCTGTGATCTCTGTTATTCAATCTGTATTACTATAATATATTATGAAACGGTAAATTTTCTGAAACAGAAAAATAGAAACAGAAACTTCAGCAGTAACAGAATGTCAAAATAATCAAATAGAATCTGGAAAATAATTTCGGAATGAAATCGAGCCCACTGAATGCACAGTATGTCCTTAAGGAAATTATTCCCCTCAAGTACCCGAGGTGTTGGAATATTATCCTCACAGGATAGAACGACTTAACTCACTTGGTACCAAAAACTCTGATGAACTGCGAACCACTTAATGGTTGTAAATCACACTGGAATTTATTTGTGCACAAGAAGAAGAAGATCAGAAAATTTCGTAAGGAAAAGTTCTGGGATCAAGGCATATTATAGCCATTTTCTGGCAATCTAGGGAATCTGTGATATTAACCCCTTCACATAGGCCTTGAAAACGTAAATGTTCTAGTCTGCTATGAATATCTAGGAGGTTATGATAGCATGGGACCACTTATTGCCAAGTAAAGCGCTTGGAGTTCTAATTTTTCGTGAAAACAGTGACCTGAAGCCAAACCTCATGTGTAATATTAATCGCTTCAGAGATCATGTCTTTTTAGTGTAGTGCAAACTGAACTTACATTCTCCTTGAATGGCATTAGACCAGAGACCAACTGGTAATGAGGAAAAAACTGATTAAAACTATTAAAAGGGAAGTATTGTTTCGAGAAAATGATGGCTTCCTGCCTGAGAGTAGGCTGTAAAGATAAATCTTCACCTTGAACATAAAAGACGTAGAAGTAAACTAATTTCATGAGGTACAGGTGACCAAATAGCTAGACAATGAACAGGCTATTCATTCAGATACTACATTCAGGAAGGTCTTTCTTGAATGCTGTTTATGGTGATAAACAGAAACCCTTTCAACATCCTTAAGTATATATGCGCGGTAGATTCACTGATAGCAATTCGGTAATTTTATGCATAAGATTAAGGTGTCAAACCCATCATACTGTTGCATGCGATCAAGTAAACTAGATAAACCTATAGAGCATTGATTTTGATCTATCAAACATGAAATCAACTACAAAAAATTTCTCTTAGAGGTGGTGCGTGAACTATAAGGAACTTTAGCTGATAAATATGGATGACCATCTAAACCTCTGTTTGGCAAAAGATATGCTTCTTGATCTTCATGTGTAAGAACATTTGAATAGTGGTCTTCATTTATTGTCTGGGTTATGGCAATAGAAATTTGGCATGAATTCAGGTTTGAGATTGTTGGGATTGAAAGTTTGGTGAAGAATGGGAAATGGAGGGAAGAAATGTGAAGGGAAAGTGAGCTCCCTTATGCTTTGAAAAAAGAAATTGTTCCTCATTGGTGGTGGAAAGAAGAGGGGATGTGCTTATATTGAGAAAGCACTCCCCTTGGTGTTAAATGGGTTGGAAAAAGGTAAGCCTCGCACCGCCGCCGTCGCTCGCTCGGCTTCGACTTCGGATTTGGTCAAAGATTGATTAATCTTTTTGGACAAAATTTCTTTTAATTTGTGAGAAAGCACAGGAAAAAATATTATTGATATTATTATCATATATTAAACATGATACAATGAGCCATATATATATACATAACATGTCCTACTTCTAATACATATGGGATTAGGGTTATTTACTACTATTTACATAACTATTCTAACACTCCCCTTCAAGCTGGTGCATATAAATTATATGTACCGAGCTTGTACATATGTAGTTAATACGAGGACCAGCGAGGGACTTGGTGAAAATATCTGCAAGCTGATCATTCGACTTCACAAACTTTGTAGCGATATCTCCCGAGAGCATCTTTTCTCTGACAAAGTGATCAATCTCAATGTGTTTAGTTCTCTCATGGAACACTGGATTTGACGCAATCCCATCTGACTAATCTCACCAAATTTCAACTCCTTAAGCAACTGTTTGATCCAAATTAGCTCACATGTCGCCATAGTCATTGCTCGATATTCTGCTTCTGTATTAGACCGAGCAACCACATTCTGTTTCTTGCTCTTCCAAGACACCAAATTTCCTCCTACTAAGACACAATATCCAGACGTCTATCAGAAGGTGATCCTGCCCAATCAGCATCTGAGTATCCAACGATCTGCTCATGGCCTCGATCCTCAAACAATAAACCTTTGTCTGGAGCTAATTTTATATATCGAAGAATGCGAACAACTGCATCTCAATGACTATCACACGGAGAATCCATAAACTGACTCACAACACTCACAGGAAAGGAAATGTCAAGTCTTGTCACTGTAAGGTAATTTAATTTACCAACCAACCGCCTATATCTTGCAGGAGCACTAAGAGGCTCCCCCTGTCCTGACAGAAGTTTAGAATTCGGATCCATCAGAGTGTCAACAGGTCTACAACCTGTCATTCCTGTCTCCTCAAGAATATCTAAGGCATACTTCCGTTGTGAGATCACAATACCTGAACTAGACTGAGCGACCTCAATACCCAGAAAATACTTTAGTTTGCCCGGGTCCTTAGACTGAAAGTGTTGAGAGAGATGTTGCTTCAATTTAGTAATACCATCCTGATCATTGCTGGTAATAACAATATCATCAACATAAACCACCAGATAAATATAGAGACTCGAAGCAGAGAGCCAATAAAACACAGAGTGATCAGCTTCACTCCGAGTCATGCCAAACTCCTGGATAACTGTGCTGAACTTACCAAACCAGGCTCGAAGAGACTGCTTTAGACCATAAAGTGACCGGTGCAAGCGACATACAAGGCCACGAGACTCCCCCTGAGCAACAAACCCAGGTGGTTGCTCCATATAAACTCCATCCTCAAGGTCACCGTGTAAAAAGGCATTCTTAATGTCCAGCAGATAGAGAGGCCAATGGCGAACAACAGCCATGGATAGAAAAAGGCGGACTGATGCTACCTTAGCCAAGGGAGAGAAGGTATCACTGTAATCGAGCCCAAATATCTGAGTATATCCCTTGGAAACAAAACGGGCCTTAAGGCGATCAATTTTGCCATCCGGACCAACTTTGACTGCATATACCTAGCGACAACTAACAGTAAATTTACCTGAAAGAAGAGGAACAAGCTCCCAAGTACCACTCGTATGTAAAGCAGACAACTCGTCAGTCATAGCCTGTCGCCATCCTGGATGAGACAATGCTTCACCTGGAGACTTAGGGATGGACAGAGGACAAAGAAGATATAAAAGCATAATAGGGTGATGACAAACGATGATAGCTTAAACCGATAGAATGGGGATTAGGATTAAGGGTGGTCTGTATACCTTTCCGAAGTGCAATCAGCTGGGCCTGATGCTGGGTGCGGACGACGATGATATGTCAAGAGTGGTATTCCTGTGGCCGGGAGTCTAGGAGGAGCCACACTAGACTCCCCAACGGTTGGAATGGGTAAGACTTTTGTGACGGAAGGTGAAGGAGGAGCTATAGTAAACTCCTTAAAGGTCGGTATAGGTAAGACCTCAAATATATCAAGGTGGTCAGAATGGTCAGAAGAGGTAAAGAAAGGTTTAGACTCAAAAAATGTGACACCAGATGACATAAAGTACCTATGAAGATCAGGTGAGTAATAACGATATCCCTTCTGAACACAAGAATAACCAAGGAAGACACACTTGAGAGCACGAGGAGCTAACTTATCTTTCTCAGGGGCTAAGTTATGAATGAAACAAGTGCTCCCAAAAACACGAGGGGGAACAGAGTATAAGGGTGAGTGGGAAACAATACTGCATATGGAATCTGATTCTGGATGGGAGATGAGGGCATCCGATTAACCAAATAACAAGCTGTGAGAACTGCATCGCCCCAAAAACGCAACGGAACATGAGATTCAATGAGAAGTGTGCGAGCAGTCTCAATGATGTGCCTATTCTTTCTCTCTGCAACCCCATTTTGCTGAGGGGTATGCGGTCTGATGAATAATTTCTTGAGAAGTCATAAACTGTTGAAATTGAGAGGATAAATATTCTAAGGCATTATTAAAAAAATCCAAGTACATCTTGAATGATCATCAAAGAAACTAACAAAATAACGAAATCCCAAGGTTGAAGTGACTCTACTAGGACCCCATATATCAGAATGAACTAAAGAAAAAACAGACTCTGCATGACTCTCAATACTACGAGGAAAGGAGGCTCGGGTATGTTTCCCGAGCTGACATGACCCACACTCTAATGTAGATAAACTAGACAAACTAGGCACCATCTTCTGAAGCTTGGATAATTTTGGATGTCCTAAACGTCTCTGAATTAGGTCAGGAGGATCTGTAACTAGATATGCCTTGGAGGAATTGAGTGAGTTAAGGTAGTAAAGGCCTTCGGATTCAAGTCCTGTTCCAATCATCTACGTCCTGCATGATAAAAGAATCATCAATAAAATATATACCACAATGGAGAGCACGAGTCAAACGACTAACAGATGCAAGATTAAAAGGATAGCCAGGGACATAAAGAACGGAATCTAGAGTGACAGAGGGTAGGGGATTCGCTTGTCCAACTCCTTTTGCTTTAGTTTGAGACCCATTGGCTAAAGTAACAGTGGGAAGAGACTGTGAATACGCAATATTTGACAAAAGTGATTTATTACCAGAGATATGATCAGAAGCGGCTGAGTCCACAACCCATTGTCCAAGAGTACTAGACTGGGAAACACAAGCAAAAGAATTACCAGCAACAAAAGTATCAGTCTGAGCAACGGAGGCTACTTGTGGAGATGT
Organism: Nicotiana tabacum; assembly: GCF_000715075.1. Lineage (NCBI taxonomy): Eukaryota > Viridiplantae > Streptophyta > Magnoliopsida > Solanales > Solanaceae > Nicotiana > Nicotiana tabacum. The sequence continues at coordinate 85,818,955 of NC_134086.1, forward strand.
GTGCTTACTTGCTCGATACTGAAGGAACTTAGTATACTCCCCTTCAGATAAAGAAAATCCCTGGTTACCTGTAGTCTCGGTTTGAGCAACATAAGCATTTTTGGGTGGGCGACCATGTAAAGAATAGCACACGTCACGAGTGTGTCCAAGTTTATGACAATAAGAGCACTTGGGTCTAGATCTTCCAAAACGACCTCCTCCTCGTCTATTTTCCATAGTATGAGATGCCCGATTGTCCACTGTCTGGGATGCGAGAATAGATGAGTCAAGTGTCTGTGATGAGATCACTGGATGACTTGGTGCTGCAGCAAGGCGAAGTAATCGAGAGAATAATTCATCAACTGTGGGGACAGTCGAACTAGCCAAAATCTGATCGCGTACTGAGTCAAGATCATTAGGAAGCCCAGCAAGAGTAAGAACTAGAAACATCTTTTGTCGCTGCTCTTGCTGCTTTTCAACACTAGCAGAAACTGGCATCAACTTCTCAAATTCCTCCATGACTGCTTGTACTTGTCCCAAGAAAGTAGACATATTTAATTCATGTTTCTTTAAATTTGTCATCCGCGATATCACATCATAGAAATGAGATATGTCATTAGTGTACAAAGTGCGAGCCTTTTCCCAAACCAAATAACATGTCTGGAATGGACGAAACAAGGGCATCAACTTAGAATCAATAGATCGCCACAGAATACTACATAATTGAGCATCGATCTTCTCCCAATGTGCTTTGGCCTTGTCATCTCCTTCGCTAGACTTCTTGATTAAATGATCTTGAACACCTTGACCTTTACACCACAGCTCGACAGACGAAGCCCAAGCTAAGTAGTTTGAACTTCCCATTAAAGGTTCGGAGGTAATCATAACACCGAAACTGCCAGAACCTGGGTTTTTAGACCCGAAAGCATCAACTCCCAAAGACATCGTTGGATTGAAGAGAGGTCTATAAAATTATCACCAAATAACAGAAAGAATCAATTGAAAACTCGCTGAAACAGACGAAGGAGACACTGATTACTGTATCTGCCGGAAAAAATCAGTGTAGTCGCCGGAATAACTCAATGGTCAGAATTTAAAAATAAAATTATGGGTAGGCTCGACATTTGAGGGCGATCTAACTGCTCTGAAGGAATTTCATCAAAAAGTGCCCGGAAAGTGCTCCACGCGCAGGCACGTGGAGTAGATCTCGCCGGAAAAGAATTTCTCTGATCGGCGCGTGGAGGCGCGTGAGATGTTTGTCGGCAGAGGTGTTTGTTGGGGTTTGGTCGCCGGGGGTTGGGGGACCTTGTGGTGGTGTTGGTTTTTGCACAACACCGATGTAAATTGGTTTGAATAAAAACAGCCCTAAAAAGGTTGCCGAAATTGAAGCACGGCGACTTTTTTTCGGCTGGGTTTTCTTTCCCGGATGTTTTCTCACTGCTGCTCTGATACCATGTGAGAAAGCAAGGGAGAAAATATTATTGATATTATTCTCATATATTAAACATGATACAATGAGCCATATATATATATATATATACATAACATGTCCTACTCCTAATACATATAGGATTAGGGTTATTTACATAACTATTCTAACATAATTATTTAATTAATTAACGATCAACCCGGAATAACCCAGGACCCGCGACGCGACCCGATCCGTTTCTTTCCCGGATTATTCTAAATTTATTTTCCCGAAATATTTTAAACGGGAATCGTTCCCGCCTGTTCCAACAACCATGGCTGTTTCTGAAAGGTTGCAAACTTTTCAGAAACAGTGTCAGATGTTACAATGTGCCCCCTTCTTGAGGTTTTAAAATATCAAACATAATATTCATCAGATTCCCCATACTCATCTTGATTAGATTAATTAGCGCATTTCTTTCTCTTGCAATTTCATGTTTTCAACTTTAGCTATACTGAGTAGGTCTTAATATCTGAACATATTTGTCAAAATTATGCTTGTGCTCGGGATTGAGAGGGGTACAATTTAGTAAAAGTGATTCTTTAGGGAAACATTGAGGAAAATCTAATGTAATAGAAAATCAACACAGGGCGAACATGTCGACAATATATGATATTGGTGAAGAGTGTTATATGAGGGATGGCAAAATAATAGTAGGTGATATTACTTACGTCAGCCCGTCGTTGTTCAGCAGAAAGATGGAAGAAATCGGCATCAGCACGCATTGGCCATCCCAGCCGGAAACAATTTACTGACCTATAACGCCATGCTAATCATCAGTATACGTTACACAAGAGAACAGATATTCAGATAAAGTAAGAGAATATACCAAAAGTACTCATTTAAGTCATCGTAGTTTCTCCACTGAGAATGTTTTGACTTTCCTCCTTTGCTCCTTTTAGCTTCCTGTTTGTTCAGGCAGAAAATAAAGTCAAGGTGCATCCCGAAAGAGGAATCTTGCATTTTGGCCAACAGTCCACGTGAAATACCTCTACTATAGTGTTATAGATGGGAGTCACTACTTTTCTCAAGAAAGCCTCCTCTTCACCACCATAAGCAGGTTTTATAGTTTCGCCTGTCATGGGACTAACACTTCCAGCCAGCATACCATAAAGTTCAAATGCCATCTGAATCAAGATTTGCAACTAGTAAATGTACTGGAAAACCTAAAAAATAAAAAAGCACTAGATAGGATAACCAGGTCCCAAACTAAACAACAACAACAACAACAACAACAACAACAACATCCCAGTGTTCTTCTAAGAAACTAAACTGCCTGATATCAGTGTCATGCATAACTGCCTGATATCTTCTTAGAAAGAATGAAAAATACACCAATGAAGAGAAGTCTCCAGACATGAAAGATAAAAATATGATGACTGATTTCTAATCCTATGCTATTTCTAGAGAGCCTCTAGCCAAAACGAGAATACACTAGATATAGGTCTCTCTAAATCCCATTGACATGCCTGACATGGCAAGGTTTTAAATACATATTTGTAAGAAATAAGATAACTTTCAACTAACAAAAATTTTAAAAACAAAAAGTAAGCTGAGTGAACTCACAATTTTTAATTTTTGAACATTCAATGTCAAGTTCAATAACGATACGAGTGTCAGTCCTCAAAATGTTACTTTTCAAACTTAGATGAGTAACCCAATGAGGTCTTTATATTAGACACTTTGCAACCTTAGATATTCTATCGAGGTAGAGTTGATGAATACCTAGATACTTAACAGATGATCCAAAAGAAATTATGGTTCAATGTCTCGGGGAATTAATAAAATGATGTGACAGATAAATCAAGTTCTAGAACCTAACAACAAAATAAAAGAAACCGACACAACGAGGTACAGACACACTTAAAAGATACAAAAAATCACTCCATACATGATGATAAATATAGCACAGGCACTCAGGCATGAATCTTAAATTTGCAGCTTCCCCCCATATAAGAAGATAAAGACCCATGTATAGTAATTTTCGTTGTTGCACTTCTTGCTGGATAGTTGGCAGCCTGCAACCAAAAACTAGTAGAATTAGCGGAACTAATAAATTGGACAAAATTTAGAAGTTATAGGCAGAGCTTTTTTTGAAATGGTTTGTCATAGGCAGAGCTACAGTTTGGAGGATATTTATCATAGCAGTCCTAGTTGAGAGTGGACCGTAAAAAAAAATTCAGATTTCCATAAGAATACTAAGTATGCATTAACGTATACTACCACGTCAACACCCGAGAAATCTAGTACCATAAAAATATTCTTTACAAAATAGTATTGATCTTAATTTCTTCTTTTTCACATCAATTAAACAGCAAAGTTGGCCTTGTCCATTGCCTAGAGTTGACCATCTCCCATTGGTTTTTTCTTACCTTTTCATGTCCTTTTCACATCCTTTTCCTTTTCTCTTGCCATATTGCATTTAGAACTGCCCAGTGGACAATAATACTTATAATTGCATGGCTATCAGTTAACAAAGCTGCTAGTACTAATAAACACCTCAATATCAACTAATTCATAAAAAGAAGATTAACTCACCACAGACTGCTCTTCCGACCAAGATACTTGCACCATTTTTTGTAGTTTTTGAATAGCTTCTTCATAACATCAGTAAGTGCCAGATCATCCAACTAGTATGAGTGATGTACATATCATCGTCAGAGACAAAAACGAAGAGATAGAGAGTGCTATTTCAAATGGAATATCCAAAAAAACAACCTTTGGTTGTTGATCAAGCTTTGGAAATTGTCGGATGTGAACATTCGCCAACAACAGAATCAGATGCTCCCGCTGATTCGCCACATTATCTTTCTGTATGTCAATCCCAATTATAATTAACATTGAGTAACAGAAGCTCATAAGGATTTACATAACTCAGTGATGTATGTACCCAGAATATTGCAGTAGTGTACCTGAAAACCAAACATAGCTTGAAGCCAGTCTAAAATGTCTTCATCAACTTTCTTCTTATGGCTTTTTGGCCATGGAAGACCTCTTGTATTACGAAGTGCAGTAACAGAAGCTTGAATCTATGAAAAGCAAAAGATCGAGCACATATAGAATCTTCATCAAGTTAAAGCCTGTCAAACAAGAAAAGAGACTAGAACTCAACCTCAGGATATCTCATAATTGCTTGATTTGAACTATCAGGATCAAGTGGAAGTATATTATAAGGGACAAGTATCTCAGTTTTCTCGGCAACCTTTGTATGAGCTTCCAAAATCTACATGTGAAATGCATATAAAATAGAGGATGAGCCAAGATGGTAGATAAAAGCTGAAGCATATACATAAAACATCAGATCCGCAACACATCTACTTCCAACAATAATATCTCATATTGTCAAGAAGTTACTGGGAGCCCTAGATACCGATAACAACTTGAATAGATGGGAAAGACAGATTTTTTTTTTAGTCTACCTCATCAGCCACTTCTACAGCTTCTGTCAGGTTAACAGCTTTCAAGACCTCAAAAAGCACAGCAGCTGTTTGGTATGCTTTTGTAAGGCGTGCACTATAAGAAGGCCCAAAGAGAAACAGCTAGAAAGAATCAGCATGAAGAAAACCTAACAGCAAAGTAGAGGATGCAGTGTCAGTATGCCTTAGATATACCGATCAGCTTTATCAGCAGCATTCTGCAAAGCTTGAATATATTTCCGATAGTAATGCTGGTAGAAACTCTGCATTTCACGAGCATCACTTTTTGTTCTTCCAGCCAGGGTTGTTTCATTTTCCTGCATAAATGTGATAATCAATAAAGCTCCTCAAGGTACATATTAATGTTTTAAAACCCCTAAATGTGATAAAGGTGCACTAAACTGCAAGCATGCAGCTCTACTTTTTGGCTCTGAGCAAACTGTAGTCTTCATCTTGATGTCAGAGCAGCAGTAATGAACTTCATCATAGCTTTCAAAATCTCTTCTCCCTCATTGTCACCCCTTCTCAATCTTCTCTTCATCTACCTAATCCTCCGACTATACCTAATGTTTAAGGTTTTGTACCTATTGAACTTACCTACATCAAATAACCCACATGGAAAAGGGTATTTGATCATCCGGAAAAGCCAAAAAAGATTCCCCCGTGCCATGCCCACAGGCCACAACCAACAATGCTGAGTGCAAGTTAGGGTTATACTACTATGCTTATGTGCTACTGAAATTGCAAATGGAAACTGCTATCTCCCACTTATTCCCCCCATATAGCAAGAAGAATAAAATTGCTCAGAAATCTAAATCATAGTAATATGATTTGACTAATACCAGCACATAAAAAATGTTACGTTGAAATATCATGACATGCACATCAATAGTGGCGGTATAAACAGTTTACCCTTTCTAACCGTTGAAGAAGGGCAGTTTTGAACTGGCGAACTCCACGTCCACTTGATGTTGGATCTAACCGATGAGCCTTTTCAAAGGCATAAAATCGACCTGATTTTAGTGCAGGAGACAAGCTACGTCAGATAGTTGCACAATCTGCAGGATACCATTTCCTCCGCCACTACTAAAGATTAAAAAAGGAGGAAACGTTGGTTGCATTGGAGAGTAAATGTATCATGAAGATGCTCATTATTGTGCAGCAAAGTTATGCTAATTGAACAAAACAGATAACTAAATTGTTGTGTTGACCATTCATTTGATCATGCAGCAAGGAAATCGAGAATCCCAATATTTATCATGATAATTAGCTTCAACTGTAGTAGTTCTCAAATTCAATTTTAAGTCCACGAGAACAATGCTACCTTAATATATCGAAACAATTTGTTCAGCCTAAATGTGACTAGTACCATAGTTCGTCCAGTGGTTCACAAAAGGAGTAGAGTAGAAAGCACCATATATATTGTACAAACACAACACCGAAAACCTCTCAATGATTCAATTTTCCATGATTCACACTGCCATATAAATACTTGCCATGGAGCCCATATATACTTTTCAAACTACATTCTAACATATATAAGCAACTAAACCTTGACAAATAAACTTTTATAAATGATAAATATGAGCAAACATCCAAGTTCGTGTACTCCAGCACAAACTTTGACATGTATCACTTACATAGATAAGCTACCCTCGGATTGCTAGGCTCGACCTCGTTGGCGACGCGGAGAATTGGTGCAATTTCACTCAGAGATGACGGCACTAATTCACTGTCCATCATTGACTCCCCTAGATTACCAGCTGTCTGCGTCCGCAGAATACGCCTCTGTGGTTGCAGATCAGATCCTTTTCTCTGGTATGCCATTTTTCCTTTTGAGCCCTCAAAGCTCAGTTTTGCAGCTTTCTCTAACTTGCCTGTCAAAAAAGATATGCAAAAGACTATGCTGAGCAGCAACCAAACACGCCAGAAAAATACTGACCCCTTAACAGAAAAAACCCTTATCTAATTGAGAAAACAGAGCATGAGAAACAAACACACCTAATTGAGTATACTATTTTTCTTGTCAGGCATTCAATAAATGAGAAAATAGTCAAATTTCAGAAAAACAAAATATCAAGGAACATATAAACCCACCTTAAGCACACTACAGCGCTGGTTCTTGATAAACCAAATTCATAGAGTCACCACCGTTATCCTTTTCAGAGTTTTCCTTGCTCTCTTCATATATCAAAGCAAACCCAAATTTCCAAGAAATCAGCAGAGTAAGAAAAGAAAGACCAAATTCAAGAACCAAAAATACAAAATTCCCTTTTTTCTCCTTGATCATAAAGAATCAACCTTTAAATTTCTCGGACCGTTTGCTAACTTCTCGATAATCATAAAAAGTGGACCTCTTTTGTGATCAAAACAACAAATTACTAAATTTACTATTAGTTCTCACACTTTCTTGAACAATTCTTTTAACACTTTGAAGAAAAGGGTGTGCAAAGAAGATGAAAATTTACCGGATTTTAAGCAGAGTAAACAGGAGAGTGAAATTCTTGAACTTTTTAGTGCTTTAGCATAGCACCAATAGATGACAAAGAAAGTTCTACACGAATAATTACTTTACTTTTTATGTTGTGGTGAGTGTTAAGTTAAAGTAGTAGAAGACAGAGTAAGAGAGTGACAGATTGAATGAAAGGGAGAGAGAGTGGAAGTGGAAGATGATGTTTCGAGCTGCCTAACTGACACTGTATAACATAGGAGAAACAAAAGGAAAAACATCAACGCCGGTTAAAACAAAATAAGACGACATTGATTGATCGTAGTGGCTTACGATTACCTAAATGCCCTTTATTATGATTTCGTGGATTTAACGCAGCTTTCTTTTCTCCTCATCCCCTTCCCTATACTCTCTTTTTTTTTCTTCTAATCCGCTACTTGCATTGGAGTCCGATTATATTCGGATTCGCGCCGCGTAGGGTCCTTTTCCAGGGGAAGCGCTCTCTATCAAAGATTTTTTCATACTCAGAACTCGAACTCGAGACCTCTAGTTAAGGGAAGAACAATCTCATTCACTGCACCACATCCTTCGGTGGTCCCTTCCCTACACTCTCATTTTGGCTATTGTACTAAATTAGCTACTTATTCACTATGTTCTTTAAATATTCTCAAAGGTTTTTTGAATTTTGTCACCGACTAATTAGCTACACTAAGTATGTAATTTCTTTCTCAAAGTAGCATACATAACCTTACAGTAGCTCCTATAGTATTAGGGTTTTTTTAAGGCGAGAAACTAAAAAAATATTATAAGCTCGTTCTTTTCTTTTTACTTTCAAATACTTTTATCGTAATCATTAATATTTCATAATTAAATTTACAAGCAACGAACTGTGCTATGAAGGCATGCTTTAATTTATAATATAGAGGTTAAGATGGAATATAATAACAATAATATTTATTATTATTTTTAACCGTGGTGTAATTAAATTTTAGAGACTATCATAAGGGGCGGATGAATTAGTAACTTGAGCTTAGAATGTGATTTTAAAAGCTTACCAACTCACGAGGGGCGGATGAATGACGGGCACGTGAACTCATGATTTCTCGGCAAAATTAAATATTTTATGTACGTATTTTTTAAAATTGGTATAATATTAACAGGTGGCACACATGCTCTAAGAAGGTCGAACGGGGCTCTTAGTTGAAAGTTGCGTTATTATCTAGAGGAATAACAATCAATTCCACTTAATATATTTTTTCTTCCTTTTTTTTAGTTGTGCACCATGTACTAAAAATCCTAGATAACAAATCCCCACCTGACTCATAAATTTCCTAGGAAGAGTCCGGTCCCAGACTCCCAGTACTCTTTTTAGTACAAAAGGAAATTAGATAATTAGAGACTTTTTAAAAGGGAGTGTATATCTCAAATTTTATTTATTTCCAAATCACTTACAGATGATTTAACATATATATAATTAATTAAAGACAGAGATGGAACGATGATAATATGCACGCAGGAAAATGAGGGTATTGTAAAACTTAAATCCAATCACTATCCTACCAGCCTATCAATATGGCCAGTTAAACTTTGGAAGTTGCCATTTCTAATATATGAAAATAAGGACATAACTTTATGATTCGTAATAGAACACATCAATAAAATGGTGTCAGTGATTATAGTTAAGGAATTTGAAGAAAAATTGTAATTTAGCAACAAAAAAAAATTAAAAAGTTTTGAGACAAACTCGTCTTTGGCCACTTCTCTTTTTCTTTTGGACCTCTCTAACGAGGTAGGTTTGTCTTAAATTATATATTGCAACAGTACTCTTTTAGGTATGACTTATTCTACCAAGTATTTTGTATTTGTTAAAGTAGATGCCGTTTGGCAATTTATTAACCCCTTTTAAATACTACAAATGTGTCACTTGTAACCATGACTATTTGATTCTTGCTGCGTCAATTAGATGTATTATAAATGAAATTCTTTATCTGGAATAACTTCATAGAACCTACCAGGTAAATTTCATCATTAAATGTCAACGAAAGTCTCTTTTGGAAAAGGGAAAAGGAACAAAATATGTAGTCCATACAATATATGCTTAAAAAAAATTCAATACGTCAACTCTAAAAGAAGAAAAAGAGAGAGAGAGACACACTAAGAATTATTTTATTTCGAAAAAATATGACTTAGAAAACTATTACTCCGCGTACTTGCGCCTCAATTTTTTCACTATTTACTAGAAGTGTTTCGAGTTTCAACACTATATATACAACAATAATGATAATGACATACTCAATTTATTCTCATAGGTGGAGTTTGAAGGTAGTATGTATGCATATCTTACTCCTACTTTATGCCCAGCTCAAAAAGCGTTTAAAAACTTACAAGTTCGTTCATTTTTTGTTAAATTTTTTATTTCAGTCATGCATGTAAAATTGTAGTCTTTCCTCTGGAAAAAAAAAATAGAATAAAATAGACAAAATCCATTGATCGGAAACTTTATCTTGATGGCCGGTAACTCGTTTTTGGGAATATAATCTTTACAAAGAACACAATGAGAGGTCATCGCGTTGGATTCGCAATAGCTAAGTTTAGATTGCGGCAATTTTTGGGAGGATATGGAAAAAGGTATCTATAGTTTAAAGATTAAATGGATTTCAGTGTTTCATATTTTTGAAGTTTGATTCAGAAACTAGAAATCCTTTTAGTAGTCTTTTGCGCTGTCACTAAGATGTACTTAGAGGGTGTTTGGCTAAGCTTATATAAGCTGGTCAAACTGGCTTATAAGCACTTTTTGGCTTATCTACGCGTTTGGTAAAATTAAAAGAGCTTATAATTTAAGTGCCTATAAGCCAAAAATAAGTCAAAAGCCATAAGTTGGTCTCCCCCAACTTATCAAATTTCAGCTTATAAGCACTTTAGGTTTGACCAAAATATTTACTATTCTATCCCTAAAATACTTCTTTTTAAAACAAAACTCTTCATATACCCAGTTCTTCAGCTGCTTATTATTAATTTCAGCACTTTTATCCAACACGTAACTGCTTATTTTTTAAATTAACTTCAGCACTTAAAAGTGTTTTTCAGCACCTAATGCTTATCAGCTACTTTAAATCAGCTAATCCAAACAGGCTCTTAAGAGATAAGATATGAGCTGATGTGGTAAAAAACCTAATGAACTCTCCTAACTGATCGATGAACATGGCAAATGACCTGATGAAGAGGTGATTTCACAGACAGACCTCTGACAAAATTGATCATAACCTAGGGGAATGTTTGAGCTAGAGCTCATCCGCCATGGTTGTGTGCCATGAAGCTCAAAGAAAGAAAAGAGAAGGTTCCAGATCTTTTGGAATGAGAGCAAACATTCTCATTGAACTGAATTAGGAAAATGATAGTGCACCTATACATATATACAAACTACTCACTGACACTAACTAACGGATGTAACTAACTAACTGCAAAACTAGCCACTTACAAAACTAGCACTAACATCCTAACTAACCAACTGTAAACAATGTGGCTACTAGTTAAATAACCACATTCAAATTCTAATTTAACCCCCCCCCCCCCAAGTTGGAAGGGAGGTACTCATTTTCAACTTGTGAAGCAGTGATGAATGTTTGATTCCTGTCAAGGATTTGTTGAGTATATCTACGAGCTCGTTGTCTGTATGAACATAGTGTAGAGAGATCAATCCTTCAATTACCTTGTCCCTTACAAAATGGCAGTCGACCTTTATGTGTTTTGTTCATTCATGAAACACTGGATTTCTGGCGATGTGCAGGACTGCTTGATTGTCACAATATACTGGAATGGGAAGACTCAAGGGTACAGTTAGTTCCCCCAAAAGCTTAGACAACCAAACAAGCTCTGCAACTACCTTTCTTGCAGACCTATACTCTGCCTCTGCAGAGCTCAGTGACACAGTGGACTGTTTCTTCGATTTCCAACTAATTGGACTGTCTCCAAGCAATACAATATAATCGCTAACTGATTTTCTAGTCTTAGGGCAAGCTGCCCAATCTGAATCACAGAAAGCTCTTAATCTATAATCTCCACTGTTCGACAGAAAAATCCCTATACCAGGATCACCTTTCAAATATCTGAGTACATGCATGGCAGCTTTGAGGTGAGAATCTCGAGGGTTTTGCCTGTACTGGCTCAGATGTTGGACACTGTAGGCAATATCAAGTCGTGTGTTGGTGAGAAAGTTCAATTTTCCCACCAGCTTTCTGTATTGAGTGGGGTCTGTGAGTAGGGTACCTTCAGTGGCTTCAACTTTGTTGAGGGATCAAGTGGAGAGGCCATGGTAGTGCAGCGTGAGCATTCAAACTCCTTTATCAGATCATTTGTGAACTTTCTTTGTGTGATTATTGCTCCATCATGCTTGTACAGTATCTCCAAACCTAGGAAATAATGCAGTCTTCCCAAATCCTTTATTTTGAAAGTCTCATGTAGGAAAGACTCCAATGCCTTGATTTTCCCTAAATCTGTTCATGTTAAGAGGACATCATCCACATATACTGCTACAAAATAACTGATTTACCCCTCTTCTTGTAGAAAAGTGAATAGTCTAGCATAGAATGCACATAACCTTTAGAGCATAGGGCCTTTGTCAACTTAGCATACCACTGTCTACTTGCGTGCTTCAAACCATACAAAAATTTGTTTAGTTTACACATCAAGTTCTGGTTTTCTAGTAACAGCCCTGGTGGTACTTGCATGTATACTTCTTCATTTAGGTCTCCATGTAGAAAAGCATTGTTCACATCAAGTTGAAAGACATCCCAATTCTTCTTTACTGTAGTGCCAACTAATGCTCTCATATAGTCATCTTCACTACTGGAGAGAAAGTCTCGATGTAGTTAATTCCTGCATGTTGAGTGTAACCCTTGACAACTAGTCTAGCTTTAAATCTTTCAACACTTCCATCTGCCTTATGTTTGATTTTATATACCCATTTATAGCCTATTGCTTTCTTTCCTGCAAGTAGTGGGATAAGGTCCCAGGTATGATTAGAATAGAGGGCATCAAATTCTTGGCTCATGGCCTGTTGCCAAGCAGGTATAGCTGCTGCCTCTTCATATGACTCCGCTTCACAGTCAATAGAAAGTTTTTCAATCAAATGCTGACTGCTACCACTTAGAGCATTTAGGGATATAGGTTGCAACCAGGGTACATGTGTATGAAAGGAAAAGGACTGTGAGGGTGAGTTGTGATCAAATTATGTAGTTTGTTCTTCAGTGGTATTGTGAGTGGTATTGAGAGTGGGCACATTGCAAATGTAATCTTTCAAATAACTTGGAGGCTTCAGTGTTCTTTAGGGTCTATTTTAAGTTAGGATTGTGGTCTGTTCAGATTGTATTGATCTTGGTGAATTATCTGAAAGGGATTGTTGTTGATCCAGTGGGTGAAAACTAGGTTCAGATGATGTGTTTGAGGTTCCATTTGAAGTGGGAGAGCTTTGGTATCCTGGTGAACCAGATTCATGAGTGACAGAATTAGTATCATTGCCAAATGAAAATTTAGGTGACATTAGTTGTTGATGTGGACTCTCATTGTTGCTGGTGACAGTAGGATTAGCAATATCAAGATGACTCATACTGGGTCCTATGTGAGGAGAAGGAAAACATAAATGTTCATATTTAGATGCTAGATCATTGTAATTTCTATGCAATGCAAATGGAAAGATTGTTTCATGAAAAGTCACATCTCTAGATACATGAATCTACCTTGTGGCTAGGCTAAGGACCTTGTATCCCTTTGATCCAAAAAGGTATTCTATGAAAATATGTGGAGTTGATCTTGGTTCAAATTTATCTTTGTGAGGTTTTAGTTTTGTAGGAAAGCATAGACATCCAAAACTCCTAAGGTGTGAATAGTTTGGTTTCTTCTTGTATAGAACCTCAAAAGGACATTTCCCTTTGAGGGATAAGGATGGCAGTCTATTGATCAGGTAGGTAGAAGTTAGGATGCACTCTTCCCAGTATCTTATAGGCAGTTTGGACTGATACAACAATGTTCTTACAGTTTTAAGGAGGTACATATGTTTTCTTTCCACTATACCATTCTATTGAGGGCTATAAGGACAAGTTTTCTGGTGTAAGATCCTTTTGGATTAGAAAAACATGGTTGTTTCAATGTTCACAAACTCCAGACCATTGTTAGTTCTGATAGTTTTTATTGAGGTATTGAAATGGTTTTGGACCATTGCACAAAAAACTTTTATGACATGTAGGGTATTGCTTTTACTAGTCAAGAGATGTGTCCAAGTACATCTACTGTAGTCATCAACTAAGGTGATGAAATATCTGTGATTGTCATGAGTTGGTGCATGATAGGGTCCCCACATATCCACATGGAGGAGTTCAAATGCTTTGGTGGTGGAAGTGGTTCTTTCTGGGAATGGAGATCTATTCTGCCTGGCCATAGGACAAATGGAACACATAAAAGGTTGTTTGTTTGCAAAGGCTATAGGTATAGAATTGATACCCTTCATCTTGATAAAAGGTACATGGCCTAGCATGTTGTGCCGCAAGAGATCCACATGATTCTCACCAGGTATACATGTATCCATTTTGTCAGAAGAAGTTCTATTGGAATTCAAAGGAACTCGTACACTTTTATTATCACAAATGAGGAGAAATAGATGCACTAGGTGCAGAATTACAGAGATGGTGCTGACAGTGTACATTATTAATATTATGACTACATGAGGTAGATGCACTAGGTGCAGATCCGTGTGTGAGTGGCATGATAGAAGAACTATTCTTTCTTGAATTTGAATAGTGAAGGTAGAGGTTGTCTCTGAATTTACCAATCTCCAGAGGCCTCCTCAGTGAAAGGCCTTGTAGAAGGATACAAGAAAATTTAGTGAATATGATGATGCAATCAAGTTGAACTGTCAATGAGTGAACAAAGATCATATTGAACTTGAAACTAGGTACATATAAGACTCTTTTTAGGGTAAATTGAGGACTGAGTATGACATCTCCAACTATTGTCACTCTTACTTTATATCCATTTGGCAAAGAAACTAGGAAAGGATAAACAAGAGTTTTGATGTTACTCAAAAGGGATTTGTTATAAGTCATATGGTTAGTGGCTCATGAGTCAAGGATTCAGGAATCAACATTCTCTTTAAGACTTTCATAAGACTGTGTACTTGGATTAACAGAAGTGTTACAAGCGGTCATACCTGCAAAGTTAACAACACCACTAGTCATGTTGATATTTTTTGAGTTGTCTCCATTATTTTCACTCTTGAAGCTTTCCAAAATGCTCAGCAGTTGTCCATATTGTTCCTTGGTTAGCTACTACATGGTTCTACCTTGCTCCTGAGAATTTCCTCTTTCATCTGTTAAAACTGCTCCATTGTCAGCTGTGTCAAATACATTTGTTGCTATTTTTCTTCCCCTACTACCATTGTTGTATTTCATATTTTGTGGATAACCATGGATTTTGTAACACTTGTCCTTGGTGTGCCCTGGTCTCTTGCAGAACTCACAGAATGGCCTAGGTCTATTTCCCATATAATCTCTTCCATAGCTATTGTTCCCACCAAAGGAATTACTCATGTGTTGATTATAGTTCGTCCTAAAACTGTTATTTCTTGGGCCATTGGCATTCAGTGATGTAAACTCAATCACCAACTGTTGATTGTGTGGCCTAACTTCTTTTTGCTTCTCTTCTTGTATGAGGATAGAAAATGCATGTGCAATGCTTGGAAGAGGATTCATCATCAGTATACTCCCTCTCTCGACAGTATATATCTCATTTAGCACCATCAAAAACTGTATCAGTCTTCTGTCTTGCTCAGCTTTCTGTATACCAGCCTTAGCACCACATATGCATTAACAATTGCACTGTGCATGTGCATTTAATACGTTTAATTCTTCCCATATTTTCTTCATCTTAGTATAATAGCTTGTTATATCCAGAGTTCCTTGACTTAGATCATTGATTTCTTTCTGGAGTTGATAGAGTTTTGCACCATTTGTTTGATCATATCTATCTTCTAATTTCTGCCACAACTCTTTTGCATCACTTACATATTATAAACTGTCCGCTAAATCTTTTTAAAGAGAATTCAGAATCTACGAGGTCACCATATCATCACATCGTTCCCACTGATCAAAAGTTGCATGTCCAATTACAGGTTTCTGACACTTCCCTGTTATGAAGCCAACCTTATTCTTCACTGAGAGGGCTCTAACTACACCTCTCTTTCATGAACTATATCTTGTGTCATCAAACGGTACAGAAACTTACATAGAACCCGCACTTTCCGACGAATGCATGTATAGTGGACTTGAAGTATCTAAAGTATCTTTGTTTACAATATCTCCAGCCATTACTTAAACTACAGATCTCGATTGATTTAAATCGTGAATCGAAGACAGGAAACGAGAATTCAACAGAGAAACTTCGAGAACACTTAAAGTTGCTATGATTTGTTGCAATCAAACGAGATCACAACAAAAAGTGCAATTTTGAACAGGATTTCACAAGAGAAAAATAGTAATTGACAATTTCGAGAAAGACCTAAAACTTCGATTGTAAATTGAAGATAAAACAAGACAGGAGACCGCAAGTTACCTCAGTAGATGAAGCCTTGCTCTGATACCATGACAAAATTGAGCATAATCGAGGGGAATGTTTGAGCTAGAGCTCATCCGCCATGGCTGTGTGCCATGAAGCTCAGAGAAAGAAAAGAGAAGGTTCCATATCTTTTGGAATGAGAGCAAACATTCTCATTGAACTGAATTAAGAAAATGATAGTGCACCTATACATATATACAAACTACTCACTGACACTAACTAACAGAGGTAACTAACTACTTGCAAAACTAGCCACTTACAAAACTAGCACTAACAGCCTAACTAACTAATTGTAAACAATGTGGCTACTAGTTAAATAACTACATTCAAATTCTAATCTTAACAACCTCAGAGATCTAGAGTGCAGTTACCGGGTTTCCGGGAACCCAGTAGCTTTTGCGTAGACCCTATATTTCTATTAAAAATCCACTAAATATTTATAAATATCTAACTGTGAACCCAGTTATTATTGTATATTAATTTGAGAATATGGCAGGAACTCATATACTTTAAATCCTGGATCCGCCTCTGACAACCTCACGATTAATTATGTTATTAACAAGATGATTACGACAAAGTGCTTTCGTACGTCATGACTATTTATTTGCTCTTTTATTTCCCACTTAGTGTCCATTATTCGTATTGAAGTTCGATTAAATTCGAATTTGCGCTGAGAAGTCTCATATTGGGAGTAAAGCGGTCTCTAACAAAGACAACTCCATATCCATAGTTAGAACCCGAGACCTCTGGTTAATAATGAAGAAGTACTTACCACTCCACCATAACCTCGTCGGTGACTACTTTATTTGCTATTCACATCGTATATATTCTGTTTGGCTATTTCTCTGTGCGCACGCTTAAAATTAAAATTATTCATCACTGCTCTTTTTTTCGGTTTCCGGTTTGAAAACGGAAAACACATAATGAAGAAATATTACATTAATCAGAGATATCTTATATTTATTTATTTTTGAGCATTTATCACACATAAACTATTTTAAGGAATATGATACTAACGTGAATAAGTTATAGAATCAATCTGTAGAATTAAAAGGGACGTTGGCCTTGATATGGAATTAATTAATTCTTAAAAGTACGTGTTTGTGGATCCATATGCTTGAAGCGAATAATTTGTATTAAGCTTTTCATAAAACAATTTAGGCAGATATATATTCTTGTCAAAGGAACTTGTTTTATCCTAGTAATCTGGTTGTCGATAAAGGAAGTTAATTAGTTTAACTTTTATACCAAGATGACATTGTGAAAGAACTTTTACATTATTATATTAATTACCTAAAAGTCAACAACATGTAATTGACTATAATAAGTTGAATATTCTTTAGTTGAATTAGTAAATACGTAAAATAAGATAGATAACATACTACTACAATAGATTAACTCAAATTAATTTATACCGTCAGGAAATATAATTAAATTAAATTGAAAGAAATCGTGGGAGAACTTCCATTGTTAATAAAAGCCATCTTTTAAAGCAAAGTTTGTTTTGTAGCAAAAACCTTCTGCCATTTGACTAGTGATAATTAGATATTCCATGTGTCGAGAGCTTGTTCGATAAAGAGTTAAAACAATGAGCTATGCGATTATTTTTGAGTTTTAAAGCAATTGCGTTACTAACTGTAGGCTTGAGTCAGTCTTATCGAGAACCTACAACGTTAATTGAGCGGCGTCAGATAAGTTTAAACTCGAGACTTTTTCCATTAATGGATATTGTTAGTTCTGGTCAAAGAATAAATGGCGAAGATACAATATTACTGAAGGTGGTCACGCGAATACCCTTTGACAAAAAATCATGTTGTGTATGTAGGTTAAATGCTGCTTTCTTTTAAAATTTATGATCTAAAACAAACAATATAAATTTGTATGGCTAGAAATCATCCCATTAAGAGTAAAAATAAAAATTTTAAAAGTTAAATTGTTACTAAATATAAAAAGGTATCATTCTTTTTGTGATCGACTAAAAAGGAAAGAGTGTTACGTAAATTGGGACTGGGGAGTACTCTATATATAGTGAATTAGAACACTTTTCACATAATATTAGGGGTAGTCTAGTGGTCAAAGGTGTTCAAAATTAGGTAGGGGATGCAAGTTAATTCTTGTATCCTTCATTTTATGCAATGTCTTGCATTAATTTAAAAACAAAACAGCCCAAACTAAAAACTAGTATGTAGTTTTTGGTTCGACTCTTTTGTTGCCGTTAATGATCAATTTATAAACTCATAAATAAAATCCCTTTGTCTATGTGCACGAAAGTCAGAATACTAATTATTAAGATCCTTTCTTTGCACTCGGTTATTGCTAGGATATGACATTGAATTGAAGGCGTAAAACTAATGATTTTTTTTTTTGGGGGGGGATTACTACTTGAACATCAAAACTATTTTGAAGGAGGATATTTGTGCTCATTTTTTATTCTATTATTATGGATTATCTTAAATATTCATCATTTGTTATTCAAAATCTACCTCCTAAATCTCAAGTATATCGTTACAACCTACAGGATACATCACAAAATTTTTGGTTTGTGATTTGAAGGGGGGAAAAAACAAGAGTATACACTAGTTTGCAGGCAACAAACTAGTAGTTTTTTTGTTTCTCTTTGTTTACAGTTACAGATTTATTAATAAACTCTTAAATAAAGCCCTTTGTCTATGTGCACAAAAAGTAAGAATACGAATCTATCTATCTATATATCTATACTATATTAAAAGCACGAAGGCCCTTAGCGAAATGTCGTTCGTTTTTTTTACCCTTTAAAATTAGTATTCACACCGAACAAAATAGTCATTTAATTATTTTCCTAATATTTCGAAATAGTCATCTAATTACTGCTGTACTATATAGGAATGCTCATTTATTATATCCATAAATTATTCCCCTAATTAATTACTTCCCGCAATTTAGGGGAAAAAAATCATACAAATACACAAGGAAATACTTTCATTTAACTCATACACATTAGGAGAGCTTTTCGTTAAACTCCATTTACATTCTATCTCCTTTTAAGTTTAGGGGTCTTTTTTAGTTAATAAAATTTGGCCTAATTCACACAAACAAGGAAAGTTTCGTAGGAAAGTTCACACACTAGGAAAGTTATGACAAACTAATTTTTATAGTATATAACGGTTCTAGGTTCTCTTTCTTTGAGAATAGTTTTGTATTAGTGCTTGAATTTTGTGTGAATATATTTATATTAATAATTGAATTTTGTGTGAATATATTTATAAACTTTATATTAGTAATTGATTTTTCATTCAAGTATTTGATTAGAACTTTGAACATATACCAAAGCAATTTGCATTATACCTAGTCTTTCACTTGTATACAATATTTATTGGCATCTGTTACATGAATAATGTATTATATAACCTATCATGTGAAAGTTTTCTTTCAACAATGGTTTTAGTTTAAAGTATAAGGTAATTGAATTTATATGCTCTTTATTTTACAAAATTTTGTTAACTTTTATATAATTCTTTGTTTCTTACTTTGAATTTGGATTGGTTGATTTCATATCAGACATCTTACAAACTTCGGTTAATTTAATAGTCATTTAATTATTTTTTAATATTAAGAATAAACATCTAATTATTTTTTCTAATATTTTAGACTTTAGATTCAATTTATGTATTAAAATTCTTTCTTATTTGAATTGCATAATCTAATATTTTTGTTTAAAAAGAAATAACACATGAAAATCACATTAGATATTTTGCTCATTTTCAATTTCTTTTAGGTTTAGGAGTCCTTTATTTTTCTAAAAGAATTAATAAAGGTTATGTGTTAGGTCAACTGAAATTCATGAATAAATAGTACGTTATCTTGCATAGATCAAGAGAGCACGTCCATGAATG
This sequence comes from Nicotiana tabacum, assembly GCF_000715075.1. Taxonomy (NCBI): domain Eukaryota; kingdom Viridiplantae; phylum Streptophyta; class Magnoliopsida; order Solanales; family Solanaceae; genus Nicotiana; species Nicotiana tabacum. The sequence continues at coordinate 85,838,743 of NC_134086.1, forward strand.
ACAATTTTGACCCCATTTTTTAAAATATTGATATATGGTAAGTAGGATAAATAAGTAAATATTGGACGGAGTTTATAATTTACAGCTTTTGGCAAATTAACTTTTTAGCAATTTAATTTAATATTTTTAAAAATAAATTAATCAACAAAAAACTTTCATATTTATCTATTGCTTATATTTATTTATAATTATATTATTTTAAGAACAAGAAACCTATACATAATAAATTAATTAACTTTTTGCGCTTTGACAATATGCTTCATGTCAGACAAAATTGTAATTATAATTTATATAACTAATTAGATTTCTTCTTTAAAAGGTATTTTAATGCTAACTAATATCTAAGAACTTAAAGTCAACTAAAAATGGCTACTCCAAATCTTGGTAAATTAGCAAAATCTTGGCATTGCTTGAATTTTTTAAATTAACAACTTGCCAAGAAGTTTGTATCATGTGAGAACCTTAAGTTGGCAAGTATTATTCATGAACTAACATTTTATTCTTCAATAAAAGCAATTACAACATACATAATTACGTAATTACTCAATGATTGAATGTTAAGATTTTAAGGTGGTGTTTCTTTAAAAATGAAAGGAAAGAATTCAGAAACCACAATCACTTAATTAGGATGCATATATATGTGAGTATACTCACATAATGTGAAAAATTATTGATGGAGAATATAGAGATGAAAATTTTCATAATAAAAATCTAAGATTTAATATAGGAATTAGCACCCCCTCCCCTGCAAAAAAAATTGTTTTTGGTAAATGATCTCTTTATTTCTTTTAAACCTCTTCACTATTTGTATATGACTGATATTTTTTATTTTTATGTGACAATGTCTTCCCTTATAAATTAGGTATGTAGGATTAATATTTCTCAATTTTAGGAACATACACTTTTATTTAAAATAACTCAAATATAATTTTTAATATAATATTAATATGATTAATTATTAAAAATAACCCACTTAGATAGGATACACGCGCAATGCGCGTATCGCACGCGCAACGCGCGTATCGCACTTAGCGAAATGTCGTTCACCTTTTTTACCCTTTAAAAATAGAGTTCACACTGGATAAAATAGTAATTTAAAATTTTTCCTAATATGAAAGAATTATCATTTAATTATTTTCCTAATATATGGGACATTGAAATAACCTATAATTCTAATCATTAAATTTTACCATATTTAAATTATGTAGAGAATCCTGATACTTAGGATTCTAAAAGTAATTAAATTTTTATTTTATTTAGATTACGTATTATTTTTCAATCATTCAAAACTTAGAAATTAAGAATTCATATTTGTACTACCTTTTTCCGTCAGATAATGTAGTAATCCGAAATATTTTATACACCTATTAATTAGGAGATTGGAGAACTAATTTAATTTGTAGATATTGGGGTCAAATATTAAGTTGTGGAAGGAAATTTTGTTCCTATATGAGATATGATACTAAATAAGTGGTTAGTGGCTAATTTTTTAAACTACACTTATATAGTTGACTTTGGTTATTTATTAAATAAATCGGAGTGGGCTAAGCCCATTATCTTATGGCTGCCACATTTTTAGTGACCTAAAGAGTAGAAAATTTGGGTAATTAGTTCCTTGCTCTTGATGAAAAAAAAGAAAAAGAGAAGCAAGCTGATCTTCTGAGGATTCGTTGGCGGCGGCGATAAAAACTATCATCGTGTGAGCTTCAGGTATTTCGAGATTCGTCCAATATCATAGAGTAAATGACTAGATTTCGACATAGCATGTGCTTAGATATTCTGTAAATTGTGAAATCACAGCGGCAAAGTTAAAATATGGACACAACTAGAAACATATGTATTTTTGAGAGAAAGATGTGTAATGATGACCGTATGATGTTGTTGGAAAATAATAATAATGATGTAATGGTTATTAGCTTGTAAAGGATAGATGTGAGATATGGAAACTATAAAAAAAATGTACTGCTTGTGAAATTGAACATATTTAAAAAAGCTACAGTTGTGGACTTTTTTATCATTTAGTACATAGAGTATAACTTTCAATCATGATGTAATGATGAGGGTAATGAGAAAGTGAAAAAATCATATGGTAGTATAAGTTATGGTATAGTTTTCTGAAGCTACTACGGTTTCGGCACTTTCGAAATACTACTGTCAGCATATGTTTGTGTACAATTATTTATTAGTTGGATTGGGGGTTGGCTTTGATTTTGACTCTGTCGTAAGATTATGAAAAATTATTCATCTAGACTATTTAGGACATATTATTCAATATTTTGGATAGATTGAGGCCATTGGAGGCCGTTTGGTTGGTGTCTTAGACATTGCAAGGTTGGAGAACTTCTCGTTAGCGAGGTAAGTGAGACTTTAAGCTTTGATACTTACTTTTCTAAGACCCATTTTGGAAGTGTGTTTTCTCTGCCTGGTCCATGTGTTGGGACAAGCGTGCGCTTGGTAGAGTCGATGGTCTTAGACTAGCCGCAAACATATTATTTTATGAAAGAAATAAAAAATTATTTTATAAGTTGTTTGATAGTGTTATACGGCTGTGCGCCATGAGGTTGAGTTTTATAGTTTGATACGGCTGTGCGCCATAACATCGAGTTTGATACGCTGTGTGCCATGATGTTGAGTTTGATATGGTTGTGCGCCATGATATTTAGTTTGATACGGCTGTGCGCCATGATGTTGAGTTTAATACGGTTGTGCTCCATGATATTGAGTTTGATACAGTTGTGCGCTATGATGTTGAGTTTGATACAGCTGTGCGCCATGATGTTGAGTTTGATACGGCTGTGCGCCATGATGTTGAGATGACTGTGCGCCATGATGTTGAGTTTGATACGACTGTGCGCCATGATGTTGAGTTTAATACGGCTGTGCGCCATGATATTGAGTTTGATAGGGTTGTGCTCCATGATGTTGAGTTTGATACGGGTGTGCGCCATGATGTTGAGTTTGATACGGCTGTGCGCCATGATGTTGGGGCATTGTGTATGCCTTTGTACATCACCCGAGCATTGTGTATGCTCTATTACATATTTGAGGCATTGTGGTGTTGTCGTGGACTCCTGGTGTGTTGGTAAATTTCTTTCACTGCAATTATGATAAGTCCTTAGTGGGTATCCTTGTTGGTTAATTCTTAATAATTCTGTTGATACACATATATTAAGTTATTATATAATTATCATATTTACTATATCATTCGGGTTGTAGTGTGTTTGTATTTTCTAACACTTGTTCCAGAGGTATTTAAAGTGGCGAGTCGAGGATCTTACTGGGTTATATTTACGTATAACTCACTCCTTACCTGCATCTCTATGCAGATACCGTTGCGGGAGATAGGGCTAGTGGCCGACGAGTTTGTTCGAGTGGATCTTATTGCTGAGGTGAGCCACCACATTGTTCGTGGAGGCTTTCGTTTCAGACTTGCTTAGTTCGTGTTAGTTACTTCTTCTTTTTTTGTCGGTTTGCATACCCGTCAATAAAACACATATTACTCTGTTAGATGCTCCATGGTCTTAGTGTGGGATTTGAGCTAGAGTTTTATTATTTGAGTGATTGTTGGTTTTTCTATCAATTGACTAAAGTATTGAGTGATAATCATTATCTCTTTAATTATTAATAATACTTTAGGCCTGTACTTTTTTCTCAGTGTTTGTGTAAATGGTTAAACGTTAGAGAAAGAGGTTCGCCTGGCAGGTAGTGTTAGCTGGGTACCAGTCACGTCTAGGGGGTAGTTTGGGATGTGACAGATAAGCACTACTTTGAAGCTACTAAAAATAGGCACACATAAACTATATATAACAAAAAATAAACTACTCATTATATTTGGCAAAATTAATAAAAAAACATCGAATTATTAATAAAAATTAAAGAACAATAATTGTATTTTTTCTGCTAATTGAATTTTCTCTTGAAATTTTAAATGATATTAGTTATTTTTCGACAAGCTTGTCTAAGTATTTTTTCACATGTCCTACGTAAATGTAGGACTCAATTATAAGATTGAGTTTGAAATGTTTGCTTTAGTTTTTTACAACTTTTTGGGCTATTTTTCTTCTAATATCTTTTATAATATGACATATTTTAAGTATCTGGATTTTAATATACATTTGCAGAGTAAAATCGAGGGTTTAAATTTTCATCATACATTAATAAATTTTATAATATTAATAAATAAATTGAAATGAATAATCAAATAAAAAGAAGATTAATTTATCTCATTTCTAAAGATCAATATTCAGCTTAGATAAATAAATATGCAAGATGAATCATGGAACATGTTAGATTTCGAGCATGAGATGAAAGGGTTGTAATCCCAGTTTAATCATTTTTTAAATACAAATACTTTTATTTTTAGTCATATAAAGAATTTTGTGTTACTAAATTATTATATTTAATATGGAAGACCTTTGAGGGCAATTTGGAACACTACATAGATGATATTAGATTTTATCATGTGAATTGTGTTTTTTTATAAAAAATAAAAATAAGAGAGGTAAGCGTAATTCTCAAACTGCAGTAGAAATTTGTGTTATAAAGAGAATCTTGGAGGGAAGTTTTCGAAATTATCCCAAATTATAATTATAGCTAAATATTAACAGCTTTAAATAAAAAAAATATTGTTTTAATGTTTAAAATATATAATTAAATAATTGAATTAGCTAAGTAACAAAAGGATGCAATTCATTTTCCCCCCAAAATTAACATATAATTAAAAGTATTTTGGAAAAGCTCATAGAATACATATATTTATTCCATAAGAAGTGCATTAACGGTGAAAGAATAATAAATAGAGTAAAATTAGTTATTGTGTAATATTAAAAGTCAAATCAGTAAAATATAAGCTTGAAACAATAAAAATGAAACAGTAGAAGACAAATTATATTTTATATGTTATGAAACACTTGATTAAGGTGGATGTCAATAACTCCTAAGGGAGTAACGCCCACTACTGTTCTCTATTAATCTCTCATTAATTCTTACCATTATGGTTGTAACTCCAATATTACCATGATCAATAATTAATACCATGTTCATGGCATCCCTTTGTATTACCTAGATATCATCCTATAAATAGAGGGTTTGGGCATCACATTGTACACACTTAAATACGTGGAAGAAATAAGAATCTCTCATATCTTTCTCTCTATGTTTCTTAGCTTGTTTTTCTTGTTCTATATTGTTACTTTGAGTTTAGTTTCTTAACACTATATGAGATGTCATTAATTATTTTCCTTTTTTTTGTTTGTAAACATTCCTAATAAATTGAACTCCCTATACTTTTTTAATGTTTTAGTTATTTGTTGTAAAATATTAATTTAATATTAATCGTTCTTAGACTTTAGCCACGTGTACCATTTTTTAAGAGCCATAAGGCAAACATGTCATTCCCCAATCTAAAGAAAACCAAGAGATTATATTTCGAAATTTGTGTTAGTTGCCGAATCTTTAATGAATTGTGGTAAGTATTTTTGTATTACCTTTTTATTTTCGATATTAGATACAAAAATAATAGCAATTTTTATAAAATATTTCACATAATTTTAAGATCTTTTATAATGCATAATTTCTTCTTTTGTTGAACTAGCTAAAGTGAAATTAACATTCTATCAATTTTAGGAACTCATTTTTTATTTTGTATTTCATTCACTTTGTTTAATGTTGCTTATTTTAATATTTTAAGAAGGTATATTTATTGATATAGGAAACATTTGCAAAACGCATACCCTAAGACTAGTCTTGATTAAATACCTGGTCTATAATTTTGACAAAAGAACCACAATTGGGAAAGAGTAATACCAAAGTTATGGAATCGCAAAAATCAAACAAAAGTAAAAAATCGAATCATATTGAATTTATATCGATAAGGTATTGGTATAACATTTTTAAAACCGAAACTGAAAATACACAACCAAAATCTTTCAAAACCGTACTAAGCCAATCGATGAACACTCCTAATGCGACCTACCTTGGCTCCAAGAAAAAACTGCTTTCTCAAGCAATTATTCATAAAGATTTTACATTGTGCTTTTATGCTCGCAGAGATTTCAAACAAATCATGCTTTCTTGCAATGGTTCTCAAGCCACTCCATTGTGACACTCTTTGGCCTCTCTAGTGGCAATCCAAGAGCTCGGTCCCAAATTAGCTGTAAAGATCAAAAAGAAGTATCAGTAAAATTTCAAGGGAAGTCAACGGAGGACTAGAGAAGGCACCCCCAAAAAAAAAAAGTAACTGCCGTAGAAAGTACCTGAGAGCAAATGCCAAGAGCTCTTGATACACCAAAGAGGACCGTATAATATCTGTACAAAAAATGAAAGGAATAAGACATCAGTATCCAGAGCCATTTACAACCACTCAATTATGTGAGCAATATGAATCTGTAATACCTTGCTTCAGTTAAACCATAATAGTTCAACAACACACCACTGTGGGCATCAACATTTGGCCAAGGGTTTTTAACCTGCAAAAGAATCCAGTCAATAAACAAAAGCATTCTGCCTATGGTTAAGACACATGAAATGACAAATCTGATTACGTGATTTTATTGAAGTTTCATATGAAACAGGAAGGCAGAGGAAAAATCTGATAAAAGATACAAAGCTTCTGAGTGAAACAATGACTAGTGAGATAAAGGGAAATTCTTACATACAATGGATAAAGATACTGCTACCTCACTCAATCCCATTTTCAGACACGCGAAAGAAGTTATCATTACCTAACAACCTAAATATTTAAATTCCTCCAAAATATTAGTCCATATTTAAGTTCTTCCAAAATTTTACGTCAATCACCTTACTGGTGCTTTTGGGTTATTATCAAAACTTGAATGCTCTTCCTTCCCCGAACCAAAAAAAAAACAAAGAAAAAGCAGTGTACAACCAATCATGCTAAACTACAATTAAAGGCTGAAGCAATTTCAGTAACAATGTAGATGAAAGATTTACTTTGCCAAGTTCTGTAAGAATTGGAGGAACAACTTCGTAGAGTTTTGCAACCTGCAAGAATGAAAGCCAAAAGAACACAATGGGAAGATCAAACACATTGAATTGAAGAGCAATTCATTAATTTACAGCTTCAGGTTTCTAAGTACTAACCAGTTGAAACAGTGGATCTTCAGGCAAATGCTTCAAAGCGAACTCTCTCTGGCATGTGTATCTTGGATCAGTCTTGCGCAGAACTCCATGTCCGAAACCAGGGACAACCTGCAATTTGAGAATGATAGAGCATGTCAAACTCAACAATATGAGTTCAGGACTATAAAGTTTGCCGTCATCTACCTAACCAACATCCCAACCCTTTCAATAAAACAAGGGAGAAAGAGAGAGAGAGCGCACCCCCCCCCACACACGTGTGTGTGTGTGTGTGTGTGTGTGTGTGTGTATATATATATATATATATATATATATATATATATATATATATATATATATATATAGAGAGAGAGAGAGAGAGAGAGAACACCTTTTGAAAGCTGAACACATTAAAGATCCGATGAATAAAAGCTAAAAGGAAAGTTTTGTTTGGGACAAGGCCAACTACGAAATCTCGTTTGAGAAGTAAAGTTCAGTAACCATGATTAGAAGAGCAGTCAATGAGACAAATAGAATATGATAAACATTTTGATATTTTCGAATACTGTATGACATAAAAAAATATGCTGAAGGGAGAATTAACTTTTTTGAACCTCAATAACATGTGAAGGCGGTCAAACTTTTCATCTAAGGCGAGCTCCAATCAGTGAGTTGAAAAATAAAACTAGCTCAGTCTGTAGTAGTATCATGCAGAGAGGTTCATATACTACCTTGCCACTTTTCAATGTTTTCCAGACGTAGTCATTCAACTGCTCTTTGGAAATGTTCTCCCCACACTCCTCTACAACAGATTTGATCCATAGCAAAACTTCCTGATGGCAAAGCAGAAAGTGGCAGCTGGGTCAAGATTGTAATCATCCAACAGATGCAGAATGCAGGTAAAATAAATCACACACACTATAAAAACATAGCTAAGCAAACCGCTGCTTACTGGAATTCTCTGAATTTAATAGAACTAGACAAAAAGGCATACCATCTGGAGATAGTGAAATTTTAAGTGATTGAGTAACATAGTTAAAAAACAGTCTTTAAATGGGAGGGGATAATAAAGCATACTTATTAAATATGGGACAATATGATGAACAGTTGGAATTTATTTGGAGGAGTGAAGAAATTTACTGAACAGCTGGCCAGATAACCAGAGACCAGTCCATCAATTATAGAGTCTATTTTGGCTTTTCTGTTAATATTATAGTTTGAAAAATATAAATAGAGACATACAGTGTAGCTCCAACCATTGCATGCCAGTTATGAAGAATATCAGTTAGAGAAAAGAGCTTGTTCATCTAGTAACTAGAATCTTTGTTTTCCTCCTCATTGGAATTTAACGTCATATTTTTCCATCTTAAACCACACACCACTTACTAGTTAGGAATAAGCTTTAAATATTACTATTTTTCTAATTATTATTACTATAATATATATATATGTATATATAAAACTTATTTTCACTACTATGTCATTGGTCGTCTATTGATGCAGGGCTTTACCTTCTACCTTCTACCTTCTAGTTGTACTATACCAGCCATCTATTTCGTATTTCGTATTTTGTATTTCGTATTTCGTATTTCGTATTTCGTATTTCATATTTCATGTCTCTTGTATATTGTGGTTATTTTTATCACATATTTTTATGGTACTAATATATCATCTCCTATTGCTTTTTTGAGCCGAGGGTCTCCTGGAAACAGTCTCTCTACCCTTCGGGGTAGGGGTAAGGTCTGCGTACATATTACCCTCCCCAGACCCCACTTGTGGGATTACACTGGGTCGTTGTTGTTGTTGTTGTTGTTGTATTTTCACTACTATTATTCTATTTTGGCAATGATGATGATATGAGTTTGAGCTTAAAGAAAGAAGTGAGGATTCATATCGCTGCCCCAACTTTGTTTGGAACTGAGGCGTAGTAGTAGTAGTAGTAGTAGTTGCTGTTGTTAAACCACACCCCACTTCATTTTGTTGGGCAATGGGGATAATTATTAGATACGCGTATGGCAATAGCCATAGCAAATTTCAGCCAGAGAAAAACCTAGTGTGCATTCACAGCAGTATTGAAAGAAACAACAGTTATAAAGCAGACAAAGCACCTGATTGGCTAAACCATGAAGTGGTCCAGCTAAACCATTCAAAGCAGCAGCGAAGGAGAGGTAAGGGTCTGACAAAGCACTAGCAACCTGAATTTAAGTGCAATTAGTGCTACTGAAAAAGTTGATAAAAAGAATGCTGACTTATGAAACTTCATTGCTTCGTAACGAGGCTTAACATATTGTATATGTATAATCCCATTTGACAAAAAATCCCATATCAAGACTTAAACCACTAGTAAACAGTTAGTTTGTCCATAAACACGGAATGAAGTACGCACCAAGTGACCTGTGTGAGCACTGACGTTACCACCTTCATGATCACTGCAACACAAATGAAATCAGTGCCAACTGATACATAGACATAGACGCAACCAGAAATCCTGATTCCCAGGATAGACTTTAAATACTCTTATGCAAGCATCATAAAGTAGTTATCATAATCCAGATATCAAATTAACCTGTGTATCGTGACATAGAGCTTCATAAGCTCATGCATGTCAGAGCTACTGAAACCAAGCATGTGAGCAAAATTTGCACCATAATCCAGTGAGTCATCCTTAGGTATAGTGTTGCCGTTCTTGTACATCCTTCACAGTGTAAACAAAGGGTCAGTTTGCACATAATTTCACGGGCTAACTTTTCGTGTAAACATTAAAACCTCAGAACCAAGAGCTATTAAGCTGAGAGAAAACAGATTAGAAAGTCATCTCCTTCTAAGTGCAACACAAATGAGGGACAAAAGAGAATAGAAAAATGAAAACTGGTTGCCATACAATAATCTGACCTGCGATAAACATAAGCAGCAACAAGTGGAACTTGAGCAATCAAACTCATGGAATCCTCATATGTCGGTTCCCATAACCTAAAGATACAATAGTGTTAGTGTTTTCATGGAAAACGAATAACCAGATTCAAGAGATGGCTTTGACAAGGCTCACTTTGATTTGTGAATCCCTTTCTCATATGCCTTCTGAAATTCACTTTGAACCTGCAGAGAGAACAGAAATGAGGGTTGAAATCTCCTAATAAGACTGCAACAAATGAAACCACCAATTTCACGAGTTAATCACAGATGAGGTTCCTTCTTTCATCTTTTAATTCCAAGGTATTCAAAGATCCACAAACAATAAGAACAGTAGAATACGAATTTCCACGACTCAGAGCTGCTTCATGATGCTACATATCTTTTATACACTAAACATAAAGTAGAAAAAAGATAAATTCTTCGCTCTTCACAGGTGGAAGAATACCAAAGGAAGAAAGGACAAGCTGTCCTTGATTACACGACAAGTTAGCGAGAACCTAAGAACAGATGAAGAGTCTTTACGGATTCCAAGTTCACAGAACCAATCGGCGCAGGCATCAAGTTAAAGTTTTTCTTCCAAATATTTGAAGAGGAGGTTAACCAACTTCACACTCCCTATATCACAGTATTTGGCTGAGAAGCACCCAAATAGTCTGTTCTGAAGATCAACAACGTCAAGCTCAAATTAAATCAGGATCAGTGCACATGCATGATATCACCAAATTACGGACAAGCAACGAAATAATTGGTATCAGCAACGTCAGACTCAAATCAAAGGATCTACGTGCATACATGATAATTAGGAAATTACTAAAAGCGGAAACAAAGAGAATAAAATGGTTCAAATTTCACCTGAAGAGCCATGACTCCAGTAGTAAACTGAGTCATTGGGTGAGCTGTGACTGGTAAGGCATCAATAGTTTTGTATACATGATCTGCAGCAATAAAGTTACTGATACAACTTCAGAAAAACAAAAACATCAAGTGGTGCTGATGAATGAATATTATGCAACTGATTGATAATAAAAAGGTTCAAATTTAAGGATTTATAACTCTATCGTAGAAGCTCACAAACTAACAGCAACAGCATTCAATAAAGGGATGAACAGGAAAAATACAATAGACAAGCTAAAGTACCGGGGACAGTAGCACGACTTCGCAATTCCTGAGACAATGAATCCACTTGCTCTTTTGATGGCACCTTCACAAGAGTAAGAAAAAGAAATAATTATAGTCTTGAAATCTAAGCATTTTTATAGAAAATCCAAGCATTTATAACCACCTCAAGGCCACCAATAACAATTTCTCTAGGACGAATCACATTCAGTTGTGCACACTACTTGCAGTATCCTATGCTTAGAGAAGGTCCGGATTGGTATAAATGAGAAAAGAAATCTAACTACCTGCAGAAAAAGGGCATCTAATCCAAACCCAGGGCTTAAGAGCCCTTCAACAGAGAATCTTTGAACTGCCCTTACTAATTCATACTCGAACTCAGTGACAATAATAGCCATATTGAAGCAATTATAGTGAATTCTATTTCAAATTCCACTGGTGATATGATAAATTAAGCACTTAAGAGCTCACCTTTCCTGTTAAAAGAAGCCAGAGAAGACCTTCAGGCAAGGGCTCTCCCCCAGGCTTTGCTGCAGGTAATACCTTTTGGCATTCAGGTATAGACAAGCCCCGAAAGCGAATTCCCTGAGAGAATAGAGCAAAGGTAATGAGTGGGGCAGAAGCAATCAACCGAAATCAATATGTTTTTGCGATTTACTTGCATTCACCATCGGATAAATATTAGGTAGAATGTAACCTCATCGGGGTCAAGTAATGAGGTTTCCCACAGTAATCCTGTCATTCCTCTCATTCCACCAAGAACCTATCAAATTGAACAACAAATGTCAATTCAGACTTATATCATTCATTTTATTCCAAACTTATAATTAACTTAAACAGCTATTTACCATATCAACTGTGATGTTTCCCAATTGAACCTTTCCATGCTCTGACTTGAGCTTCTTTAGGCGATCCTGTAATGAAAACGAACATAATTACAAGAATTAGAGAATCAGGAAATCATAAACATGGATATATCATATACATATATCACATGATAGACCTCACAACTTTATGAAAGCCCCTGTTAGTGCATACAAACATGACCTCTTCTTTTTCTCTATGTAAAGTAATTTTCATTGGTCAAAGGGAGAAAGAACCATGTTATAGAGAAAACATTGTCCCGTATAATTGAGAAAAAACATAACCAATAAATTAATTTCATAAAGAAAATGTGAAGTAAATAGTGCCTCAGTATATATGAAACTTAAACTCTGCAATCAAAGGTAACTAAAAGAAAATGAATCTAGATATACCTGTTGTTCTGGAATCAATTCTTGCAGCTCAGAACGCAGATCCTATGTCAAATAAATTTATTAATATGACCATTATGCAGACATTAAGAACCAAGTGCGAGAAGAAGTAATTAAAAGATGAAGGGTAAAACATTTTGCATTTATCATTTCAAGTTCACCACAGTACTTCTAATTAGATAGAATTTATATACTCTTCTGCCTCATTAATTTGTCCTCTAGCGTGGAAAGACAAAATAGCAAACAATGGCAGCAGAGGTTCAGGCGGAAATTTACTGGACATTACAAATCAAAGTCGGAAAGAAAGAAGGTAAGCAATCAACCATACAATGGCTATTAGCCCAGGTTTTAAACACTAATGACTCTCCTTCTCGTCTATTTCTCCTCTGTGGCATAACAATAAATACTAGCAATCTGATAGCACAATATATAGTAACAGTAATGCACATAGAGATATAAGCTTTAGTGGACTAGTCAATTTGCAACAATAATATCAGGTGACTTCCAAAGTTCCGAGACAAAAAAATTGCTACACTTGGAGGGCCTATAACTACATTACAATTTATAACCACTCATGAGCCGTCGCCTTCAAGAGTTCGAAGAAAAGTAGTTGGCCAAACATATAATTTAGCTTATTACATCAAATGCAACTTCTAAATTAATTTGCTTACACAACTACTCAAGTGGCAGACTAACTTGACCCAAGCAGGCCATTCACTCCAAACACTAAGAAGAACCAGTAATTTCATTATCTTGGTAGTCAATTTGTTCACAATATATCAGATCCTAACGCCTTCATAGTGTTTCTGCAGTGTCTTCATTGCAAAATCTCTATTTCCATAAAGGATGTTATATAAGCTAGAAGCCCATGTGCTTAAATGGAAAGGAGGGAAATAAATTTAAAAACACTATCACAAACTCAAACCAGCTTCTCATCCTGAGGTAATGGTCATCAAAATCCAGAAATTTTAAAACAAAAGGGAAAAAGCAGTTAGTTAACTTATGATATATTTCCTCAGATTAAATGATCGATATATTTCCTCAGATATTATGACACTAATTCTTAAAATACATTGTGTACGTAATTTAACATCAAGAACAGAAAGGAAAAGGAAATGAAAGATGATGCACCTGCAATAGACAGCTCAATATTTACCATAAGGCATCACCTAAAATGGCAATCTCAGTTTTTCCCAAACCATTCTCCCACCATCTCTTATTACAAGTGATAAGTATTCTACTTAATTTTCTCTGGTTCCCTCTCAATGTCCTCAATTCCAAGTATGTACATCATATATTCATACAAATGTCAACTAATAATGTCTTTTGGATATGAAGATGCCCCAACACAACAATGATTGGTTATGTTTTATTTAATTATGAGAACTTTTATATAGCCGATGCCAGCTAGCCACGGATTGAAGTGCAGGCAAATGATTGGTTGATCCACAAGCTTATTAATCACGGAGAAATATGTGTATACAAGGAGATGCATATATTGACAGAGAGACGTTAGAACTTACAAGACCAGAAGAGGTTTGGACTTGAAGCCAGCGCACAGAGTTGCTAAGATTTGTCTGTTGGACCTATAATTCAATAATTAATTGGATGTTAAGTCAGGAATATACGCACTTCAGCAAAAGGAATTAAAAAGGTAAATTAAAATCATTAACTGAACTTACCGCTCGAGAACGCAGCTTTGACAGCAGAGAAACGCCGCGATAGAACACCATGGCTCGCAAAAATCAACAAATTAACTGCAAATAAAGTTTAATTAGTGCTATAAAAAAGCCATATTATGACCACAATTCCTAATTATTTATCACCCAAAAAAAAAGAGTAAAACGAAACAAAATCGTCAATTTTCAAAAAATATCGCGTGAAAATTCGACACACACTTGCATTTCCAAAACGAGGACATAGAAGAGGAATTGTTCCATAAAAATCAGCCAAAGGTCGAAAATTAATCACCAATGAATTCAAATAAGATCGTGAAAGCAGATTAAATCACTGATAAAATCATTGAATAACAGATTCTGGAAATGAAGATTAAGAAAAGGGAGGGTTACCTTTTACCTAGGGAGAAATAGAGAGAGGAAATAGATCCCAAGGTGGGAAGTGGATGGAAAAAGAACTCTGCTGCTAGAAAAGTGGAGTGCTGTATGGTTGGCGAAAGGTTCTTTATTTTTATTTTGTTTGCTAAAAAAGGAAGAGAAAATAATATTCAACCGAGGTAGGCTTTGACTTCAAATATTGAAGGCGTGAAAAGGCAAATAATACTAAGCTGAAGAGCCACACTAGGCAAATATAATAAGCTGAAGAGAACTATCATTTTAGTATTATCTTAAAATCAAAATTAAAGCGTATAAAGGTAATAGTAACGCAATAAAATGGAAGCTTAAATTTTATAGCTAATCAAAAACAACAATTAGATTCTTTTTGAGTGTACAAATTTTGTCATTGGAATTTTATATATCAAGCAGCTTATTTAAGAATACTTAGTTGATCGAGAAGCAAATGCAAAGCCAGAATTTTAAATTTATAGGTTTTAGATTCTAGTTCTTTGAAATTATTGAGTTCTAACTTAATAATTTATATATGTCAAATAAATGTCTTAGGACAAATATTAAGTTTGGATCAAAATTAATCTCTAGCAAAAAAAAAAGGAATTTGTAAGGAAAAAATTGCATTTACAAAAACCAATTTTACTAATTCTTGTTCAATTTCCTTTTTTCAGCCAAACAAATCGTCTGATATTTAAAAAAATTGGTGAATAATGCAAAACCAATGTGTTTTTTAGGCTGCGGGCTAGCCGCCAGAGTAGCATTCCATTATGACTTTTTAATGCTCCTTCGGGACAACCGACGAAAAATATGGCTTTTCAATGATCAAATTCTCACTTTTGGATACTCTCCGGTCCATAATAAATAATCAATTTGCTTTTGGTATATTCATTAAAAAAATACTAAATTCTAGATAAAAATAATTAGTTTAACTAAACTACCATTAATTAAATATTGCAGCATAGTTATAGTAACACTTACTTCTCTTTTCAAATGTGAGGAGTAAATGAATTTTTAGGGATACGTACATAAGAGTAATGTTGAAAAAATAAATTAAATTTTTTATTGATTATATAAATAGATACTTATTTTAGATTAAAATAAAAAAATTAAATTAGTCCCTTATTATGGATCTTATTATGGATCGGAGGGAGTAGTTTACAACCAAGCTTTGCTTGTGTCAAACATTCAAAAAATTTTAGGTACTTTCTATTTTGTGCCCACCAATTCATTTTTCAAGGACCACGAAGAAAGTACCTAAAATTTTTTGAATGTTTGACACAAGAAAGCTTGGTTGACACAAGCAAACTTTTGAACGAAGAAAGTTTCCTTCAAAAGTTTGGGCGTGTCCCCAAAGGGCCTGATTTTGGCGGAATGTTTCGTTTTAACTCATCTTAGAAAAATATTTCATCTTTTAACTTGATGGACATAATTTTTCAATTTTTTTAAGTTTAAAATTCTTATCTGGCGGTGAAAAATAAAAGTTAATGATTGATTATTGTTAGAATATTCAGCTAAGACCAGTCCTTTGCGGGGCCATTTCTGTGAATCTTCCGTTCCTTTTCTGCTAAACCTTCTTCTATCTCTTTACTTCAACTCACTTTTCCCTCTTCCGTTGTTTCATAGTAGGGCGAATAGTATCTTTAGTCCCTGTATTACTAGCTTATTTTGCTTTTGATCCTTATGTTATTAGATTAACCATAATTACCCGCTAATTGTACATTGTTTGGCAGGGAAATTAAAAACGCTTATTAAAAGAACATTTATTTTAAAGAGTTGATGTAAGTGGACAAAATTCTAGGATTAAATAAGTGATTTTGAATAGTAGCAAATATAATTTTTCTATTATGATGAGGAAGCATATGTTTTGTAGGTTATATTTGGAAGTAAAAGCAAAAAATTATTTTTTTTCAAGACAATAGAAATTTTACTAAGAATATAAATATAACTGTATTCGCTTCATTTTTTCTACGGCGTCTCTTCTCCTATTTCTTGCACGCGATCTTTAGAATAATAAAGTGGCACATCACTCAAAAAATGTAAATCATTTATTTATACAACATGTAAATTGAATTTTTATATGTTTCTATTCATAATTTAACACTGAAAATTACTTTTTGGATAGATTTGACAAAAAATATTCTAATACTAAAAAAGGTATTTTAAATTAATTGACCAAATACAAACTACTACATTCATAAAATAATTTCTCTAGAAATCCACTTTGACAAAAAATACTTTTATATTAGAAAGTTTTATATTAATATTTTGTTGATTCATGTATCCTATAAATAAATAGAGATAGGCTTGTTAATTCTGAGAAAACATTTCACATTGCTGAAATAGTTTTTTAGGATAGTGCCTAGCACGACTCAAGCAAATCCGTGTGTTTTCGCTTACAAATAATATTATTGCAGTATTATTATCGTTATTTTTCGGTGTCATTTTCCCACAATCTAAGAAACTATGGCAAGTAATACTACTACGAATTTTTTTGATGTTGCTACCAATTTTGGTATTGTCTCTGCTGCTATTGTTCTAGATGTCTCACCAGATATCCATGGTGTTGCAAATACATTATTGCATCCGCAACTTTGGCATACACTAATGTCAAAACACATGTATGTAAATAGACATGGTTATATATCCAATGCTAAAATTAAAACCTTCAACAAAAATGCACCTCAATGCAAGAGAAGAGTTGGGATAAATGATAATCTCACTAAGTTAAAATTAAATTTGACTAAAGCGGATAATATAGTTGTTGTGGTCATTTTCCAAATAAATAATGTGGCCACTGTGAGAGATTGGGTGATAGACTCTGGTGCTATTAAGCACATTTGTGCAAACAAAAATGAATTTTTATCTTACACACAAGTTGAGGAAGGAGAAGAAACTATTTATCTTGGTGACTCAAGAACAACTCGTGTTCTTGGGAAAGGAAAAATTCTTCTCAAACTCACACCTGGTAAAACTCTAGCATTGAGTGATGTATTGCATGTTCATAATATCCAAACCAATATGGTTTTTGTGGGGTTATTAGAAAAAGTTAGAGTGAAGGTTTCATTTGAAAATAATGAGGTCGTATTGACCAAAAATGATATTTTTACGGGCAATGAATATTGTAACCATGGTTTATTTGTGCTTAATATTTTCGATACTAGCAATAAAAATGCATCTTCTTCTGCTTATATGGTTGAGTCAATTTCTTTGTGGCATTCTAGATTAGGACATGTTAATGTCGCGTATATAAAAAAATGCAGTCGCTAGGATTAATATCTGATTTAGACTCAAATAATATTAACAAGTGTGAAATATGTGTTGAAGCTAAAAGTACTAGAAAGATTTGCTTTTCTGTATATAGAGAAACTAAACTATTATCCTTGATTCATACTGATTTAGGCGACTTAAAGCAGACTATGACTAGAGGTGATAAAAGATACCCCAGACTAATTGAGGGCATATTAGTCATGAGCAAATTAAAAGAAAAAAAAGAAACGACACTTACGATAAAGGAATCGTAACCCAACCAACAAGAGACTTAGAGACATTATATTCTCTACAAACACAATGATCGAAAAATTAGGGATTGGGAACGAAGCACATATCTTCGACGCAAACTAACACCATGAGGAAAGAATTTTTTTTTGAGAGAGATAGGTGAGGCAGACGAAGAGCAAACATAGAAGCTGTTAGCTTCTCACAACTGGAAGCCAATTAAAGTGACTGTAGATTTGAGAAATCCACAAGGTCATTCTTGAGTTACCTTCTGTGTAGAAGAACGAAGGTAATATGAAATATCTATTTCCTTGGTAAATTTCTTTGAGATTCTCTTCCTTGACCCAATACTTATCCTATTACTAATTATTATTTTACTAAGGGTAGAAACAAGGAAAAAGGAATTTAAGGTATTTTCAAGATAACACGGTTATGAATTTTCTATTGGATGAATGAAGATTCTATAAGTCCATTAGCAAGCACTTTGGTGTAGAAATTATGAATGCTTGTGAAACACCAAGTGAAGACAAGGGTATTGTTAGCTATTTTGGTCTAACAAATCAGTTTCTTTTGGGTCCTCTACATATAATACTATTAGTCCAAATATAAGAACAATACCCTTGTCTTCACAGGATTGATTCGGCTTTACAGGTAGTTCAAAATGTTGATTTGTCTATTGGTTATGTAATAATATAGGTAGTGGAAGAAATCGAACGAAGTGCTCGAGGTGACGCGTTTGGTATTTCGATACGAGTATTGTGAGTAGTAATCTTACCATAATTTGTGTTTTCATAACCTGCATGGTTTATATATGATTTTCAAAATAAATGTATTACCGATGCTTTGAAATTGCATGTGGGACAAGTCCTTTACTTGATATAATACCGAACAGTTTACTTGAGATGTTTACCGATTAATCTAAATATTTTCACCGTTACTAGATATGTTTTACCGTTACTTGAGATGTTACAGTTATTTGAAGTATTAATTGTTACTAGACATGTTTTACTGTTACTTGAGACATGATTACTATTACCGAAATAAAATTACAAGATTTGATAAGGAATGATATGCCCTTTATTATTTTGAAAATGCTTTTGTACGAGTATTTACTATTTACAAGAAAGAGTATAAATGGGAGGAGACTTTGAAGGATCCCGTAGCTAACAGCGGGTTCGTAAGACCTGGTGCACCTTGTATTTACAGATTACCGATTACAGTTAAACCCTCGCTAGTGGGAAGGTAGAACTAGTATACAGTTATAGTTTTCCCTCGAGTAAGGACCTACAGTTATATTTGACTTCTTTTATGAAGGGGTCCACACAGTAATATAGATTACATGATCTTTTCTTGTAAACCTCCCAAACACAAAGATTTGATATGACACAGTGTTCATCAAGTTTATTACTGAATTATCAATTGAATTATATTACATGAAAAACATGATGAGACTGAAAATTGTTTATTGTTTTTAAAAGGGCATTCTTATGATATTTTATGTTTGATATACTAGCATATTTTCTGACTTGTCCCTAATTAAAAATGGTTGTGGGTAAGTGTTATTACTCAGTGAGCTAGCGACTCACTTCTCGCTATTTTTTTTCCAGAGACATCAGTTGACGCAAGCAGGATCTCGTTAGTTAGAGCGCACAATTTGATAGTTCTTGGTGAGCCCCACATTTATTCACGTGGGCAAATTTTTTATTTATTTGTTACAGGCATTTTCTGTAAAACTCTTAGAGTCGCTCCGTTGGTCATTTTCATTAGTATCGTGAGTATTGGTTCATTATTTAGACATGTGACTAGTATTATACTTTCTTATCATATTTTAGAGATGGATTTAATATTATTGTGCTGCAAATAGTTGATTAATAGTGGTGGAGAATTGTTTGTGGTTAGTTGATGAAGTTTTTGATTGATTTAGGTGAATATTGGTTGGGTGTTACTTGTTCATGAGACAGAAATTTTTTTGAATAGTTCAAAAATTGGGAAAACTCTGTCCGTTTTTCTATAAAATACCGATAAGGCTTATTTGGGAGCACTTGCTCTGAAGCGTCGATCACGATCCTAAATTGGATTGTGACAACTGAGTGATGTATTGCATGTTCATAATATCCAAACCAGTTTGGTTTCTGTGGGGTTATTAGGAAAAGTTGGAGTGAAGGTTTCATTTAAAAATAATGAGGTCATATTGACCAAAAATGATATTTTTGAGGGCAATGAATATTGTAACCATGGTTTATTTGTGCTTAATATTTTCGATACTAGCAATAAAAATGCATCTTCTTCTGCTTATATAGTTGAGTCAATTTCTTTGTGGCATGCTAGATTAGGACATGTTAATATCGCGTATATAAACAAAATGCAGTCGCTAGGATTAATATCTGATTTAGACTCAAATAATATTAACAAGTGTGAAATATGTGCTGAAGCTAAAAGTACTAGAAAGACTTATTTTTCTGTAAATAGAGAAGCTAAACTATTATCCTTGATTCATACTGATTTAGGCAACTTAAAACAGACTATGACTAGAGGTGGTAAAAGATATTATGTGACTTTTATTGATGATTTTTCTAGATATACTAAGTTGTATTTGCCTAGAAATAAATATGACGCTTTTATTTCTTATAAAACTGAGGTTGAAAATCAACTTAGTAGAAAAATCAAGAGAATTAGATCTGATAGAAGTGGAGAATATTTATCTTTAAATGATTTTTGTGAAAAGAATGGAATAATTCATGAAGTAACTCCGCCTTATTTACCTGAATCAAATGAAGTAGTTGAAAGGAAAAATAGAACATTGAAAGAGATTATGAACTCTATGTTAGTTAGTTCTAATCCTCCTGATAATTTGTGAGGTGAAGTTATTTTATCTGCATATCACTTACAAAATAGAATACCGCATAGAAGAACCGGCAAAACTTCTTATGAATTATGGAAAGATTATAAACCTCACTTGAAATATTTAAAAGTATGGGGGTGCCTTGCTAAAGTTCTTTTGCCTGAACCTAAAAAGAGGAAAATAGGTTCTAAAACTACTGATTGCATGCTTATTGAATATGCTGAACATAGTGCTACATATAGATTTCTTGTTTTAAAAAGTGATGTGCTTGATTACAATACTATAATTGAGATAAAAAATGTTGAGTTCTTTGACTATATGTATCCATTGTCTGATAAAATGTCTCATATAAAAGAAATAGTGAAATTACCTCTAATGAGGAATTGAGAAGGAGCAAAAGGCCTAGGAAAGAATATTTTTCTTATAGAAATGATTTTCAAACTTTTCTTGTTAATAATCAACCATCAAATTATTTTGAAGCTATATCTTCGTCAGATGCTAAATATTGGAAAGAGGCAATAAAAGTTGAAATCGATTCTATTTTGAAAAATAATACATGGATTTTAACTGATTTACCTCTTGGTGCAAAGCCTATTGGTTGTAAATGAATTTTCAAAAAGAAATTTGAGATAAATATAAAGCTCGGTTAGTAGCAAAAGGATTTTTGGCAAAAATAAAATATGGATTATTTTGATACATTTGCACCAGTGACTAGAATTTCTTCTATTCGAATTTTAATTGCATTAGCTTCAATCCGTAAGCTTTTTATCCAACAAATGGATGTCAAAACTACTTTTCTAAATGGTGATTTAGAAGAAGAAATTTCTATGGTTCAACCTGAAGGCTGTATCATTCCTGGACAAGAAAATAAAGTTTGTAAATTAATTAAATCTCTTTATGGCCTTAAACAAGATCCTAAGCAGTGGTATGAGAAATTGAACAAGTCTTACTAAAAGACGGTTTTTCCTCAATTAGGTGGATAAGTGTATTTATACTAAAGTGGTAGACAATGATTATGTGATAATATATCTATATGTTGATGACATGCTTATATTTGGTACAAGTTTAAATATTGTGCAAAGTACTAAATTATTTTTGTCTTCTAATTTTGATATAAAAGATCTGAGTGAAGTAAATATGATATTGAGAGTCAAAGTTATAAGGAGTGA
This sequence comes from Nicotiana tabacum, assembly GCF_000715075.1. Lineage (NCBI taxonomy): Eukaryota > Viridiplantae > Streptophyta > Magnoliopsida > Solanales > Solanaceae > Nicotiana > Nicotiana tabacum. The sequence continues at coordinate 85,860,674 of NC_134086.1, forward strand.
AGATTGCATAATATTATCACAAAAATATTATGTTGAGAGACTTCTTAAGAAGTTTGAATATTTTAATGTCAAAACAGTGAGCACTCCTTTTGATGCTAACTCTTAGTTGAAAAAGAATAATGGTGACCTAGTTGCTCAGTCTAAATATGCTCAGATTATTGGGAGTCTGATGCATTTAATGAATTTTACAAGGCCTAATATAGCATATATTGTGTGTAGACTGAGTAGATATACTCATAACCCAACAGAGAGTATTGGTCTACATTAGATAGACTAATGAAATATTTGAGAGGAACCATGAATTATGGTTGTTACATCTCGTGTTTTCGTACGTTAAAAGTTTCGTCTTTAGTTAATCGACGTAGTCTCGGGGATGAGATTATCTTGAGGTTAGTGTAGTTATGTTAATTATAATAAGCGAGAAATAAGTGTCATGAAGGATAAAAGGGTACACGAATTAAAGAAAACGATTTCGTTGAAAATGACCAATTTGGGATAAAGTACGGGTCGAGCGATACTACCCGATAATTATGGACTAGTACCATACAAGGTACCATATGGTCGTGATAATATTAAAAATGAGTAGTATTTTTAGATAATTTGAGATAATTCTTAATTATACGGGTAATTGATTAATTACCGGTTAACGGGACATTACCAATTAACTAATAAGTGGATAAAAATTTATAAATTATTCCCCTAAAACGTGGCAAGAAGCCACAAATATTGGAAGTGACTAAGCATTTATATTGCCCTATGTGGCTACCTAAGAATTAATGGGATTTAGCAACTAAAAGGGTATTATCCATTCATTTGGACAAAATGAGACCAAAACATCAAAAATCCAAAGGTAAGGATATTGCATTTTCATAGTCCAAAGTCTTCAAAGTATAAGGACTCAATTTGTTTAAAGAAACAGAAGCTAAGTTCGATTCAAGAAATTCAAAAAAGAACAGAAGCTAATCTCATTCAACAATTTCAAAACGCAGAAGCTTAATCTAATTTTTGGGGTTCTAAGTTCAATCCATGAAGATTTTCAACGGGATATTATATGGAGTTTTTCCTACTCCAGGTATGTTAAGGTCATCCCTTCTTTCTTTTGGCATGGTCCAAATTATACTGAAGAAACGGGCAAACGCACAGTTTCCATAAATTACTCTATTCATAGAAATACTAGGGGTGTCTATATTTTTTATTCCCCATGTGAATTATTATTATCTTCTGTTCATGGGTCTCAGAATAATAAGTAGTTAAAAAAGTTTATTCGGAAGGAATATTGAGATTTTTACGTATTTTTCATGCATTTCACCCATTTATACATGTGCATTGGCCCATGACCAGATGGAGTTATATACACGTATATATGTAAATATATGTATATGGGATATGAGAAAATGTTACGGCGTTATATACGCACCACCACCTGATCAGTTGGTATATGTTGATGATGTTGCCCACAGTGGCCGAGATGATATGATGGGATGCCCTCAATGGCTTGATGATATTATGTACACCTATACTTATGCATGGCATGACATTTATACGCACGTGTATGACATTATAAATGTTTCAGAATTTACAAAGTTATTCAGATTTAAAGATGTGTTTCTTTATTCCATGTTTCATCTATGTCTTTTACATACCAATTTTCATGCCTTAAATACTCAGTACATTTTTCGTACTGATGCCCTATTTCACGGGGCCCGCATTTCATGCCCGCATGTGCAGGTAGGCAAGCTGACGGTCCCCCTTCTTATGGTGATCAGTATATATATATATATATATATATATATATATATATATATATATATATATATATATATATATATATATATATATATATGGGTATGACGTGGCTCAGTCTCGTCTTTGTACAGTTATATTTCTATTAGAGGTCTGTAGACAATATGTCTAGTTGGATAGTATGTGGCCTTGCTGGCTTCCAGTTTCGAGATGTATAGTTGTCTATAGCAGCATTGTCGACTCGCCCTACGTAAGTTGCACGTATATGACTGTATGTTTTTTTGGGTAGATTTCCTTCATGTACATTATTTTCATAATTCAGCAGATGTTATTCAAATTTATATCTTAGACGCATGCTTAGGGGTGTTTAACAGGTAGGACTCGGGCACCCGTCGCGGCCCATCGGTTTGGGTCGTGACAAAAGTGGTATCAAAGCCGTTCTATCCTAGGGTTGTCTACAGACCGTGTCTAGTAGAGTCTTGTTTATGGGTGTGTTGTGCACCACACTTATAGACAGAAGGCTACAGGATATATAGGATGTTATCCTCTCTTTTTATCTCAGATCGTGCGATACAAGAATTCATGTTCCTAACGATATGTTATATTTTCAGCGATGCCTCCAAAGAGTACGACCGCCCAGAAGGAAAAGTCAGTGCCTGGTGAGACAACTAGTCGAGCGCCACGAGTTACCAGGGCTCGGGGAGAGTCTCATGGCGAGGTTCCATCTCAGACTTCATATACCCCACCCTTCCTAGAAGAGCTCCAAAGGGCACCAGCTCTAGCGCCCGCCTTTGTACATTCAACACCTCAGCCAGATGCACTGGGGCAGGAGATGAGAGATATTATTCAACTATTAATCCGATTAGTAGTCCGCAGGCTCGACGTCTGAAAATAGGTATTGATCATGCAGATAGGTCCATTAGTGCGAGGGTTCATGACTTCATTAATTTAGACCCTCCGATATTCACTGGGGTAGATCCGAATGAGGACCCTTAGGTATTTATTGATAGAGTATAGAGGACATTAAGGGTAATGAAGGCCACTACGACTGAGTTAGTTGAGCTAGCTTCCTATAGACTCCGAGATGTTGCAGTTAATTGGTACGAGTCTTGGGAATTGTCCAAAGGTGAGGATGCCCCTCCAGCAGTATGGCAGGAGTTTACAGAAGCTTTTCTTCGTTATTATCTGCCACCAGAGCTTAAGCGGGCTAGAATTGATAGGTTCTTGACCCTTCGACAGGGTAACATGAGTGTTCGGGAGTACAGTCTTTAGTTTGATTTGTTAGCTAGGTATGCTCCCACTATTATATTTAAGATGGAGGATCGGGTTCACCAGCTCGTGATGGGATTAGAGCCTCACCTGCTTAACGATTGTATGTCACTCTCACTTCAGCCAGACATGGATATTTCTCGTATTCAGGCATACGCTCAGGGTGTAGAGGAGCGTAAACAGAAGTAAAGGGCTGATCGTGAGCATTATAGAGCCTAGAATAAGAGAGCGAGGTCTTTGGGTCCTTCTGGTGAGTTTCGAGGTGGTTAGAGGTAGCAGTACCCGAGGTATCCATCCCAGCCATCGGCTAGCGCGCCCCCTCAGTTTGGCAGTAATAGATTTGATCGTTCTACATATTCAGGGTCTGTTCTGAATTTTAGGGCCTCGGGTTCTCAGTATAGGGGTGAGTCAAATCAGATGAGGCCGCCCTTGCCACAATGTGCTCAATGTGGTAAGCAGCATACCGGCCAGTACCATATGGGATTAGATGTGTGTTATACTTGTAGTTATCCGAGCCACGTTATGAGGGATTGTCCGATGAGGTTATGCAAGTATAGCTCAGCCATCGGGATCTGTAGCTGGTTCGTCATCATCAGTACGCCCTCCTAGGTAAGGTCCCCAGGCACCAATGAGTCATGGTAGAGGCATAGGCAGAGCATCTTGCTTGAGCAGCCCTCAGAACCGCATTTATGTGTTGGTAGGACGACAGGGCCAGGAGTCATCGCCTGATGTTGTTACAGGTATATTATTACTCTCCTCATATGATGTATATACACTGATTGACCCAGGTTCCACCTTATCATAAGTTACTCTGTTGGTTGCTAGTAAATTTGAAATAAAACCTGAATTGGTTAAACCTTTTGAGGTGTCTACACCTGTTGGGGACTCAGTGATAGCTATGCAGGTATATAGGGGTTGTATAATAGTAGTTCATGGTCGACCTACCATAGCATACTTAATCGAGTTAGATATGGTAGAATTTGATGTTATAATGGGTATGGATTGGTTGGCTTCTTGTCATGCCAACGTTGATTGTAGATCAAAGATAGTCCGATTTCAATTTCCAGGGGAGCCTGTTTTGGAGTAGAAAGGTAATACGGCATCACCGAGAGGAAGATTCATTTTCTATCTTAAGGAAAGGAAGATGATCAGAAAGGGCTGTATTTATCACTTGGTTCGGGTTCAGGATGTGGAAGTGGAGTCACCAACCATTCAGTCCATCCCAGTGGTTAATGAGTTTCCTAATGAACTTCCGGGTCTTCCGCCAGAGCGAGAAATTGAGTTTGCCATTGACCTACTACTAGATACTCATCCAAAATCTATTCCCCCTATAGAATGGCCCCCGCAGAGCTGAAAGAGTTAAAGGAACAACTAAGGGACTTGCTTGAAAAAGGTTTTATCAGACCTAGTACGTCACTGTGGGGAGAACCTGTGTTGTTTGTGATAAAGAAAGATGGTTCCTTACAAATGAGTATTGATTATAGGCAGTTGAATAAGGTGACGATCAAGAATAAGTACCCGCTCCCTAGAATTGATGATTTATTTGATCAGTTACAAGGCACCAAGTGTTTTTCAAAGATAGACTTGAGGTCCGGGTACCATCAGGTAAGGGTTAAGGATGAAGATATTCCGAAGACAGTATTCAGGACTAGATATGGGCATTTTGAGTTTTGGGTTATGTCATTCGGTTTGACCAATGCCCCAGAAGTATTCATGGATTTGATGAACTGTGAGCTCATGCCTTCTTTAGATCTGTTCATAATTGTATTTATCGACGATATATTAGTGTATTCTCATTTAGAGGCTGAACATGCAGATCATTTGCGTACTGTTACATATCGCATTTTCGTACGTTAAAAGTTTCGTCTTCGGTTAATTGACGTAGACTCGAGGATAAGATGATCTTGACATTAACGTATTTACGCTATTTATAACAAGCGATAAATAAGTATTATGATGGATAAAAGAGTACATGAATTAAAGAAAACGAGTTTTGTTGAAAGTGGCCAATTTGGGATAAAATACGGGTCGAGCGATAATACCCGATAATTATGAACTAGTACCATGCAAGGTACCATATGACCACGGTAGTATAATGTATAAAGTATATAAGTATATTAAAAATAAGTAGAATTTTAAGTAAATTATGGTAATTTTTAAATTATTCAGGTAATTGATTAATTATCGGATAACAGGAAATTACCCAGTTAACTAATAAGTGGATAAAAAAATTATTAAATTATAAATTATGCCCCCGCTCCCCACGTGGCACAAGGCCACCAATCTAGAAGATGAATCATAACAAGTTATGAATAGGTGTCTACACCTAAGGATTAAATAAAACTTAATTTAACCCAGATAAGACTTCTAATTGTTATCTCATTCTAGGAATCATAACACCCCATAAATCACTTTTGATATAACAAATTTTAGTTCAAAGAAATGTGATAAGCAGAAGCTAAGTGTCATTCCAAAATAAAAGCTTCATGAGATCGGAAGCAATTTCATTCAAAAATTTGAAGGAATCAAAACCAAGATTCCGTTCATCAATTTCAAAACGCAGAAGCTTAATCCGATTTTTGGGTTCTAAGTTCAATCCACGAAGGTTCCCAACGAAATATTATACGGAGTTTTCCCTACTCCAGGTATGTTAAGGCCATCGCTTCTTTCTTTTGGCGTGGTCTAAATTATACTGAGGAAACGAGTAAATGCATAGTTTTCATAAATTACTCTATTCATAGAAATACTAGGGGTGTCAATATTCTTGATTTCCCTATGTGAATTATTATTATCTTCTTTCCATGGGTCTCAGAATAATATGCAGTTGAAAATGTTTATCCGGAAGGAATATTGAGATTTTTACGTATTTTTCATGCATTTCACCCATTTATACATGTGCATTAACCCATGACAAGCTGGCGTTATATATGCATATATATGTATATAGGATATGGAAAAAGGTTACGACGTTATATACGCATCACCACCTGATCAGCTGGTATATGTTGATGATGTTGCCCACAGTGGCCAAGACAATATGATGGGATGCCCACAGTGGCTTGATGATATTATGTACACCATTACCTATGCATGACACTACATTTATACGCATATGCATGACATTATAATTGTTTCAGAATTTACAAATTTATTCAGATTTAAAGATGTGTTTCTTTATTCCATGTTTCATCTATGTCTTTTACGTACTAATTTTCACGCCTTACATACTCAGTATATTTTTTGTACTGACGCCCTATTTCACGGGTCCTACGTTTCATGCCTGCAGGTACATGTAGGTAAGTTGACGGTCCCCCTTCTTAGGATCCCTGATCAGCGAGAGTTGGCGTGCTCCACTTGATCCGGAGCTGCTTTTGATTTTGGTACGATACGTTTGTGTATATATATATATATGTATATGGGTATGACGTTTCTCTGTCCCGTCTATGTTAGTTATGTTTCTATTAGAGATTTTGTAGACATTATGTCTAGTTGGGTTGTATGTGGCCTTATCGGCTTTTAGTTTTGAATGTATAGTTGTCTATAGCAGCCTTGCCGGCTCGCCCACTGTATTCTGCATGTATACGTACATATGCCTTGTTGGCAGGTGTCCTTTATGTGTGTTATTTTCGTATTCAACAGATGTTATTCAGGTTCATATCTTAGACGCATGCTTAGGGATGTTTGACAGGTAGGACTCAGGCACCCGTCGCGGCCCATCGGTTTGGGTCATGACACGTACTGTGCTCAGAGCTCTAGAAAAGGGGAAGTTGTATGCAAAATTCTCTAAATGTTAATTCTGATTAAACACTGTAGCTTTCCTTGGGCATATCATTTCGGGTGAAGGCATCCGGGTGGATACACAAAAGATTGAGGCAGTGAAGATTTGGCCTAGACCCACAACACCGACGGAGGTTCGTAGCTTCCTCGGTTTAGCAGGTTATTATAGGAGATTTGTAGAGAGATTTTCTTCCCTTTCAGCACCTTTGAAAAAGTTGACTTAGAATGGAGCAAAGTTTCAATGGACTTATGCTTGCGAACGGAGTTTCCAGGCATTAAAGGACAAATTAAAGTCAGCACTGGTTCTAACACTTCTAGAAGGGACCGATAGTTACGTTATCTATTGTGATGCTTCAGGCGTTGGGTTGGGTTGTGTGCTGATGCAACATGGTAAGGTTGTGGCTTATGCTTCTAGACAAATAAGAAAGCACGAGAAGAACTACCCGACCCACGATTTAGAGTTAGCCACGGTGATTCATGCACTAAAAATGTGGAGGCACTACTTGTATGGCATTGATGTTGATATCTATACGGATCATAAGAGTCTCTAGTACATCTTCAAGCAAAAGGAATTGAATCTACGTCAAAGGAGATAGTTGGAGCTACTTAAAGACTATGACGTTGATATTTTATACCATCCGGGGAAGGAGAACGTAGTAGCCGCCGATGCCCTCCGCCGTAGATCTATGGGTAGTCTGTCGTATTTACAGCCAGAAAAGAGGGAATAGCCCATGAGGTTCATCAGCTAGCTAGTCTTGGAGTTCGGTTACTAGACTCAGGTGATATTAGAATTACTATTCAGGATACGACAACATCCTCTTTAGTAACTGAAGTGAAGGAACGCCAGTACGAGGATCCAGTGTTAGTTCATTACAGGGATACCACCCTTCAGAAGGAGAAGACAACGTTTGAAATTACAGAAGATGGGGTCCTCAAATATCAAGGGCGATTATGTGTGCCTAATGTTGCAGGGCTGCGTCGGCAGGTTATGGGATAAACTCACTATTCTCGTTATTCTATCCATCCAGGAGCGACAAAGATGTATCATGATATCAGGAAAGTATATTGGTGGGACGGAATAAAAAAGGATATAGAAGAATTTGTTGCTCAGTGTCCTAACTTTCAGAAGATTAAGATTGAGCATCAAAACCCGGTGGATTATTGTAGGCTGTGGAGATTTCGACTTGGAAATGGGAAATAATCAATATGGATTTCATCATAGGCTTACCTCATACCGAGCATAAGTTTGATTCGATATGGGTGATTGTTGATAGGCTTACAAAGTCAGCCCATTTTCTGCCCGTTAGAACTACATATTCCTCAGAGGATTATGTAATGCTTTATATTAAGGAGATAATACGACTGCATAGTGTCCCTGTATCTATTATCTCGGATAGAGGAGCTCAATTTACATCTAACTTCTGAAGGTCCTTCCAAAAAGGATTGGGGACTCAAGTAAGTCTTAGTACAGTATTTCATCCCTAGACAGATAGACATGTTGAGCATACTATTCAGACACTGGAGGATATGTTACGAGCTTGTGTAATGGACTTCAAAGGTAGTTGGGATGATCATCTGTCACTTATTGAGTTCACATATAATAATAGCTACCATTCCAGTATTCAGATGGTTCTATACGAAGCTCTTTACGGGCGGAAGTGTAGGTCACCTATAAGGTGGTTTGATGTTAGAGAATCTGGATTACATGGGCCAGACCTGGTTTAACAAGCCATAGAAAAAATAAAGCTTATCCGGAAACGACTATTGACAGCTTAGAGTCGTCAGAAGTCATATTCTGATGTGCGGAGACGAGATTTAGAGTTCGGGGTTGATGACTGGGTATTCTTAAAGGTGTCCCCTATGAAGGATGTGATGAGGTTTGGCAAGAAAGGCAAACTTATCCCATGGTATATTGGGCCTTATAGGATCATTCGGAGAGTGGGCCAAGTAGCTAATGAGTTAGAATTGCCCTCGGAATGGAGTCTATCCATTCGGTTTTTCACGTATCTATGTTAAGGAAGTGCATTGGCGATCCTGCCCGAGTGGTGCCACGGATGATGTACAGATTATAGAGGACCTGTCATACGAGGAAATTCCGGTTACCATCCTAGACCGACAAATCCTCAAGCTACGGAATAAGGAGATAGCCTCTGTGAAAGTACTTTGAAGGAACAACAATGTGGAATAAATGACTTAAGAGGCCGAGGAAGACATGAAGTCTAGATATCCCTACTTATTTCCTCCTCCAGAGAAGGGTCCGATTGAGACATCATAACCATAAGGAACGTGTATAAATTCTTGTGTTGGTTATTATCGTTGGTCGTGTGAGGCCATTGTCGTTATTCATAATTGTGGCCCTGTGTGGCATTGGGTTATTAAGCTTCTACGGGGAGAATTGGTAGTAGTGTTGATACAAAGGCGACCCTGCCAAAGTTATATAGATCATGGGGAGTTGAACATTCGAGTATGGATGTTTCTAGGGGGAAGGATGTTACATCTCATGTTTTCGTACGTTAAAAGTTTCGTCTTCAGTTAATCGGCATAGTCTCGGGGATGAGATTATCTTGAGGTTAGTGTAGTTACGCTAATTATAACAAGCGAGAAATAAGTGTCATGAAGGATAAAAGGGTACACGAATTAAAGAAAATGAGTTTCGTTGAAAATGGCCAATTTGGGATAAAGTACGGGTCGAGCGATACTACCCGATAATTATGGACTAGTACGATACAAGGTACCATATGGCCGTGATAATAGGATATATATATATATTGTTGCGACCAAAAACACTCATGTAAGTGCACGTGATTGTCAAGTAATAGAGTAGTGAGTAGAGTGTCGTTCCCACGAAGACTTATGATTAACTGTTGACTGATTCAAACCCAATTTCTTTATCTACCCAAGAGATTGTTCACAAAAGAGAGATGTAATTATTTTACTACTTAAACTATAAAGAATTAATCTAACTAAAGCAAGTAACCAAACGAATAGCAATTTCGAGTAACAAACAGTAGGAGAGGATATTCCAGAGTCACGGGCATAGTTAACAATCGTGTTGTGTTCTTGGCTTAAAATGACTAATCAATTTATCTGGGTTATTGATTGACAGGGTTGATATTACTCATAAGAATCTGTCGAGTTCTTACTCACCTATTCAAGTCAACTCAATGCCTATATGTCTATGGAATTAAGATTAACAAGAACACATTTACAATTCCTGTATTTCAGCCAAGCGAAGCAATTAGGTATGTGTCTATCCCAATTGCGAATCCATTCCCCGAGACCCGGGTTCAAGAACTTACTCTATTTAATTTTATATGCAATCTAAAGTTCCCACTTTCGAGTTCAACTAAAGATTCGTAAATAGTATTTCACTGTTAGCTACTCAACAAAATAATTAAGAACATAATTAAATAAACAACCCAATATGATAAATCGACTTTGTCGAATTAAAGTTCAAACAACAACATTCATGTTTTCCCCATGACCCTAGAACAATGGGTCTTAGCCACTCATACTAGTGTTCATCACAAATAAGTTCAATTTCTTCACAAAATAGCAAAAACAAGAGAAGAAAAGAAGAACTTGATGGTCAAAACTCCTCCTTGCCTCTCTATTTCTTGCACTAAACTATGAAAACCTTTCTCCTTTAACCTTGGGCGAGCTTGACTTTATATAGGTTAAGTTGGTTTCTCTCCAGATTTCCAATTTTAGCCCTAAATAACGTTTTTCCGGACCGGACACGCGCGAGCTCACGCATAACTTTGCGTGTTTCTTCGCACGTTTCTGCCTCGGCCTTTCTTACGCGCGAACTCCTGCGCGGCTTCGCGCACCTGGAGCTTGATTTCGTCCATTTTTTCGTCTCGTCCTTGCACGCACTCAACTCCGAGGGGTTGTTCTTGCTCATAAATCATTCCAATATCCTCTTGAGAGCATCATATAGGCTCCTCATCCTGCAATGTATACATATCACAATTAGAGCCTATTTTTCATCAGTTCACCATAATACGTCATTGGAATATAATCAAGCGGAAGCATAAACAATAGCTAAATCACCTAGATTTCGCCTATTATCAACACCCCACACTTAATTCATTGCTAGTCCTCGAGCAATCAACTATACACTCTAGAGAATCCTTCACTCAATCATTTCCCTTAACGCATTACACCTAGAACAATGTACATGTATTACGCCTAGCAGTGAACAATCCTAGCCTCAAAGTCGACTCTCAAGTGCCATGCAATATTCACACTTCCTCAAAGTACTCTACACAGAAGTCAAGACTTGCTTTTCCGTCACGAACCATATGCCCTCACAATTATATCAACAAAAACTGAGTTCAATCCACCACATTCAATTCATATACTCACATATATCAAGGAAATCACTCACTCTCACAAAAGAGGTCACATGCATGCAATTGGTACCATAAGCTTACCCTTAATGTAAATCTCTACTAATATAAGCTAGCTCGGTCCAAAATCAATTAGGACTTTTTCATGGTTGTAATGTGGGCTAAGGGACGGGTGTGAGCACGTGATTTTTGCCTCACAAAAACTACTCCAAAATAAATCAAAAATAAAATTAATTTCTTTTAGTGTGCAATTTTAGAATTTGTGTTGCGTTTGTTAATTATTTGTGTTTTGTCCGTAAATGTTTGCTTTGTTATAATTAAACAAAATTAAAATAAAAAAAAATGTTACATGCATATCTAAGACTTAATTATGCATTCAAAAGATAATTAAAAGAAAATCACAAAAATATGCATTTACCTTATTTTTATCATTTAATTATGTCATTGTGTGATTAATGTTTTGTCTATGTGTTAATAGTTGTTAAAAAATAATTAATATTTTTAAAGAGTAATTTTGTTTTTATAATTTTTATTAGGATTTTAATAATTAAAGAATAAAATTGGAAATTAAAAAAAAAGTGAAAAATAATGGGCAAAACGGATCTGGGCCAAAAGTCCTAAACAAAAATCAGGCCCAAACAATTTCAACCCTCCACAGCCCAATCCCAACACCCCCATGTCCGGTCCAATTCAAACAAACCAAACGACGGCGTTTGGTCATCCTTCATCAAGGGCCGTTGGATCAAATCCAACCAACGGTTGAGATCCCACATCCCTTACCCGTAACCCTTACCCGACCCACTGTCCCGATTCAGCCCGACCCCAGCATTAAACCAAACGACATCGTTTGGCTAAATGAACTGATCTTGGCCATCTATTCTGTTTGATCCAACGGTCAAGATCAATCCACCTTCCCCCTATATAAACCCCAAATCCTTACCCCGGCCCCCTAACTAAACACCCCCTCCTCTCCTGTTCATCATCGTCTTCAAACACACCCCTAACCCTAGCTGCCCTAGCATCCCATCGCCTGAAACCCGGCGGAAACAACGCCGCCGGTCACCACCTTAACACCCCAGACTCCTCACAACCTCCTCTTCACGGATCTGGCCTTAGTTTCCTTCGAATCAGACCCCAACTCTTCGAATCTTAAATCGAAGGTTGGTCTGAAAACTCAACCCTCTCCGATGGTCTCCAAATTCACACCGTAGCTTCCCCTAACTACCCTAGCTATGGATCTAGTGTTGGTTTGGTTCGAATCCCCTCAGAACTCTTTGAATCTTCTTTTGAAGGTTCGAATCAAATATGAACTCACTCAGATTCCTTCCAAATTAACACCAAATGACCCCTAGGCTTCCCTCACCCTTGTGTCATCTTTGGTTCCCTTCGAATCTGCCCAGAAGTGTTCGAATTTAAGATCCTAGAATCTGAAACCCTAAATTATTTCCAATCTTGGAATTTTTTCAATTCAAGCGAGGGATTGAGGTTTAATCGACCTTAGTCGAAGTATTTTCAGTTGAAAATACTTCGACTAAGGTCTGTTTGATTTCAAAAGTCTGAATCCAAGTTGAGTTTGAGTCCGTATGAAATTGAAGATTCAGAGGTATTCTCCTATTTCTTTTGTTTCCTACGTATGTATAGTTGTTTGTTTTAATAACCTGTGTAATTTTTCATATTTGTTTAGTTGATTCCATAATTCTATCTCATACCCGTCTATTTGATCAGAATTATACAATTGTTTCTGTTGGTTATGATTATTTACAATGTGTGTAATCGACTCGATTAAGTTCGTTGATTAGTTGTGTTATAAATCCTGTTTCTGAAAATGTTGATTGAAACAACCTGTTTTGGATGGATTATTTTGTTGTAATCAGTTGTTTCGTATTTGATAGTCAGTTGATTAATACTCGTTTGTAAATCAATAAGTCTGTCAAAATAAAAATTGTGTATATGTTGTTTCCTGAACATTAAGTTTCAGGGCATTGTCAGTATATTGACAATGCTCCTATGTTTGTTTGATCTTAGTTCAATGTTGAAGTTCAGTTTAACTTGTTATGTTGAATTCAGTATAATGTTGTTGTGATGTTGGGTTTGAATTCAAGTTTACAGGGGTTGGGTAGATACAAATGTGTTAGGAAGTTGATTAGGATTGGTTCTAGCTGTTTAAATCAGAAGGATAATTAAGCCTGGACAGATTTTAAAATCTGTTTTGTAATAGATTCTAATTTTGTATTAATGGGCAGTAATAACAGTAGGATTTCAGGGCATTTCTGGGAATGAAACAGTAAAAAACAGTGTTAGTGCTAGTGTGCTGGAAGTGGAATGTTAGTGGCTGTTATTCTAATAGGATAATAGGAAACCAAAGGAAGTGGAGGGGCTGAAAATAAAGTAAAGGTATCCTTAGTGCTGTTTGAATAAGAAAAAGCAGTTCAGTGGCAGATTTTAAGGGAAAATCTGCCTTAGATAACAAAAGGGGGGTCCAGGCAGCACTTAAGAGAGGGGGGCAGACCTGTATAAATACAGGGACAAGACATTAGAAGAAGGGATCTGATTTTTAAGGCATTAGGGAATACACACAGAGATACATATACACAGAGAGATACACAGAGGGAAAAGATAGAAATTAAGAAAAGAAACACATACTAATCAGAAACAACAATCTGAAAAGAAAGAAGAAAACAAAAAGAAATAGAAGAATGAGAACACACACACACACACACAATCTGAAACAGATATAGAAAAAGGAAAGAAAAACCCGAAACATATTTTTCCTGGAATCTGTCCGTGTTTGTTTATTGATACTGTGTAGTTTAAGTATGAAATTTTTTCTCAAATCTCTGTTACTATTGGTCTGGTTTCACGGGACTCGTTGATTGTGCTTAAAATCAGCTACGTTATTTGGCATTTTCTGCCTATTTTGTTGCTGCCATTACTGCTGAAATTCATTTCTTCTTCCCTCGTTTCCAGGTACATATCTGTAAACTCCTGTCATGAAAAGCTTCAACGTGACAAATAAATGAAGCTCGAATTGTAATTCTGTTTTCTATTCATTTAAGTTTGTTAGTTTAAATTTCAGCTTTGTTTCATATTGATTAATTAGTAGTGAGTTCGACACGATGACTATAAGTTAATTGTCTTATTTTGAAATTCGTATAAAAGTTTTGTAATAAGTGTTATCCATTTTGAAATCTCATTAGTGTAGTTTAATTGTCAAAATAGGGAACATGGCAGAAAGATGGCCATTATTTAAACTTTATGGTATTATTAGTTAGGTACAACATAATATGGAAATATCAAGAAAAAAATACATTATTGGTTTATTTTGTTAGTTAGTTAGTTGTTGTTTAAAGCTAGGTGATGTTGGTTGCATTTTGTTATATTATGGCATAACAATGGTTATGTTTACAATCAATAGTTGAAAGTTGCATTAGTAAAATCCGCTATGTTCACAAGGTCAAAATATGGCGAATAATGTTGTATGCAATATCATTTTATTAAGTCAACAGGTAGATTTGTTCTCTTTCTTAATAACAAAGGGCCTAGGAATTTTACAATGCGAAAGTTAGCGTTTTCCAATAGTTCGCATAGGTTGAGAATAGAAATCGTTTCGATTATGTATATCCCAAACTCAATCATAAGCAGAATTAACTAAAATAATCATGCATATCGGATTAAGAACAAGCGATATAGAAGTAGATTAGAGTTATAACGTGTAACAATTTTAAGAGTGAAAAAATAGCATTCGTTGCAAAAAGAATAATGAGAATTCTTCGAAAATATCATTTCCTTTCAAGAACTGATTTTTTTTAGTTTCATACGCTATTCACATTTTTAATATACATATGTTGTATTTATTAAAAAATAGTGTTAATCATATGTTTATTCTTATCTTTAAATTTGAATAGCTTGGAGGAATGTAATTAATACGCGAAAATATAATCAGCGATCAACATTTAATAAATTGTGAATTCTTTTCAAAGAATTTAAGGGCATCTCAAAAATGGGAATTTCTTATGATTTTCACATAAAAATGTATAAATATAATAAACAATTTGTGGAAAATCCATAATACCATTACAAATATTTTGCGCGATTAGGGATACGTTCGCGTAACCTGATTATATTTTTAAAAGCAAATTCGGATTATGCGTTCGCGCAACTTCGAGCGAATATTTAATAAAAGGGATTTCTCCAAGGATGTTAAAATAATTTCATATAACCCGAGATGTGCAGTTCACTGTTTAATCATACAAGGGCGACGGTGTTCTTAATTTTATTTCTAACTTCGAACGTATGATTTTTTTTTATATAATAAAAATATAAAAAAAAATATTATCAACCTGTTGTGTACACGTATGCGTGGCACGATTCTCTGTAATTATAAAAGGTATATGTCGCACCTCCTTTTTACCGTGCCTGCGGGGCGCGTGGGGAGTTTTCTCCAATTGAAGGACAGTCGAAACGGGATTTATTTAATTATTTCAGAGTCGCCACCTGGGATATTTAAGGTGTCCCAAGTCACCGGTTTTAATCCCTGAATCGAGGAGAATATGACTCTGTTATTTATTCTGCGAACCAGAAATCCTGAGTAAGGAATTCTGTTAATCCGGAAGAAGGTGTTAGGCATTTCCGAATTCCGTGGTTCTAGCACGGTCGCTCAACTGTTTTTATTATTGGCTTAATTATCTTGATTTTACTAAATACGTTTTTATTGCATGATTTTACTACCGCTTTTACTTATTGTTTATGACGAATTACGCGTACGTATATTCGTATTATATATCTTTTATAATTACAGAGGATCGTGTCACGCATACGTGTACATAATAAAATTGTCCATGTTATAGTTTTTATTAAAAAAAATATGTTCAAAATTTAAAATAAAATCAGGAACATCATCACCTTTGTATTTAGACAATGAACTGCACATCTCGGGTTATATGAAATTATTTTAACATCCTTGGAAAAATCCTTTTCTTAAATATTCGCTCGAAATTGCGCGTACGCATAATCCGAATTTGCTTTTAAAATATAGACAGGGTACGCGAACGCATCCCTAATTGCGCAAAATTTTTGTAATAATATAATGGATTTTCCACAAAATTGTTTATTATATCTACACATTTTTATATGAAATTCCTGAAAAATTCACATTTTAGGGGATGCCTTTAAATTCTTAAAAGAATTCACAATTTATTAAATATTGCCCGTTGACTATAATTTCCGAGTATAAATTATATTCATCCACACTATTCAAATTTTAATATATATATATATATATATATATATATATATATATATATATATATATATATATATATATATATATATATATATATATATATATATATATATATATATATATATATATATATATATATATATATATATATATATACCCAAAAATGAATTACATGTGCAACTACAAAAAAAAAATGTTTTATAGAGGCAAGGGATATTTTTGAAGAATTTTTCATTATTATTTTTTATTTAATGGAAATTCTATTTCTACTTACCCTTGATATAAAATGTTGCGATTCATGCTTATACTCTCATATCATTCTCATATACTTGTTTTAATCTAATAGGCGAAATTAGATTAATTTATTTACGATGGTAAATAGGCATCAAATTGATAAGAAAGGGAATTATAAATCGATTAATAATATTGCCTTACATGCAACATAGTTGTACGTCTGAAACATTCAGAGCATTTTAACATCATAATGAGATACATCAACTCATCATCCATTAATGGTTCTATATATACCTGTTATCATGCCATATATGAACGTACAACTCACATCATTCAATCCATAACTAAATCAGGTATTAGAATAAACTAGCAATATGGTTTTTGACATTTTTATACTACCCTTTATTCAACTAACAACATCTAACCTTAATCCACAACCAAACAATCGAAATACACTAACCATGCATTTTCTTGATATTTCAGAATACTTTATACCTGACTAACAATGTCATAGGATTTAACTAATAGCCAACTTCATGCCATGTTCCCTATCTTAACAATTCAATCATAACTATAATGAAATTCTAGAATAGATAATATTATTACAACACTTATATGAATTTCAAAAGAGAATGATCAACTGATAATTAACATGTCAAGCATACTTCTATATGAAACAACATGAAACAAAAACTGAAATTTATAATAACAAACTTAGATAAATGGAAAAATAAAACTGCAAATCAAGCTTCATTAATTTGTCATGCTGAATCTCTTTCCAACATAGAATTTAGAAGATAAGTACCTGGAAATGAAGGTAGAAGAAGTAAGTTTTCAGCAGTTGCAGCAGTAATAAAATACTGGCAGAATATCAGTATTTCCACAGATTTGAGCAATAATAAGACCCGAGAAACCCAGATTCACAAGAGCAAAGCTTCTTAAAGAATTTCAGATTTTAAAACCAAATAGTATCAATACACAGACCCGGACAGATTCCAAAAGAACAACAAGGTTTCGGATTTTTCTTTTCTTTTCTATTTTTCTGTTTCAGCTTCACTGTGTGTGTGTGTGTGTGTGTGCAAATACTCTCTTTTGGTTTCTTTTCTGTTTCTTCTTCCTCTTCAGATTCCAAGAGGAATCTGATTTTTCTGCTTGATTTTTTCTTTTATCTCACTCTAGGTGTATTTTTCTTAAATTCTTTCTTAAAATCTGCTTTAAAATCTGATCCTCAAATCTCTCAATCTCTTCCTATTTTTTTCTTCTGAACTCTCCTCTTAAAATCTGATTTTTTCTTGTCTTTCCTTTCTTTCTGTCTGAAAGGCTCTCCTAAGTCAGTCCCAATCCCCCTCTATTTATACAGGGCTGGTCCTATCTTTTAAGTGCTGCCTGGACCCCTTTTCTTCTTTAAAAATCAGAAAGTTCCATTACAAACTACTTTTTAATACTTTAAATGATCCTATCCTCATTTTAAGCAGCCCCATTATCCTTTGTTTCCCATTATCACTTTAAATAATAGCCACTAACTTTCCACTTTCAGCCCATTATGCTATCATATTACCCTTACTGTTTTATCCCAGAAATGCCCCCTGAATCCTACTGTGATTACTATTATTACTGCTGTCAAACTTAAAATCTAACAATACAGATTTTTAAAATCTGTTCAAACCTGATTATTAATCTGATTTAAGACAGCTACAACCAATCCTAAAGTTTTGGACTGAATCCTAACTAAGAATGAAACCTTCTAACACAATTACATCTAATCAACATTTGTAAAATCACACTGAATTCAGAACTAACATCATAACAACATATCACTGAAATTATTATAACAATTTAGACTGGACTTAAACATTGAACCAAGATCAAACACACACAGAAGCATTGTCAATATACTGACAATGCCCTGTTCAGAAAACAATATATACACATCATACATTTGAATTTACTGATTTGCAAACAAACATGATTTAATTGATGAGTATTAATCAGTTGACTATTTACAACATTTGTCCATAATCAGTCTAAAACAATAGAAGCAGACTGTTTCAATCAGCATTATCATAAATGAGAATTCATAATATAACTAATCGACGAACTTAATCGAGTCGATTACTTACATTGTAAATAATCACAACCAACAGAAACAGTTTCATATTTTGATCATATAGATGGGCATGAGACAAAGATGACAGAATTAATCAAATAAAAACATGAAAAATTAACAGGTTATTAAAACAAACAAAATACATGCAGAATACAAAAGAAATAGAAAAGTACCTCTGAATCTTTCAATTTTAACCGGACTCAAACTCAACTTGGATTTGGACTTTGTTTGAAATCAAACAGACCTTAGTCGAAGTATTTTCTACTGAAAATACTTTGACTGAGGTCGATTAAACCTCAATATTTCGTCTGAAGTGAAAAAGATGCCAAGATTGGAAAATTTAGGGTTTCAGATCTTGGATTTTAAATCTGAACACTTCTGGGTAGATTCGAGGGAAACCAAAGATGGCACAAGGGTGAGGGAAGCCTAAAGGTCATTTGGTGTTAATTTGGGAGGAATCTGAGTAGGGTTAGGTTTCATTCGAATCTTCAAAAGAAGATTCGAAGAGTTCTGAGGGGATTCAAACCAAACCAACACTAGATCCATAACGAGGTAGGCTAGGGGATGATGTGGTGTTATTTTGGAAGCCATTGGAAAGGTTTGAGTTTTCAGACCCACCTTCGATTTAATATTCGAAGAGTTGGGGTCTGATTCGAAGGAAACTAAGGTCAGATCTGTGTAGAGGAAGTAGTGAGGAGTCTAGGGTGTTATTTTGGTGACCGGCGGCGTTGATGCCGTCGGGTTTCAGGTGATGGGGAATAGGGGCGGCTAGGGTTAGAGGTCTGTTTGGGAAGACGATGAACAGGAAAGTAGGGGGGGTGTTTAGTTAGGGGCCGGGGTAAGGATTATGGGTTTATATAGGGGAATGGTGGATTGATATTGACCGTCCGATCAATTAAAATGAAAGGCCAGGATCTACTCACTTAACCAAACGACGTCGTTTGGCTTAAGTTTTGGGGGACGGATTGAACCGGGTGTTGGATCGGGTAAGGATTGTGGGTTAGGGTGATGAGATCTCATCCGTTGGTTGGATTTGATCCAATGGTCCATGATAAACTACGACCAAACGCTGTCGTTTTGACTCTTTTGGACTGGACCGGACCTGGGCTCGTTTGATTTGGGCTGTGGGGGGGGGGGGTAACTTGGTTTGGGCCTGGATTTTAATCCAGGTCCGATATTTTTTATGTTTTCAACCTATTTTTTATTTTCCTAAATTTATTCTTAATAATAAAATCCTAATCAAAATTATAAAAACAAAAAATCATCATTACAATAATACTAATTATCTTTCAATAACCATTAACACGTAGATAAAACATTAATCACACAATGACACAATTAATATGACGAAAAATAAAAATAAAAATGCATATTTTTTGTGATTTTATTTTGAATCAATTATTAAATGCATAATTAAATCCTAGATATGCATGAAACATATATTTTTATTTTATTTTCATTTTGTTATGACAAAATAAACATTTACGGATATAAGACAATTTTTTAACAAACATCACGCAAAAATTCAAAAATTGCACAGTAAAAGAAATTTATTTTATTTTTGATTTATTTTGGAGTAGTTTTTCGTAAGGCAAAAATCACGTGCTCATAGCTGCCCCTCTTTGTGCGGAAACTCGAAGAGTTTTCGTGCAAAGATAAAGTGAGCGGATACGAGCGATTTTTGCCCGTTCAAATACTCCGTGGGAAGCATTTTTTGAAAGATTTGACCGAACCTCTGCTTCAAAGGTTTCCTACATATCCTTGGCTATAAAGGAATCAGGTCAATGTAGTTCGGGAAGTTTTGGGTAGCTGGGACTACCGTGGGACTGTGATGTTACTGCTGCTTCGTGCTGTTTTTACTGCTTGCTGACCTCCTTATTACACCTTACTTCAAAGGTAATTCAAAAAGCTAAACTAGACTATGGTACATGAATTGTAAAAATCTTATCTAGATCATGCCCTTGCGTTTCTTGTTGTCTTGATATCTTGGTGACTCTTGGGCATTTGGCTTATTCCGTATTCCTTTTTCATTATGTCCCGTATTTTCTTTATCTGTTTGGGACTCTTGTTGTTTTCTTGCTGGGGATTTTGTTGGACTCCTCTGCTTTATTGACTCTAAATGTGCTCCTTTATCATATGAGCGGGCTTTTGATTTCAACACTTCAATTGCATTCCCTCGTTCTCCAGGTGGGTGCCTGACTGTGGGTTCATCCTCATTCTCCAGGTGGACGCCTGACTTCTTCAATTCTTTGTCATCGTTCTCCAGGTGGACGCCTGATTTCTTCTTCAATTCTTTCATCCTCATTCTCCAGGTGGACGCCTGACTTCTTTCTTTAATTCTTCATCCTCGTTCTCCAGGCGGACGCCTGACTTCTTTTCTTTTCATCCTCATTCTCCAGGTGGACGCCTGATTTCTTCCTTTCTCATCCTCATTCTCCAGGTGGACGCCTGACTTCTCATTTTCTCATCCTCATTCTCCAGGTGGACGCCTGACTTCTTCAATTCTCATCCTCGTTCTCCAGGTGGACGCCTGATTCCTTCTTTAATTCTTCATCCTCGTTCTCCAGGTGGATGCCTCACTTCTTCAATTCTTTGTCCTCATTCTCCAGGTGGAC
The DNA here is from genome assembly GCF_000715075.1 of Nicotiana tabacum. Lineage (NCBI taxonomy): Eukaryota > Viridiplantae > Streptophyta > Magnoliopsida > Solanales > Solanaceae > Nicotiana > Nicotiana tabacum. The sequence continues at coordinate 85,882,013 of NC_134086.1, forward strand.
GCCTGACTTCTTCAATTCTTATCCTCATTCTCCAGGTGGATGCCTGACTTCTTCAATTCTCATCCTCATTCTCCAGGTGGACGCCTGACTTCTTCTTTTCTCATCCTCATTCTCCAGGTGGACGCCTGACTTCTTCTTTTCTCATCCTCATTCTCCAGGTGGACGCCTGATTTCTTTAATTCTTATCCTCATTCTCCAGGTGGACGCCTGACTTCTTCAATTCTCATCCTCATTCTCCAGGTGGACGCCTGACTTCTTCTTTTCTCATCCTCATTCTCCAGGTGGACGCCTGACTTCTTTAATTCTCATCCTCGTTCTCCAGGTGGACGCCTGATTTCTTCTCTTTTCATCCTCATTCTCCAGGTGGACGCCTGACTTCTTCAATTCTCATCCTCATTCTCCAGGTGGACGCCTGACTTCTTTAATTCTTCATCTTCATTCTCCAGGTGGACGCCTGATTTCTTTAGTTCTCATCCTCATTCTCCAGGTGGACGCCTGACTTCTTCTTTTTTCATCTTCACTCTCCAGGTGGACGCCTGACTTCTTCTTTTTTCATCCTCATTCTCCAGGTGGACGCCTGATTTCTTTAATTCTCATCCTCGTTCTCCAGGTGGACGCCTGATTTCTTCTCTTTTCATCCTCATTCTCCAGGTAGACGCCTGACTTTTTTAATTCTCATCCTCATTCTCCAGGTGGACGCCTGACTTCTTTAATTCTTCATCCTCATTCTCCAGGTGGACGCCTGATTTCTTTAGTTCTCATCCTCATTCTCCAGGTGGACGCCTGACTTTTTCTTTTTTCATCCTCATTCTCCAGGTGGACGCCTGACTTCTTCTTTTTTCATCCTCATTCTCCAGGTGGACGCCTGATTTCTTTAATTCTCATCCTCGTTCTCCAGGTGGACGCCTGATTCCTTCTTTAATTCTTCATCCTCATTCTCCAGGTGGATGCCTGACTTCTTCTTTTCTCATCCTCATTCTCCAGGTGGACGCCTGATTCCTTCCTTTCTCATCCTCATTCTCCAGGTGGACGCCTGATTTCATCCTCATTCTCCAGGTGGACGCCTGACTTCTTCCTTTCTCATCCTCATTCTCCAGGTGGACGGCTGACTTCTTTAATTCTCATCCTCGTTCTCCAGGTGGACGCCTGATTCCTTCTTTAATTCTTCATCCTCATTCTCCAAGTGGACGCCTGACTTCTTCAATTCTTATCCTCATTCTCCAGTTGGACGCCTGATTTCTTTAATTCTCATCCTCATTCTCCAGGTGGACGCCTGACTTCTTTCTTTAATTCTTCATCCTCGTTCTCCAGGTGGACGCCTGACTTCTTCTTTTCTCATCCTCATTCTCCAGGTGGACGCCTGACTTCTTCTTTTCTCATCCTCATTCTCCAGGTGGACGCCTGATTTCTTTAATTCTCATCCTCATTCTCCAGGTGGACGCCTGACTTCTTCAATTCTTCTTTACCAGGTATTTCCTGACACAAATATTGTCTTTGCCCCTGTTTTAAATCAAAGAAAACTTCGTTAGTTTAAAAGCAGGGTGGTTAACTGGGGTATTCTTGCCGATGGTGAGGCTTCTCTTCGTCTCTTTTTATTGCCTTGGAATGGTTGAAAAAGACTATTTTGTCCTTGTAATTGATCCTTGACTATAGGATTCCCCTCTGTATGTTTTCCTTCAAACTCTTTTAACCGTAATCATATGTCTCTTCTGACATTGTTGATCCACTTTTGATTTCACTTTTCTTCCTCCCATATCTTATTATTTTTATCTTCCGCCTTTCATGGCCTTATTTGCATCATGTAACCTTGAATCTTGGTAGTATACCTTGACATTCCTTCTTATTTGTTTGGAATAAAACTTATCTCAAAGCTTTTAGAAAAGTAAGATTATTAGTGACGAAACACGCTGATTTCGACAATTATAGAATGAAAAGAAAAATCCAAATTTGGATGACTGTTGGAAAAGGAATAAACTTATCTGATTGGAGTCACTGGCGCCAATGATCAGGGTATGCATTTTGGATTAATCAACCCAGTCTTTTAATCAATCTCCTTTCAATTGTCTCATTTTTGTTTTCCCCAAAATTTCCGTAATCCAACTTCATTTTTCATTTCACAGACCTGTTGGACTTGCAATATCTCAAAGAGTTTTCACCGGTAAACCTTCCTCATTTGTTCATTTCTTACTTCTTTTTCGCCTTATGGTGCCTACGAAGGTTTTCACCAATAAGACTCTCTCATTTTACTTTCTCTCAACTTCCATCGTCTTATGGTGCCCGGGTGGGTTTTCACCTATAAGACTCTCTCATTTTTACTTTCTTTTCTTGTTCGTACCAGAGTGTTATGAACCATCTTCATTTGTTTGACTCAGCATTTTTCTAAGATTGATCGAAAGGTCTTTTTGGTATGTGGTTAGAAATGGAAAAGGTATTAAAAGCTAAAATAGCTTTGGTATGAGTTTAAAATTACAACTCTTGGAATCTTTTTCTTATTTCCAATACAGTTCTTGCCCCAGTTTCTTGATTGGGGTCGCTTGATGTTTCTTTTTGTGCACATTATGTATATTGTGCACCCTATGACCGAGCCGTGAGGCGCCTACGTATCCTTCTTTGAGGAATCAGGTCAAACGTAGTTCACCAAATAATAGTGATTTTCTTTCTTTTTTTTTTTCATATTTGATTTTCATTGATTCCAAGAGAGGGTAGGAAAGAAACAAGTATGGCTCAAAGGGGAAACAAAGGGTATAGTGTTTGGATAGCAGAATAAATTGCCTTTGTCATTCCAATCTTCGAAATAATGCTAAATACAAACATTCAAAAATTATGCATAATATCTCTTTACCGCATCAGAATTGATCGCCATGTCTATGCATTTGCCTTCAATATTTGTTAAGCATAGTGCACCATTCGACAATACTCTGGTCACAATGAATGGTCCTTGCCAATTCGGGGCAAATTTGCCTTTCGCCTCAACCTGATGTGGAAGAATACGTTTCAGCACATGTTGACCCACTTCGAACTTCCGTGGACGCACCTTTTTATTGTATGATCTTGCTATTCTTCTTTGATATAATTGACCATGACATACTGCGGCCAATCGTTTTTCATCAATCAAGTTTAACTGTTCCAGACGGGTTTTGACCCATTCATCATCATCAATCTTTGCTTCGGCGATGATCCGAAGGGAAGGAATCTCAACTTCTGCAGGAATTACTGCTTCAGTGTCATATACCAACAAATAAGGAGTTGCTCCTACTGAAGTGCGAACAGTAGTGCGATATCCCAATAATGCAAATGGTAATTTTTCATGCCATTGTCTTGAACCTTCTACCATTTTCCGAAGTATCTTCTTTATGTTTTTGTTGGCTGCCTCGACTGCTCCATTCGCCTTGGGCCGATATGGGGTAGAGTTGCGATGTGTAATCTTAAACTGTTGACATACTTCCTTCATTAAGTTGTTGTTAAGATTAGCACCGTTATCTGTGATGATCACCTTTGGGATTCCGAATCGACATATGATATTTGAGTGGACAAAATCGACCACGGCTTTCTTGGTCACCGATTTGAATGTCTTGGCCTCAACCCATTTGGTAAAATAATCAATGGCTACCAGAATGAACCTGTGCCCATTGGATGCTGCCGGCTCAATTGGTCCAATCACATCCATGCCCCAGGCAACGAAAGGCCATGGTGCCGACATTGTGTGCAACTCGGATGGTGGAGAATGAATCAAATCTCCGTGTATCTGGCATTGATGACACTTGCGCACAAAACTGATACAATCTCGCTCCATGGTAAGCCAATAGTAACCAGCTCGGAGGATTTTCTTTGCTAATACATATCCGCTCATGTGGGGTCTGCAAACTCCCGAATGTACTTCAGACATGACAGCTGTAGCTTGTCTGGCATCTATGCATCTTAATAATCCAAGATTTGGTGTTCTTTTATACAAAACTCCTCCGCTTAAGAAGAATCCATTTGCCAATCGCCTAATGGTCCTCTTTTGATCTCCTGTGGCTTGTGCGGGATATATCCCCATCCTGATATACTCTTTGATGTCGTGGAACCATGGTTCACCATCAAATTCTTCTTCAACCATATTGCAATAAGCATGCTGATCGTGGACTCGAATATGTAGGGGATCCACATAAGCTTTGTCTGGATGGTGAAACATTGATGCCAAAGTAGCCAATGCATCGGCAACCTCATTATGGATTCTTGGAATATGTTGGAACTCCACTGATTGAAACCGCTGACAAAGATCATGTAGACATTGTCGGTATGGTATGAGCTTCAAGTCTCGGGTTTCCCATTCTCCTTGAATTTGATGTACCAAAAGATCCGAATCTCCCATGACTAAGATTTCTCGGATACCCATGTCTGCGGCTAGCCTTAACCCCAAAATACAAGCTTCATATTCAGCCATATTATTGGTGCAATAAAATCGCAGTTGAGCCGTAACAGGATAGTGATGCCCTGTTTCAGAGATGATTACAGCTCCTATCCTGACTCCTTTCATGTTAGCGGCTCCATCAAAGAAAAGTTTCCAGCCAGGTTTTTCAATTCGCTCCACCTCGTCGATGTGCATTATTTCTTCATCAGGAAAATAGGTTTTCAATGGTTCGTATTCCTCATCGACCGGGTTTTCGGCTAAATGATCGGCCAGTGCTTGGGCTTTCATTGCAGTCCGAGTCACATAGATGATATCAAACTCTGTGAGCAAAATTTGCCACTTTGCAAGTCTTCCCGTTGGCATAGGCTTTTGAAAAATATATTTCAATGGATCCAAACGCGAAATGAGGTAAGTAGTGTAGGACGACAAATAGTGTTTCAACTTCTGAGCAACCCATGTTAGGGCACAACATGTCTTTTCCAGATGAGTATACTTAACCTCATAAGCTGTGAATTTCTTGCTAAGGTAGTAGATGACCTGTTCTTTTCTGTCGGTGAGGTCATGTTGCCCCAATACGCAACCAAATGAATTTTCCAAAACTGTTAAGTAAAGAATCAAAGGTCTTCCTGGCTCTGGCGGGACCAACACGGGTGGGTTCGACAAGTACCCTTTTATTTTATCGAACGCTTCTTGACACTCATCGGTCCATTTGACCGCAACATCCTTTTTCAACAATTTGAAAATTGGCTCACAAGTTGTTGTGAGCTGAGCAATAAACCTGCTGATGTAATTTAACCTTCCCAACAAACTCATTACTTCAGTTTTGTTCCTGGGAGGTGGCAATTCTTGGATGGCTTTGATTTTTGATAGGTCTAGCTCGATGCCTCGCCGACTTACTATGAATCCCAGCAATTTTCCAGATGGAACTCTAAATGCGCATTTGGCAGGGTTAAGCTTGAGGTTGCACTTGCGAAGTCTTAATAAGAACTTCCTCAAATCCCCAACGTGGTCGGCCTGATGCTTTGATTTTATGATCACATCGTCCACGTATACCTCAATATCCTTGTGTATCATATCATGAAACACTGTGGTCATTGCTCTCATATAGGTTGCTCCGGCGTTCTTCAAACCGAATGGCATTACCCGGTAACAATAAGTTCCCCATGGTGTGATGAATGTCGTCTTTTCTGCATCTTCTTCATCCATTAGAATTTGATGATACCCGGCATAACAATCCACGAAAGACCCTATATCATGCTTGGCACAATTATCGATCAAAATATGGATATTGGGTAGTGGGAAATTATCCTTCGGACTTGCTTTGTTGAGATTGCGGTAGTCGACGCATACTCTAATTTTGCCGTCTTTCTTTGGTACAGGAACGATATTAGCCAACCAAACAGGATCTCGAGTGACTCGAATGACCTTTGCTTCCAATTGTTTGGTGATTTCTTCCTTAATTCTCACACTCATATCAGGCTTGAATTTTCTCAGCCTTTGCTTGACAGGAGGCACCGTTGGATCAGTGGGCAATTTGTGGACCACTAAATCAGTGCTCAGGCCCGGCATGTCGTCATACGACCATGCAAAAACATCTTTGAATTCTATGAGTGCTTTAATTAACTCTTCTCGGACCTTTGGTTCGAGATGGACACTTATTTTAGTTTCCCGGATATTACTCGTGTCCCCTATATTGATGTCTTCGGTATCACTCAAGTTAGGTTTGATTTTTTCCTCAAAGTGAATTAACTCTTTACTAATCTCTTCAAAAACCTCATCTTCATCATATTCTGATTCATAATCACTATATATTTCTTGAATTAATATTTCTGAACCAGATTGATTTTTAAGACTGGGCTGAGGATCCCTCATGCATGCCATATCACTAGAGCCAGCGTAAAAAGAACTGTACATGAAAGAAGAAAAAGAAAAGAAAACTATCAGGAATGATAATAAAAAGGAAACTGCTTTTTATTGGATGATGAAAGATAACAAGGTTTTGCACACTTCAAACAAACTGTAAGATAAGCTTTGGGATTACAACCCTGAAGTAACCCAAACAAACTGAAAGAAAATCAAAATAAACTACCAAGACTCCTTTCGAATTGGGAGAGGAGTGGCTTTCCAATTATTAAGCTTTGTTTCTGGCTCAACGAATTGAACTTCTGCGTTGCTACACCCTTCTCCGCTTTCCAACATATTTACATCATCAAATAATTTCTCGAATCTTTCAATCAATTCCTCCTCAGGATTGACCCGGGATTTAGGAATTGTTGTTATCGGGTGATTTTTTGCACCGGTCTTGACAAAAGACTTTGACAGATGTGGGACTGGTTTTTGAAGATCCCATGCCTTGTGTTTCAGCTTTCTGGCCTTTTTCACATCGGTGATAGTGGGTATAAATCCCAAACCAAATGTTCCCCAGTTCTCGGGGAGAGATACTGGTTGTATAATTCCTTGCAAAGATGAGCCCAGACCTTTGCCGGGTATAAAACCGTTTTTTAACATTTCATAGGCTACCATGACTGATGCAGAGGATATCTTTGGATTCGGAAAGTATTTCCCCTTTGGAATTTTCTCTACCGCCACTGTGTCGGATACTTGGTATACCCATGGTCCCTGGTCATTTTCTGTTCCCTCGACCGGTATAATAGTACTGCTGCGAGCATTTAAACTTTCTTCCCCATGTACAACTATTTCTTGATGATCCCATTCAAACTTGATAGCCTGATGCAGTGTTGACGGGACTGCTTTAGCAGCATGGATCCATGGTCGACCCAACAACAAGTTGTAAGAAACAGTTATGTCCAACACTTGAAATTCCATTGTGAATTCAACTGGCCCTATTGTTAGTTCCAGCACTATGTCGCCACATGAATCTCTGCTTCCATCGTCAAACCCCCGTACGCAAATACTATTCTTCTGGATCCTCTCCTCTTTAATTTTTAATTTGCTTAAAGTGGAGAGAGGGCAGATGTTTGCACTTGACCCATTGTCAACCAATACCCGGGTTACTACGGAGTTTTCACATTTCACGGTGAGGTAAAGAGCTCTGTTGTGCTCGGTACCTTCCACAGGCAATTCATCATCAGCAAATGTAATTCTGTTTGTCTCAAAGATTCTGTTGGCTATTCTTCCCAAATGATTTACAGAGATCTTTTCAGGAACATGAGCCTCATTCAGGATTTTCATCAAAGCCAGACGGTGCTCCTCTGAATGGATCAGTAATGACAACAATGAAATTTGAGCGGGCGTCTTCTTCAATTGATCCACAACAGAATAATCATGGAGTTTCATTTTTCTTAAAAACTCTTCCGCCTTTTCTTCCGTCACAGCTCTCTTTATTGGTGTTGGATTATTTTTAGTTTTTCTTAACTCTTCGGGCATAAAACATCTTCCCGAACGAGTCAAGCCTTGCACCTCACACACTTCTTCCTTGACTTCTTTTCCCTTGTACATTACAGTCACCCGTTCATAGTTCCATGGGATGGCTTTGTTGTTGATGACTGGCAGCTGGGTTACAGGTGTGATAATAACCTGATCTGTACGGGCTCCTTCCACGAATACAATGGGTTTGTTAGCAACCCCTGGTACTATCACTTTCGGCCTTTCTTGTTTTGTGGCAACTTTGCTCGATGATCCCTCCTCGACTATCATAGATGGTTCATCACCAATTCTGTTTTGCTTAGGTACCGGCTTCTCCTCTGTTAACTGCTTATCCGGTTTGGCTTCATGAGACTTGATCATCATGACAGTTTGTGACGGCTTCTTTGTCTCCCCATCAGCTTGTATGATTTCTATCATATTGGCCTCTTGATGGGCTGGCATTGGATTTCTATTGATATTGGGAGCTTCAAGGGTTTGAACCTCGATTTTATTAGTATCAATCAGCTCTTGTATTGCATTTTTCAAATGCCAGCATTTCTCCGTATCATGGCCTGGTGCACCGGAGCAATATTCACAGCTAACGGTGTAATCCAGATTCTTTGGAGGAGGATTGGGTAGCTTGGATTGTATGGGTCTTAGCATGTCTAGCTATCTTAGCCTGTGGAACAGACTAGTGTAAGACTCTCCCAATGGAGTGTAAGTTTTCTTTTTCTGTTCCCTTTCTCCCCTGAATGCTGGCCTTGGCCTGAAACCTGGTCCGGGATAGGCTCGTGGATAAGTACTTGGTATGACAGGAGCACGCCAGTTAGCGTGTGCCGGTGGATGATTGTATGCTTGTGTATGGTTGATGGAAAAATGAGGCTCCGAAGGGTGATAGTAATGTTGGGATGAATCGTGGTGGTAAGTTGATTGGCGAGGTCGTTGTTGATTATAGTAAGGCGGTGAACCTCTGGGTCCCGACCAAATTCCTGAATCTACTACCGCTGCTTCCTCCCTCTTCTTTCTTCCGATTCCTCCTACCCCGCCTTGAATGGCTTGAGTAGTCACCTTAATCGCTGAATATCTCATGATTTTATTTGTCTTGAGGCCTTCTTCCACCATTCCTCCCATCTTCACTACTTCGTTGAATGATTTCCCAACCGCTGAAACTAGATGGGTATAGTAAGTTGGTTCCAAGGCTTGGAGGAAGTAGTCTACCATTTCACTCTCCTTCATAGGAGGATCCACTCTTGCTGCCTGTTCTCTCCACCGGAAGCCATACTCTCTGAAACTTTCATTGTGTTTCTTCTCAAATTTTGTCAATGATAGTCGATCTGGGATGATTTCCAGATTGTATTGGAAATGGTATGCAAATGCCTGTGCTAGGTCATCCCAGGTGTACCATCTCCCATGATCCTGGCGTGTATACCACTCCAAAGCTGATCTGCTTAAACTTTGACTGAAGTAAGCCATCAATAATTCATCCTTTCCCCCAGCTCCTCGCATCTTGCTACAGAAACCCCTTAAGTGGGCTACTGGGTCGCCGTGCCCGTTGTATAGGTCAAATTTGGGCATCTTGAAGCCAACTGGTAATTGTACATTGGGGAATAAGCACAAATCTTTGTATGCTACACTGACTTGCCCACCTAATCCTCGCATGTCTCTGAACGATTGTTCTAGACTCTTGACCTTCCTGAACATCTCTTCTTGTTCAGCATTTTTGGCTGGCTTGTCAATTTCGGTTGGGAGATCAAAACGAGGAGCAGTTGAATGAATTTCGGAGGCTTTGAGGGTGGGCTCCGGGGGTAATATTGGTTGTCCTGGGCCTGGAATGTAGGCTCACTAGGAGATTTGTGGAATGTAGCAGGGGGAGGTGCTACGAAAACAAGAGTCATAGGTGGAGGAAAATATGGAACTGGTTTCGGAGGTGGAGACTGCGGTGTCTGAGAGGTGGTGCCTCGGTAGTGTTGGTAAATGGGGAAATTTGGGGATAATTCAGTGGTAATATTATCCTGAGTTTGGGTCATTGATGGAGCAGGGTTAGTTGGGTAAGACGGGGGTAACTGTCCTGTAGACCAAGCTTGGTACATCTCAGCCATTTGCTGCTTGAGTTTAAACATCTCTTCTTTCATTTTCCCGACATCCATCTCCTCTAGATCCATACCTGTGTCAACATCTGGGATATACATACTTTCGGGTATTGGTCCTTTTGATCTTGTGTGATAATGATAATATGCCAGTATACTCTTTAGACAAACTAACTGCTTGAATTCTGGAAATGAACAAACTTGTTAGTTTTGAGAGCTTAACACATATATAATCACACGTTGAGATGCAATGCTCCTAGACAAATAATCTCTTTCTATTATGCATTTGCTCGGCTGCTTGTGTCGTCCCAGTTTTCTTGAAATTTTTATTGTTATTCACTTTTATTTATTATATATATCTTTTATTGTGGTGGTCGAATCTTTATAGAGATTGCCTACGTATCATGCCCCGCATGAATCAAACCTTGCGTAGTTCGGACTAAAGGCAATCACTTTTATTCATTATACAAAGATGGAATTACATTTGAAAACTTTTAAGAAAATGGTTTGAAACACACATACTTAAATAAAACTATAAGATACAACTCTTAACATCTTACAACATGCCCCACTTTCCACTTTTGTTGTCAATTATTGGATTATCTGCTCAATGTGGGGCTTGACCTGGATGGCCTCCCAGCGTACGATACATCCTTTCCAACTCTATTACTAGATGACGAGCCAAAATGGGTGCATGCTCTGTAAAGCTTTCATAATCCATTCCTTGGCAATTTACATAACTTTGAGAGGTGTAGACTGCCAAGTCGTGGATTTGTGCCCTGAAATCCTGAAGACGTTGGTCTTGGTTCTGCAATTGTTGCTGGCGAGTGGTAGCTATATCTCTGACACGGTTTTCACGATCTAGAGCTGACTCTAATAGAGCTCGAAGTCTGGCCTGCTCTAATCTTGCTTGCGCTCTTTCCCTGTCGAGGTCTGCTTGTTGATGTTCTCTGTTGCATCTTCTTGCCTTTTTTAGTTGTGCACGAAGCTGGTCTTCTGATCGCATCCAATGGTCTTTTTCCTTCTTGAATTGTGCCCTGTCCTTTTCGGATTGCCTATATTGGCATTCCTTATTAGATCTGGCTTCTTCGTTTAATTGTTGGATCCTTCCTTTTGCTTTGCTCAACGCCCTTTCGTTTTCCGCAAGAATGGAATCATAATCTTGCATTCTTTCAAAGAGATTGGCGATAGTTTTTTGATCCTTCCAGCTCCTCTTTGGTGTTTCAGAAACTCTTTTCATTTTTTGGAATCGAGCATGAAGATTTTCATTCTCACAAGCTAGACTCTTCTTCTCGCCTTCGGCTTCTTGTGCTTGCAGATCTTTCTCCAAACTGAGGCTCCTCAGATTTTCTTTTAGGGCATGGATAGTTGCTTTGTACCCTTTTTCCTTTTCTCCCCAGATCAACCGCTCTTGGATTTTATCATTGAAGTTTTGTACATGGGGTCTTTTTGTTGGCCTTCTTAGCTCAGGCTCTGGTACATCATCCACGCGAGGCCGTTTTTCAAACCACCTTGCATATCCAGGATTTATCTCACCCTTTGTAGTGTCTGGGACTTGAGTATCACTTTTCAAGTATCGACATCCATTCCACATCTGCTGAAGTAGGGCCTCGGGAATAGTGGCTTCTGGGTGTAATTCGATTACTTGCATACTCAAATCTTCATCATCAGGAACTACTTGATATCTCCCTAGTTGTCTTAGGACTCTTAGTGGCGCATACGGCTGGATGCTTCTCAAACCCAATAGTAGCAGATAACTATTTGAGGTTGACATGTGTATCACTTCCTTCATCGGGAGCCATCCCAAAGTCCACTCTATTTGATTTGACGTTAAAGCCCTTAGATGAGATACCCATGCTTCTATCCCTTCTGGAGCCTGATAATTTTTCATTCTCTCTTCATAACTCTCGATGAAATTATCGTTGCTTGGCCCATACTGTATGATCTTGGGCTATTGTTTGAGATGTTCAATCACCCACATTTGCAACAAAATTTTGCATCCTTCGAAGACATTTGCTCCTGATTTACATAAAGTTAATGCCCGATAAATGTCTGAGAGAATGATTGGGACAAGAGTGTGGTTTTCCTTGGTGGTGAGGATCTGCACAACTTTCGCGGTGCGAATATCAATTGTTCGCTCTTTGTTTGGGAAGACCATGATTCCTAGAAAAGCCACCATAAAGGCAAAGCGACGGTGAATCTGCCAAGTGTCTTTGTTTTGCTTGTTAGTAAGGCCTTTCTCATGGATTTCGAACCCATCTGACTTTCCGAACCTTGAATACAAAAAGTTGAAGGAACAACATCCATTGACGACATTGCTTTTCCTGATTTGACTGCTGATGTTCAGAAGACCGAAGAATCGATGTACCGAAGGAGCCTTTGTAAATATCAAGCTTTGATTTCTTAGACTTCCGTCAAAACCAGCATATCCAGCTATCTCCTCTAATGTAGGAGTAAGCTCGAAGTCAGAGAAACGAAAGACATTGTGAACAGGGTCCCAAAAAGTTACTAACGCCGCAATCAGATCATCACGGGGTTTAACTTTCATAATATCCGTGAGATTTCCCAAATGCTTGACGACCCATTTTTGACCATCTTCGCCTAAATCATACCACCACATTTGAAGCTGAAATAGAAATTCTTCTGTATTCGTGGATGGGGGGTTTTGTATGGTGCTCATTTTGTATCTGAAATTTAATTTAATAAAGTCAAGACTCATTTTGAAAATATACACTAAAAAAATCATTTTCAAATTTTTTATTTATTTATTAAATACCTTTATTTCCAGATTTAAAGCTATTTTTTGGAAATTTTAAAAAAAAACTACCCATTTTATTCCTCAGTTCTCACCATGATTTCATTTAAGCTGGTCAACAAGCATGTTCGAGGCAAATGAATGCACAAGTAGCAAGTAGGATGCATCAGGATGGTCTTTTTGTTTCAGGTTCACCTGTCCTAGACAGACCCAACCCCTGTGTTGAGTCTCCAAGGCCAAATGCATATGATGCAAATATTCGTTCCTACTAGGGATCCGGCACATGGCTGAGTTATTCTAAGTGTAAAACCTGAGGTTGATTGTTCTAAACCTGGCTTACCCAAACGGACAGTTTGAGCCGAAGTGGGGGCAACGTACCGGGAGCACGAAAGTCTACCCGGCCTAGTTACTTGTCCCAACTCCGTCTTATTTGGTATGACTTTAACAGAAAGGTGGGCCACGCGCACGTGTACACCATAAATTCAGAAGACTCAGAAAGAAGGGGGTTTCGTAGCAGTTGGATATATTCACAATTCAAATAATATTAAAGCGGTAAAAAAAACATTTAGCATGTTAAGCATATAAACAGTTGAAAATCATATAGTAAATAAAGCCAATTATCGCAGTTATTTTAAGCTCGAATTCTTTAAACCCTGAACCAGTGGTTATGGGTTATAACACAGTTGTCCCCAGCAGAGTCGCCAGAGCTGTCACACCTCCTTTTTACCGTGCCCGCGGGGCGCATGGGGAGTTTTCTCCAATTGAAGGACAGTCGAAACGGGATTTATTTAATTATTTCAGAGTCGCCACCTGGGAATTTTAAGGCATCCCAAGTCACCGGTTTTAATCCCTGAATCGAGGAGAATATGACTCTGTTATTTATTCTGCGAACCAGAAATCCTGAGTAAGGAATTCTGTTAATCCGGAAGAAGGTGTTAGGCATTTCCGAATTCCGTGGTTCTAGCACGGTCGCTCAACTGTTTTTATTATTGGCTTAATTATCTTGATTTTACTAAATACGTTTTTATTGCATGATTTTACTACCGCTTTTACTTATTGTTTATGACGAATTACGCGTACGTATATTCGTATTATATATCTTTTATAATTACAGAGGATCGTGCCACGCATACGTGTACACAATAAAATTGTTATAGTTTTTATTAAAAAATCATATGTTCGAAATTTAAAATAAAATCAGGAACATCATCACCCTTGTATTTAGACAATGAACTGCACATCTCGGGTTATATGAAATTATTTTAACATCCTTGGAAAAATCCTTTTCTTAAATATTCGCTCGAAATTGCGCGTACGCATAATCCGAATTTGCTTTTAAAAATATAGTCAGGGTACGCGAACGCATCCCTAATTGCGCAAAATTTTTGTAATAATATTATGGATTTTCCACAAAATTGTTTATTATATCTACACATTTTTTATATGAAATTCCTGAAAAATTCACATTTTAGGGGATGCCTTTAAATTCTTAAAAGAATTCACAATTTATTAAATATTGCCCGTTGACTATAATTTCCGAGTATAAATTATATTCATCCAAACCATTCAAATTTTAGGAGTAAAATAAACGAAGTATGATTAAAAATACCACTTTCTCGTAAATATGATATATATATATATATATATATATATATATATATATATATATATATATATGTATATATCCAAAAATGAATTACATGTGCAACTACAAAAAAAATGTTTTATAAAGGGAAGGGATATTTTTGAAGAATTTTTCATTATTATTTTTTATTTAATGGAAATTCTATTTCTACTTACCCTTGATATAAAATGTTGCGATTCATGCTTATACTCTCATCTCATTCTCATATACTTGTTTTAATCTAATAGGCGAAATTAGATTAATTTATTTACGATGGTAAATAGGCATCAAATTGATAAGAAAGGGAATTATAAATCGATTAATAATATTGCCTTACATGCAACATAGTTGTACGTCTGAAACATTCAGAGCATTTTAACATCATAATGAGATACATCAACTCATCATCCATTAATGGTTCTATATATACCTGTTATCATGCCATATATGAACGTACAACTCACATCATTCAATCCATAACTAAATCAGGTATTAGAATAAACTAGCAATATGGTTTTTGACATTTTTATACTACCCTTTATTCAACTAACAACATCTAACCTTAATCCACAACCAAATAATCGAAATATACTAACCATGCATTTTCTTGATATTTCAGAATACTCTATACCTGACTAACAATGTCATAGGATTTAACTAATAGCCAACTTCATGCCATGTTCCCTATCTTAACAATTCAATCATAACTATAATGAAATTCTAGAATAGATAATATTATTACAACACTTATATGAATTTCAAAAGAGAATGATCAACTGATAATTAACATGTCAAGCATACTTCTATATGAAACAACATGAAACAAAAACTGAAATTTATAATAACAAACTTAGATAAATGGAAAAATAAAACTGCAAATCAAGCTTCATTAATTTGTCATGCTGAATCTCTTTCCAACATAGAATTTAGAAGATAAGTACCTGGAAATGAAGGTAGAAGAAGTAAGTTTTCAGCAGTTGCAGCAGTAATAAAATACTGGCAGAATATCAGTATTTCCACAGATTTGAGCAATAATAAGACCCGAGAAACCCAGATTCACAAGAGCAAAGCTTCTTAAAGAATTTCAGATTTTAAAACCAAATAGTATCAATACACAGACCCGGACAGATTCCAAAAGAACAACAAGGTTTCGGATTTTTCTTTTCTTTTCTATTTTTCTGTTTCAGCTTCACTGTGTGTGTGTGTGTGTGTGCAAATACTCTCTTTTGGTTTCTTTTCTGTTTCTTCTTCCTCTTCAGATTCCAAGAGGAATCTGATTTTTCTGCTTGATTTTTTCTTTTATCTCACTCTAGGTGTATTTTTCTTAAATTCTCTCTTAAAATCTGCTTTAAAATCTGATCCTCAAATCTCTCAATCTCTTCCTATTTTTTTCTTCTGAACTCTCCTCTTAAAATCTGATTTTTTCTTGTCTTTCCTTTCTTTCTGTCTGAAAGGCTCTCCTAAGTCAGTCCCAATCCCCCTCTATTTATACAGGGCTGGTCCTATCTTTTTAAGTGCTGCCTGGACCCCTTTTCTTCTTTAAAAATCAGAAAGTTCCATTACAAACTACTTTTTAATACTTTAAATGATCCTATCCTCATTTTAAGCAGCCCCATTATCCTTTGTTTCCCATTATCACTTTAAATAATAGCCATTAACTTTCCACTTTCAGCCCATTATGCTATCATATTACCCTTACTGTTTTATCCCAGAAATGCCCCCTGAATCCTACTGTGATTACTATTATTACTGCTGTCAAACTTAAAATCTAACAATACAGATTTTTAAAATCTGTTCAAACCTGATTATTAATCTGATTTAAGACAGCTACAACCAATCCTAAAGTTTTGGACTGAATCCTAACTAAGAATGAAACCTTCTAACACAATTACATCTAATCAACATTTGTAAAATCACACTGAATTCAGAACTAACATCATAACAACATATCACTGAAATTGGGGGACGGGTTGAACCGGGTGTTGGATCGGGTAAGGATTGTGGGTTAGGGTGATGAGATCTCATCCGTTGGTTGGATTTGATCCAACGGTCCATGATAAACTACGACCAAACGCTGTCGTTTTGACTCTTTTGGACTGGACCGGACCTGGGCTCGTTTGATTTGGGCTGTGGGGGGGGGGTAACTTGGTTTGGGCCTGGATTTTAATTCAGGTCCGATATTTTTTATGTTTTTAACCTATTTTTTATTTCCTAAATTTATTCTTAATTAATAAAATCCTAATCAAAATTATAAAAACAAAAAATCATCATTACAATAATACTAATTATCTTTCAATAACCATTAACACGTAGATAAAATATTAATCACACAATGACACAATTAATATGACGAAAAATAAAAATAAAAATGCATATTTTTTGTGATTTTATTTTGAATCAATTATTAAATGCATAATTAAATCCTAGATATGCATGAAACATATATTTTTATTTTATTTTCATTTTGTTATGACAAAATAAACATTTACGGATATAAGACAATTTTTAACAAACATCACGCAAAAATTCAAAAATTGCACAGTAAAAGAAATTTATTTTATTTTTGATTTATTTTGGAGTAGTTTTTCGTAAGGCAAAAATCACGTGCTCACAGTATATAATACGAATATACGTACACGTAATTCGTTTATATAATTGTAAACAATAAACAGAAGAGTAACAAAATCCTGCAATAAAAATGTAAAATCGAGATAAGCCAAGAATAAAAACAGTTAAGCGACCGTGCTAGAACCACGGAATTAGGAAATGCCTAACACCTTCTTCCGGATTAACAGAATTCCTTACTCAGGATTTCTGGTTCGCAGAATAACAAATAGAGTCATATTCTCCTCGATTCAGGGATTAAAACTGGTGACTTGGGACGCCTTAAAATTCCCAGGTGGCGACTCTGAAACAAATAAACAAATCCCGTTTCGACTGTCCTTTAATTGGAGAAAACTCCCTACGCACCCTCGCGGGCGCGGAAAAAGGAGGTGCGACAACGGGTAGGATGCATTTAGGAATAGTGACTCAACCCCTAAGCACTTTAACACATCACATGAGCAATTTTTAGCGCACATTCTTCAACCCACTTCTCATTCACACACAATATCATCCCATAAATACTCTCTTCTTCTTTAAGCACTCTATTAATTCATTCCCACTAGCTGGAACAAGACACAATGTAATCATCTTTTTTTTTTGATAAAGTTTATTCTTCTTGTCACTCAATTTCTGCTAGTGGTGCATTCGTTTACAACATTAGTACACCTTTCATCCTTTTATTGGTTCCACTCAAAAGCCACCCCACACTTATTTCCTTCTTACTTCTTTTAGCGCTCCTCTCACAATTAAAGTGCTTTAAGAGGTAAAAGGATCAAAACAATGTCAATTAAGAACAAAAGGGTATAGGCTTGTAATGCGGGTGCCAAACAAAAGTCTAAAGGCTCAAAAAGGTTAACTAGGGACAAATTTTATTTGTGATAAGCAATTAAGCTCAAAAAGGTCAAAGAAAGCCTAACATCATTTTTTCAAACCGAGCATCACCTAAAATTTCGCTTCAACTTACATACCAGTCAAGTTCTAGACACAAGTACAATACATGGACTACACAAATACTCACCACACATGGCATATGACTCATTCAGATCAGTTCATCAAGACGCTCCATTACGAGCATTCAATTCAGTAACAAACATACAAATTAAGGCACTTTCAGTGAGATTCAATAATTAGGACTAAGCGTTACACTCTAAGGTCTATTGTGTTCAGGTGTGTCAACGCTATGGGTTCTCTTTCAATTTTATAGCTCGTAGCCCATTACCCTAATCTACAAATCAAAAAGAAAACGACAATAAAAACTACCTATGCCCGGTTCAAGCTAAACCCTTGGAAAAGAACCGCGGCTTAAAGAAAAACCGACGGAGAATTGCTACACTACCTAAGAAAAAAAATTAAAAAATCTTTTTGTTGTTTTCTCTAGAATCACTTCCCTCAAGAAAATCGTCTAAAAGATCCGTCATCAGGAAGAGCCTACAATCTTTTCAGTTTTTTTTTCTCGACTCAGTCCCTCAAGAACCCTATCGAAAGGGATCCGTCGTCGGGCCGAGCCATTTATCTAAATTAACAAAAAAACTACTCCTGCTTAACAAAAACTATCAAGTCAACATGAAACAAACAAAACAACCCGGCAATTTGTACAACTACATACAACATACAATGAAGGAATCCCCCACCCCACACTTAAAAAAGAAAACATGTCCCCATGGCTTAAAATTTAAAAGAGCAGTGAGGTAAAGAGACTTCCCTAAAGCTTCACTCTTGATCGGAAATGATTTCGGGGTTCACGTTGCACGCACGCCCCAAAGCTCGCAGTCAACCCATGAACTTCTTTCCGACTTGACTTGTCGGTCAGGTATCGCGTCCACACGAGTGCCCAAATTAGTCATGGAGGTGCGTAGATCAGCCACCTCCTTCTCCAATGTGGTGTGCCGGGACACTCTGGCAGTTCCTGAAGAGGACGCTGCTCGTGACAGTGCTGCAGCTATTGCGCTGGGCGCATGGGCTTGCGCTTCGCCCTCCACATCCATTTGCTCATCCTCTTCCTCCTCCGATGCATCAGAACCACTCTTATCCTCTCCACCTACCGCTGCTGCTGGGGCTGCCCCCGTAGTGTTCTTGCCAGGTCAGATCTTGTGGCTTTTTCTTACCAGCCCGTCCACACGAGTATTTTCAGGCACCTTGGCCATGTCGAAGGGAATACCCTTGATGAAATACCAAATCAATGCAGCCCGGGGTCCATTCACCTCCGTAGTATTTTTGGAGGGAATAAGGCGACTGTTAATCACATACAGCCAACTCTTCGCCTCTAGAGTTAAGATAGAGGAGTGGAACTTCTCTCCATGTTCCAGCCACTCTACCATTTTTCCTGGTACACAAATTTCATCAAAGAAGCACTCCCACTAGGCATCGGTTGGATTTTGCCCATATTCATAAAAGTCAGTATTCCCAGGCAGAGGGTCGGGCAATTGATATGCTATGCGTATCGCCTTAATGGAGGAATCCACCGTCTTGCAGCGCACCGTGACCACATGGTTGACATGCTCTGGTAGATTAGCATAGAATTCGCGTACAACCATTATATTATCCTCCCCTGGCTCGTCAATGAAGGCCTGCTAACCCCGATCCATCAACTCATTGTACATGTGGGGGCATCGTTCCTTAACCTTTTTGATGTCAATGCCCCTCTCCGGAATTGGCTTCTTGGCAGCCTTCTCTGTAAAACGGGTCTGAGCCTCAGGGGAGACAAATTTGTTGTTGTCATAGGGACGTGCAGGGGCCGCCCTTTGGCGGCTTGAGGATGGACCCGTGGCTTGGCGCTTTCTCGAGGGTGCCATAATACCTGCAAAACATGGACACATTAGCTCAGCCCAACAAAAATAGTATGACTTAATGCGGTTACTCAGACTTTACACGCAAAATTGGTCACAACTACATAATCATGCTCATTGAGGCCTTTCCACAAACACCTTGTGGGCATTAGGCTCTCATAACTCTTTTCTAAGTGTCTTGCAACAAGGGCCTCCCACAAATCTCATCCATAACCCAAATCAAGTACTACCCACCCCACACTTGCAACAAACTAACCCCACAACATATTTCACCAAGTTTGAACACCAAATCACCAAACACATCTACACTAATGGCATAAGATACAACATACAAGAAGAAAAAAAAAACTGAAAATAGGAAGAGACAAAGAAAGAAAACTACAACTAGGACTCATACCTTGTGAAGGAGAATGGGGAGGATGCTAGTGAGTTTGGGGAAGAAAATCATGAGAAGGGGATGGGGGCAGGGGTGCTGGAATTTGGTGAAGGAGTTGGGCGTTTTTGGGTGAGAATGGGGGAGAGAAACGGGTATTGTTTATTAGAAGGGGGTAATTATGTCTAAAAAATAACCAATTAAACTAAAAAATAAAAAAAATAAAAAGAAAAACTAAAACTAAAAAAAACACAAAACGCCGGAAGAGTTCCGTCAGGTGCGCGAACTAATGCGCGAGCTCGCGCAGTCTTCGCGCGTTGTTGTTTTGTTCCAGGCAGAATGGTTCGCTCAGGCGCGCGAGTTTTGGTGCGAAGTTTTGGAGTTCGCACGTTTCTTCGTGTGGTGCTGTTTTGTTCCAGGCAGAATGGTTCGCTCAGGAGCGTGAACTCGTGCACGAAGTGGGCGCGAAGTCGCGCTCCTGGGCGTTTATTTTTGCATTTTTTTCCACCTGTTTTGCTCCTGGTTGATGGTCCTTTCACCCGCCCTTCGTCGCCTACATTTGTTAGTAAGTTAAAGCTCAAAATCAAACACTACTACTATCGTTGGGTTGCCTCCCAACCAGCGCCTTATTTAACGTCGTGGCACGACGGTTACAACATTTCAATGGGTTGCCTCCCATCCAGTGCCTGATTTAACGTCGCGTCACGACTCAACATGTTCTCAAGCATCCTTCAAGTCCCCTGAGGTCTTGTGACGTGCAAAGTCACCACCCCAGTAATGTTTTATCCGTTGACCGTTCACCAAGAAAGTGCCAATTGAACTCATATCTCTCAACTCCATGGCTCCCTGAGGCTTCACGCTTACCACAACAAAAGGGCCCGACCAACGAGATTTAAGCTTTTCGGGAAAAAGCTTCAACCTCGAATTAAACAACAGAACTTCTTGCCCTGGCTCGAACTCTCGATGTTGAATGTGCTTGTCATGCCACCTCTTAGTCTTCTCTTTATACAATTTGGCATTCTCATATGCATGTAATCGAAACTCCTCGAGCTCATCGAGTTGCAGAAACCTCTTCTCTCAAGCTAAGTCCCCATCCATGTTCAACTTCTTTACTGCCCAATAGGCCTTGTGCTCAAGTTTGACGGGCAAGTGACATGCATTCCCATACACCAATCTATAAGGAGAAGCACCTATGGGAGTTTTGTATGCTGTTCGATACGCCCACAATGCGTCGTCTAACTTTCCGACCCAATCTTTTCTATTTGCACTCACTATTTTCTCAAAAATTTGCTTGACCTCTCTGTTTGAAACCTCCACTTGACCACTCATCTGTGGGTGATAGGCAGTGGAGACCTTATGCTTGACCCCGTACTTTGCAAGGACATTGTTTAACAGTTTGTTGCAGAAATGCGTACCTCCATCGTTGATGAACACTCTGGGAGTTCCAAAGCGTGTGAAGATATGCTTCTTGACAAAGCTTACCACCACCTTTGCATCATTAGAGGGAAGAGCAATGGCCTCCACCCACTTAGACACATAATCAACTGCCACCAAGATGTATCTATGACCGTTCGAGTATGGAAAAGGTCCCATGAAGTCAATTCCCCAAACATTGAAAAGCTCCACTACCAGGATGTTTTGTAGCGGCATATCGTGCTTCTTAGTGATGGTCTCGGTTCTTTGGCACCTGTCACACATTTTAACAAAGGCGTGTGCATCCCTAAACAATTTTGGCCAGTAAAAACCTGATTGTAGCACTTTCTGAGCTGTCCGGTCTCCACCATGATGACCTCCGTATGGTGAGACATGACAACTATGAAGTATGGCGCTCATCTCCTCCTCAGGAACACATCTCCGCACCAACTGATCTGCACAGAGCCTGTATAAGAATGGCTCATCCCACATGTAGAGCCTCACATCATGCATGAACCTTCTTCTATTGTCTGGTGTCAATTATGGTGGTGTCACCCTACTTGCAATGAAGTTCACATAATCCGCATACCACGAGGCTGTGCTTGAGGTGATTGCCAACAATTCTTCATCAGTAAATGTTTCTTTGATTGCACCCCCTTCAGCCACATGGTTCCGATTTTCTAATCTGGACAAGTGATCAGCCATTTGATTCTCTGTTCCTTTGCGGTCTCGGATCTCTAAATCAAACTCTTGCAGCAGTAGGACCCACTGAATCAGTCTCGGCTTGGCGTCCCTTTTCTCAAACAAGTACCTGATGGCGGAATGATCTGTGTAGACGATGACTTTGGTCCCTACAAGATATGACCTGAACTTGTCAAATACCTACACTGCTGCAAGCAACTCTTTTTCAGTGATGGTGTAGTTCATCTGAGCTGGATTCAGAGTTTTGCTCGCATAGTAGATGGAGTGGAAGATCTTGTTTCTCCTCTCTTCCAAGACAGCCCCAACAGCCAAGTCGCTAGCATCGCACATCAACTCAAATGGCTGCTCCCAGTCTGGAGCAATTATGATAGGTGCAGTCACCAACCTTCCTTTCAACTCTTCGAATGCCTTCAGACAGGCATCATCGAATTTGAAGACTACATCCTTCTCAAGCAACCTGCACAAGGGAGAGGAAATTTTCGAGAAATCTTTAATAAAATAACGATAAAAACTTGCATGGCCCAAGAAACTGCGGATGCCTTTGACAGATATCGGTGGAGGCAATTTTTCAATCGCTTCCACCTTTGCCTTGTCCACCTGCAAACCATCTTTGGACACCTTGTTCCCTACAACTATACCTTCACGTACCATGAAATAGCACTTTTCACAGTTTAGCACCAAGTTAGTCTCTTCACACCTAGCAAGTACTTTATCGAGGTTCATTAAGCAGTTATCAAAAGAACATCCGAAAACAGAAAAGTCATCCATGAATACTTCCACAAACCTCTCAACCATGTCAGTAAAGATGGCCATCATACACCTTTGAAAAGTCGCAGGTGCATTACAAATACCAAAGGGCATTCTCTTGAATGCATACGTGCCATAAGGACACGTAAAAATGGTCTTTTCTTGGTCCTCTGGGGCTATAGCAATCTGATTATACCCCGAGTAACCATCCAGGAAGCAGTAGTACTCCTGGCCAGCTAATCTATCGAGCATTTGGTCAATAAAGGGGAGGGGAAAGTGGTCCTTCCGGGTGACATTGTTCAATTTTCTATAGTCAATGCAAATTCTCCACCCGGTGACAGCTCTTGTTGGGATTAGATCATTATTTTCATTAACTACCACAGTCATCCCCCCTTTCTTGGGTACACATTAGACTGGGCTTACCCATTTGCTGTCTGAGATAGGAATTACAATACCTGCATCATGCTACTTAATCACTTTTTTTCTTACCACCTCTTTCATGATAGGATTGAGGCGGAGTTGTTGCTCAACACTGGGCTTATGTCCATCCTCTATGAGGATTTTGTGCATGCAAAAGGCTGGACTAATGCCCTTAATGTCAGACATCGTCCACCCCAGTGCGCGTTTGTGCTCCCATAACACTCTCAGCAGCTTTTCTTCCTGCAATTTAGACAAGTCAGAAGAAACAATAACAGTTAGGGTGTCAGAGTCACCCAAATAAGCATATTGCAGGTGAGATGGGAGAGGTTTAAGCTCCAATTTTGGGGCTTTCTCAATTGATGGCTTTGGAGGAGGTCCCTCTGGCCTGTTCAAGGGTTCAAAGGGGTGTATCCCCTGCATGTATGCACAAGATGTGTCAAGGATGTGCATCATCTCCTCGACCTCCTCATCATTGCCCAGGCTATCAAATAGCATAAGTGCTTTCTCTAGAGAATCGTCTAGAAAAGCACTTGGATCATAAATTTGCTCATCAGCCTCTACAATCGATATCATGGAGAGCTCCTCATAATGACGGGGAAGTTGGATTGCTTTGTAGACATTGAAAATCGCTTCCTCATCTTCTACCCTCAAGATCATCTTTCCCTCTCTCACCTTGATAATTGCGTCACCAGTAGCCAAGAGAGGTCGCCCTAATATGATTGGGACCAGTTCATCAGCCTCATAATCGAGGATAATGAAGTCAGCAGGGAAGATAAATTTCCCAATCTGCAGCAACACATCTTCAATCACCCCCTCAGGGTGTGCTATTGACCTGTCTGCCAGCTGCAACATCACAGTAGTTGGCCTTGGAGCTCCCAGACCCAATTGTTTGAATAAAGACAGGGGCATCAGATTTATGCTTGCCCCCAAATCGCAAAGAGCACGACCCATATCAACATTACCAATACACACAGGAATCGTAAAGCTGCCAGGATCCTTAAGCTTTTGAGGAAGCTTATTTTGGACCCTAGAAGTGCACTCCTCAGTAAGTGCAACTGTCTCAAACTCAGTCAATCTCCTCTTATGAGTCACTATGTCTTTTATGTACTTAGCATATTTTGGAATTTCGCGAAGCACATCAACCAGTGGAATATTCAATTGAACCTGGCTCAACATGGAGAGGAATTTGCTGAACATGCGATCATCATTCTTCTTTTGCAATCTCTGAGGGAAAGGTGGTGGTGGCCTTGGGGCCTCTACTGGCTCTGGAATTTCAGCAGTCTTCTTTGGCTCGTTTGTCACTTTAGGGATCAACTCTCCCTCAGGTACATGCTTATCTTTCCTTTTCTTTGGCACTTCCTCATGCTCTCTCCCGTTTCTAAGTGTAACGACATTCACTTGTGGATTCTTCTCTGTGTCACTGGGGAGAGCGCCTGCAGGTCTAGTATTTTGATTAGTAGCTAATTGCCCCAGCTGCCTCTCAAGATTTCTGAAGTCAGTCCTGAGCTGCTGATTATCAGTCTTGATCTGCTGATTGTCAATCAACAACTTTTTAAACAATTCGTTGGTGCTCTCTTCTATTTGTTGGGGTGGCTTTTGAGGCTGATTGAAACCCCCTTGGGGTCTATGCTGATTCCGATTCTACTGATTTCCACCCCATGAGAAGTTGGGATGATTCCCCCAATTCGGATTGTAAGAATTCCCATATTGTGCATGCTGATTCGGTGGACCTCTGTTCTGTTTCCCCACATAATAGATGAATTCTGGATTTGTGAGGCACATGTCACTCATATAATTGCCACCACATAATTCGCAGCAAATAACCATTTGGTGTACATGTTGCATCGATTGTGGTTGCTGCATTGTCATTCTAGTCATCTGATTGGCCAGCTTTGCAATATCGGCTCTCATGGCTGAAACCTCGTCAAGTTCAAGTAACCCAGCTGATTTTTGCTTAATGTCCTTCCGTGAATCACCCTCACCTTGCCAGTTATTATCATTAGCAGTGAAATTATTCAGCAAGCTTTGGATTTCACTATATGGTCTGGCCGTGCAACTACCCCCACAAGCTGAGTCTAGATTCATCTTTGAAGCATCATCTAACCCATCTACAAAAGTGTGACCCAATACCTCGTATGTCTGACAATGATGAGGACAGTCTCTGAGCATCTTCTTGTACCTTTCCCATGCTTGACGAAGTGTCTCTCCAGCTCGTTGTTCGAACCCAAGAATTTGACTCCTCAACACCTTTGTTTTCTTGGTAGGGAAAAACTTGATTATGAATTTCCTCGCCAGATCATCCCAAGTGCGGATTGAATTTGCTGGCTCTTTATTCAACCACTCCTTAGCTTCCCCAATCAGTGAAAAGGGGAAAAGTGTCAGCCTGATATAATCCTTGGAAACGTTCGGATAGTTGTAGGTATCTGTAATTTCCAAGAAATTCTGAATGTGACTCTGCGGGTCTTCATGAGGTAAAACCACAAACAGCCCTGTGGATTGGATCAGCTGCACCATGTATTGTTTCAGCTCAAAGTGCCCAGTGATGTCAGGCTTCACAATAACCTGAGTCATATTAGCTAGACTGGGCCTTGCGGCTTCAATCATCGCGCGTTCCTCATTACCTACCATCTCAATTGGATATGGTTGAACTACGATGTCTAACTCTCTTTCAATTCTGGTTCTAGCGTCCACCTCCCTCCTCAATCTGTGAAGTGTTCGTTCAATTTCGGGATCAAGAGGAAGGAGATTGTTTGCGCTTCTACTTCTTCGCATTCAATAGAAACTCCTGTATTAGCACAAACAAAGTGAACTAAAAGTTAAAACTCGAATAAATAAATAATAAAAACTCAATTCAGTCAAGTAGCTAATTTCTAAGTCCCCGGCAACGGCGCCAAAAACTTGTTGCGACCAAAAACACTCACGCAAGTGCACATGATCGTCAAGTAATAGAGTAGTGAGTAGAGTGTCGTTCCCACGAAGACTTATGATTAACTGTTGACTGATTCAAACCCAATTTCTTTATCTACCCAAGAGATTGTTCACAAAAGAGAGATGTAATTGTTTTACTACTTAAACTATAAAGAATTAATCTAACTAAAGCAAGTAACCAAACGAATAGCAATTTCGAGTAACAAACAGTAGGAGAGGATATTCCAGAGTCACGGGCATAGTTAATAATCGTGTTGTGTTCTTGGCTTAAAATGACTAATCAATTTATCTGGGTTATTGATTGACAGGGTTGATATTACTCATAATAATCTGCCGAGTTCTTACTCACCTATTCAAGCCAACTCAATGCCTATATGTCTATGGAATTAAGATTAACAAGAACGCATTTACAATTCCTGTATTTCAACCAAGCAAGGCAATTGGGTATATGTCTATCCCAATTGCGAATCCGTTCCCCGAGGCCCGGGTTTAAGAACTTTCTCTGTTTAATTCTATATTCAATCTAAAGTTCTCACTTTCGAGTTCAACTAAAGATTCGTAGATAGTATTTCACTGTTAGCTACTCAGCAAAATAATTAAGAACAAAATTAAATAAACAACCCAATATGATAAATCGACTTTGTCGAATTAAACTTCAAACAACAACATTCATGTTTTCCCCATGACCCTAGAACAATGGGTCTTAGCCACTCATACTAGTGTTCATCACAAATAAGTTCAATTTCATCACAAAATAGCAAAAAACAAGAGAAGAAAAGAAGAATTTGATGGTCAAAACTCCTCCTTGCCTCTTGCCTCTCTATTTCTTGCACTAAACTATGAAAACTTTTATCCTTTAACCTTGGGCGAGCTTGACTTTATATAGGTTAAGTGGGTTTCTCTCCATATTTCCAATTTTACCCCTAAATAATGTTTTTCCGGACCGGACACGCGCGAGCTCGCGCATAACTTTGCGCGTTTCTTTGCGCGTTTCTGCCTCGGCCTTTCTTACGCGCAAACTCCTGCGCAGCTTCGCGCGTTTCTTCGCGCACCTGGAGCTTGATTTCGTCCATTTTTTCGTCTCGTCCTTGCGCGCACTCAACTCCGAGGGGTTGTTCTTGATCATAAATCATTCCAATATCCTCTTGAGAGCATCATATAGGCTCTTCATCCTGCAATGTATACATATCACAATTATAGCCTATTTTTCATCAATTCACCATAATATGTTATTGGAATATAATCAAGCGGAAGCATAAACAATAGCTAAATCACCTAGATTTCGCCTATTATCATATATATATATATATATATATATATATATATATATATATATATATATATATATTAAAAATGAGTAGTATTTTTAGGTAATTTGAGATAATTCTTAATTATACGGGGTAATTGGTTAATTACCGGATAACGGAACATTACCCAATTAACTAATAAGTGGATAAAAATTTATAAATTATCCCCAAAACGTGGCAAGAAGCCACAAATATAGGAAGTGACTAAGCATTCATATTGTCCTATGTGGCTACTTATGAATTAATGAGATTTAGCAATTAAAAGGGTATTATCGATTCATTTGGACAAAATGAGACCAAAACGTCAAAAATCCAAAGGTAAGGATATTGCATTTTCTTAGTCCAAAGTCTTCAAAGTATAAGGACTCAATTTGTTCAAAGAAGCGGAAGCTAAGTTCGATTCAAGAAATTCAAAAAAGAACAAGCTAATCTCGTTCAACAATTTCAAAACGCAGAAGCTTAATCCAATTTTTGGGGTTCTAAGTTCAATCTAGGAAGGTTTCCAATGGGATATTATACGGTGTTTTTCCTACTCCAGGTATGTTAAGGTCATACCTTCTTCTTTTGGTATGGTCCAAATTATACTGAAGAAACGTACAAACGCACAGTTTTCATAAATTACTCTATTCATAAAAATACTAGGGGTGTCTATATTTTTTATTCCCCATGTGAATTATTATTATCTTCTGTTCATGGGTCTCAGAATAATAAGTAGTTAAAAAATTTTATCCGGAAGGAATATTGAGATTTTTATGTATTTTTCATGCATTTCACCCATTTATACATGTGCATTGGCCCATGACCAGATGACGTCATATACACGTATATATGTAAATATATGTATATGGGATATGGAAAAATGTTACGGCATTATATACGCACCACCACCTGATCAGTTGGTATATGTTGATGATGTTGCCCAGTGGCCGAGACGATATGATGGGATGCCCTCAATGGCTTGATGATATTATGTACACCCATACCTATGCATGGCACGACATTTATACGCACGTGCATGGCATTATAAATGTTTCAGAATTTACAAAGTTATTCAGATTTAAAGATGTGTTTTTTTATTCCATGTTTCATCTTTGTCTTTTACGTACTAATTTTCATGCCTTACATACTCAGTACATTTTTCGTACTGACGCCCTATTTCATGGGTCCCACGTTTCATGCGCGCAGGTGCAGGTAGGCAAGCTGACAGTCCCCCTCCTTAGGATCCTAGATCAGCAAGAGTTCTCTCTCTCTCTCTCTCTCTCTCTATATATATATATATATATATATATATATATATATATATATATATATATATATATATATATATATATATATATGACGTGGCTCAGTCCCATCTTTTTACAGTTATATTTTTATTAGAGGTCTGTAGACAGTATGTCTAGTTGGATAGTATGTGGCCTTGCCGGCTTCCAGTTCTGAGTTATGTAGTTGTCTATAACAGCCTTGTCGACTCGCCCTACTATGTTGCACGTATATGTTTGTATGCCCTTTTTGGGGCAGATTTCCTTCATGTACATTATTCTCGTAATTCAGCAGATGTTATTCAGATTTATATTTTAGACGCATGCTTAGGGGTGTTTGACAAGTAGGACTCGAGCACCCGTCGCGGCCCATCGGTTTGGGTCGTGACAATAGTATCCTATATAGTGGATTTCTTTCTACCTTAGAAGGGTACAGTGATGCAAATTGGATCTCTGATTCAGACGAGACAAAATCCACTAGCTCTTATGTGTTCACCTTTGGTGATGGTTCAATATAAATAGACGATCATTGCTAGATCGAGTATGGAATCAGAGTTTGTAGCTATGGAGTTAGCTGGTTCTAAGGCTGAATGGCTAAGAAACTTCTTAGATAATATCCCTTTAATAAAGGACGTATTGCCTCCTGTGTCTATACATTGTGATTGCCAAGCGACAATAACAATAACAAAGAATAAATCTTATAATTGTAAAAGTAGACATATAAAATTGAGACATGATGTCATAAAGCAACTGATGAGAGATGGAATATTTCCATTGATTATGTGGAGTCATAAATTTATTTGGTCGATCCTTCGATAAATCAGCAGGAAGAAAATTAATTCTTCAAACCTCAAAAGAGATGGGGTTAAGGCCGACATGTTGTCAATAGAGATGGTAACCCAACCTATGTGATTGGAGATCCCATGAAGTAGGTTCATATGGATAATAACAAGTCGATATTGGCATTAAAGCACTAAAAGAGAGTGCTTGACTGCTACTAATTGAGAGGATGAGTTATAACTCTTAATAAAATTCATAGTCCTTATGGATTGTGTATTTAAAAGCAGTATACACTTGATGGATTCACCAATATGAGAGTGGAGTGGGCCACTCCTATGAGATTTTGGCCTAGTCTCTAGAGCTCTCATGAATAACCAGGCACATGCATGGCCTATTGGGCGCAAAACCGCGTTGAACAACAAAATTACCAAGGGTCAAAATATGAGTGAGAAAATCTCTGACTTACAATAAGAATTATTGGTTCATAGAAATATTATATTTCACCCGTAATTCTGTGAGTTAAATTTTATAGGTCTAAGTTTGGTTCATAGTCTAGAAGAAACCAAACCTAGTACATTTGGACCATGCAAATCCAGCAAGTCATTCTTCCATTCTTTTATTCTTATCCTATGAATGTTGAAAATATGCGAGAATTGTGAAAGTATTTTCAAAATAAATAAGTCCAAGTGTTATACCTTAAACCAAGTGTCAATATACATGTAAAGAATTCTTACATGTGGCAAGCCTTCTAGAAGCTATGGACAAATGACTTATTTTGTCCAAGTGTCCTCTTGCATGTTTGTTCATGGACAGGTGTTAAACCACTTAGCAAGATTATCATCATTATTCTTGCGTATATATAGCTACAATCTACCCATCCGAATGAGTATCAACAAAAGAAAGAAAATTATCTTCTCCTTTGTAGTTTAATCATTACCTAGCTACATAGCCATTATCATAGCAATTATTAAGCTTTCTTCTATATTTTCATTTCGGCCAAATTCTCATTCACAAGTTATTTCTTTTACAGTTTTCCAACTTGCTGGATTTATTATTAATATTTTGTTGATTCTTGAATCCTTTAAATAAATAGAGATAGGCTCTTTTAATCGTGGGGAAAAACATTTCACATTGCTAAAATAGTTTCTTAGGACAGTGCCTAACATGACTCAAGCCAATCCGTGTGTTTTCGCTTACAAATAATATTATTGCAGTATTATTATCGTTATTTTTCGGTGTCATTTCCCTACAATCTAAGAAACTATTTCAGCAAGTAATACTACTAAGGAATCAAATATGGTGATTCGGTCAGCTATTTTCTTAACATGCATGCACGATTCAAAGCCAAAGAATTTAATAAGGGGATTATAAAATATAAATTGTAAGAATAATTAAGTTTTATGTAACAGAATGTTGAAATTTTAAAAAGACGTCATTGTACTTGAAAAAAGTGGAAATCACATGCGGATTTCCAAGTTTTACATGGAAATTTACACGCAAACACAAATTATATGAGAAATTACCTATAGATTCTACACTAGGATGTTCCTGAGGAAATTTTACTTGCATATTTTCTAGGAATTTAGCAGAGGCGGAGAGGTTATTCACTGATAAAAATAAATTTGAGAAAGTAAACCCTTAGAACTACCACAGTTCCAAACAGCCAAACTCAATAATGTTTACCCGTAAAATGGTTCAGTTGAATTTGTTGCGTGATTTATAGACAAGCAAACTAATTTGATCCAAAAATAATAAATAAATTAAATAAAAATACAAGATTTAGCGTCGAAATCGAGGATAGCCTGGTTCTGGGAACAAGGCTTCCGAAGGCAGCAATAAGAACAATGTTAGACAGAAAATAAAGTATTATTTAGTTCGAGAATAATATGTAGTATATGTTTGTCAGAGATTTCGTCTGTTACAATGGTTGTTAAAGTCACTATTTATAGTTATACCTAGGGAACAAGGTCCTAGGATCAAGCTCCTCTTAAATGACAATAATGGGGTCATTGATGAGCATGTAACAACGGGCGATGAATGCCGAAATTCTTTGCAACGACTGTATTTAATACTGATGGATATTCTTCATTAAATATCATCCGGTGAGAAATATTCGCTTGCTTCCCTTGACTATGTTCCCTTCGGGATCTACTCGGTGCCAACTGAAGTTGTTGTCATCGGTTTTGGTTTCCACTCGCTTCATCTTCCATCTGCCTCTTGTTCCACGTGTAACGCTATCATTCGAGCATTTAATATAAACTGATTTTGCCCTGTACAGATATCCCCCTACTTTCCGGTGACACAAAGTTGGTGAAGATTCATTTCTTGGCGAGAAATTTTCCGCCCTTCTGAAAAGTTTCCGATGCTTGATAATACACGTCTCCTCGCATTTAATATCCCGAACATATGTTACACCACTATTTAGCAATATTTTTGCTGATTCTTGAGGTAATCATGGCCACGTTTTAGCCGCCTATACCTTTACTTATACGCCTCATTCTCCTTCTTTCATTTCTAACAGTTTCATAATTTCTCTCAACTTCCTTGCATTTAACTCCCTTTTGTTTTCATCTCTCTTTGCTCTTCTCCAAAAACTCTATCATCTTCTTCTCATTATGGCTTCTTATACTAATTCTTCCAAGAACTCTGGTATTCTCTTCGTTGGGGGCCCAAAAAGGAGTAAAGATAAAGAGGTTGATGTTGATGTTGATCCTCCGACAGTGAACACCATCATCCCAAACATATGAACACTGCCAATGATTTCGAAGAAAAGTTTCACACTTTAAACCCTCGAACTTGAGCTATTAGTAAATATCCTTCTTCTATTCGCCCTTCCAGTATTCCTGTTGTAAAGGAGGACTGTGACTGTCATGCCCTGAACATCATTGCTCCCGATCTGATGGAGCCGATAACCTTCACCAAGAAGGGTTTCTTGTATGTTTGCACGCACCCCTTCCCTTTGGGTCTGTTTTCTTTGAGCTGGGGACTTGACCCCGTGGTTTTGAAATTGTGCCACCGGTACCAGGTCTCTTTGGCTTAGGTGAGCCCTTCAGTGTGGCGAACGGTGGCCTGTCTGCGATGCCTATGCCTGGAAACGAAGAAGCCCCTCCCTGGCACATATGATGAACCTTTAGTCCCCCAAAATATTTCATGTGGGAGTAATAAACTTCAGTAAGCGTGACCACCATGCTTGCTTACTAGCATGGATGATGACAATGACCGTGGATGGATGAGCAATTTGTCGTCATTGCTACCAAAGATATCATCCCGTCCACAACTCCATCTTTCCCCGAATCCTGGAATCATTCACATAAATTCAAAATTTATATCTTTCTATGAAAATAGGTTGTTTCATGTCATTGTTAACCCTTCTTATTTCATTATTTTAGCAACTCGGTGGACACCAGCAAGGGTTGAAGTCCTGGACCGGTAGGTTCAAAAGATTCTGGACATCACTACACTAGAGAATCACAAGTGGAAGGAGTTGGCCCCTAAATAAGGGTGGACGGCCAAGAATCACGGTAAACTAACTCTTTCTTTATTCCTCCTTTATACATGAGGAAACCTGTTAAACCTACCTTCTTGTTTGATTCAGGTCTCCCTCAGGGTTCTGTTTCCATCCTTAAGGAAGATGTATTGGTCGATCCCGCAAAGGTTGTAAGGTTGTTGAAGGAGGCTTTTACCCGAACTGGTACCCTCAGGCCTACTTCCGGTGCAGGTGCTTCTTCTCGGAGTCCCCTGCCAGAGAACAAGCAACCAAAAAGGCGGTGTTCTTTCTCGGCCGAGGGTAAAAATAAGAAAGTGAAGAAAGCCATGCCCGAGCTAGTCGCGACCACTTGGTTATTGACGATGATGGGGAAGCTAGTGATAAAGGGGCTTCCCTACAAAGGAGACATCGATCTTCAGCAGCTCAACAGAATGCTCAATCTGGAGAGCTTGAAACCCCAACCGAGGGCGAGCTCTTTCAAGAAATGGATTCCTTTTCCATTCCCAGTCGTTGCTTCTGGTCCTATGAGGCTGGATACTGGGTCTCTTCTGCCTTTGGTTGGTGAGCAACCAACAAACAACATTGCTCTATTGCAGCTGCTTCTCAACCTACAACACCATTATCTTTATCTCCCTTCACACCAGTTATACCTTCATCACCAGCAACTACTATATCTCCTCCCCCAGTCGCAGACGCCCGAGAGGAAGATGTCCCTCGTCCCTAGTCCACTAACCACGGGAATTTGGGGCACAACTACTCTCCCCTACTGCTGATCCCCAAAAGAGGAGGAGTGTCTCTCTCTTTGTCTCAAAGGAGTGCCACCTGATATCTAGGCCGGTGGAACTTGCCAACTATCTAAAGACACTGGCATCAGAAAAAGATAAGAAGAAAATACACTCTCTTTCGGGGAGTATTTGTTGAATAATACCATCCGCAATCCATCATCGGTATCGAACTTGTTTTTTTATTGATTGTTTCAGTACTGGTTCCGAGTCCTCGGGAACCAAGAAAGAACTTGAAGAGAATGATTATGAAGGCCAGGATCCTGCACCGATGGCAGTTGCGCCTACTTCTTCCCGGGGCATAGATGTTTCTCTTCCCCCGAGTTCCGGTGGCGACGTATTTTAGCCTTTTTGCTTTATTTTCCTTTTGCAATTTGTACTTATGCCGCTTGGCATGTTTGACAAATAAAAATACTTTTTGTTTAAGCATTGCACAAAGTTTATTCTTTTTGCATCAATTAGACAAGGCTTCAGGTGTATTTTCCCCCTATAGCATTTAAGTTCCGGGCATAAACTCTTCCGGAACCAACCCTTTACTGTGATGGTTTCATTAGAGAGGGCCCTCTTATGTTTACGGTGCTGTTGAAGAGGACCTCTTATGTTCATTCCGGCACTAGCATTTGAAGTACTTAGTTAACCTTCAAATGATAAAATTAATTCATCGTTTGGACAAGAAACAAGATAAAAATAAAAGGACTTCATTTTATCCTTCTATCTTCAAAAGTACATAAGCATTTGTTTGCTAAAAGAAAATAAATTGCCAATACATATGGCTAATCTATACAACTTGTTTCTAAGGGGCTAGTTGTGCAGTTCCCGGTCTCGATGGGACATTATTATTTCCGGGTCTCGTAGTCATGATTTTCGTGGCTACCAGGTTGCAGAGGTCCCATACTATCCCCCCCCCCCCCCCCCGCAGTGTTCGAATGTGAAGAATGCAAATTGAAACACTGGAAGTCTTGCTCTTTGAGGAAAAAACACTAGTGTATGGTTGGATAATCTTTGGTTCGATGGCAAGCTTCATTCCCTGCTAGGAACTTTGCTATCGAGCGAAAAATTATCTAACCACCCCCTAGTGGCTTGTAAGAAAAAATACTTGGGAACGTTTGAATAGCCTTTGGTCCGCTGGCAAGTTGTGCTTCCTATTAGGAATTTGCCATAGATCCAAAGAGTATTTAATCACCCCGCAGTGGTTTGTTGTTTCAATGCCTTGTCATTTAAAGGTCTTATCTACACTGATGATGTTTCCTTCGTAGTCTCGTTAAGAACTTAGCCAAAAAAATCAAATTGGTACAAAAACTATGCGAAGAAAAAAAGAGTACAGCACATACTTTCAGTACAAACAGAGCCCATAAGCAATAATACTTTTTGAGGTGAGTTACGTTCAAGTTGCTCGACAATTTGACTCCATCTTGGTTCTCTAGTTCATATGACCTTTTTCCGGTGACAGCTGAAACCCGATAGGGGCTTTCCCACGTCAAACCCAGTTTACCCATGTTGAGCTCCCGGGTGTACTTACTTTCTTCAAAACCAAGTCTCCCACTTTAAAATAGTGGAGATTGGACATCGGGTTATAGTACCTTTCTGTTCTTTATTTCTGGGCCACCATCCTTATGTGGGCCAAGTCCCTACATTCGTCAAACAACTCCAACTTGACCAGCAATGCTTTATTATTTGCTTCTTCGTCTGCTCGGAAGTGCCGCAAGGTCGTTTCTCCTACTTCTATCGGGATAAGATGTGACGACCCGGCCAATCGTCTCACGAGTTACCGCTCTGCTTTTCCCATTTCTGCTTCTTTATGCTTTGTTTATTTGTGTTATGTGGTATCGGTTTGGTCGGATCGAATCCAGAATGGTTTTGGTAAGGTTTGAGACACTTAGTCTCTAAAAGTAACTTTAGAGTTAAAAAAGTCAACTGAGAGTTGACTTATTGGTAAACGACCTTGGAATGCTGATTTTATGGCTCAGATAGTTTCATTAGGTGATTTGAAACTTAGGAGTGTGTCCAAAATATTTTTGTGATGTTCGGTATAGAATTAGGCTTGAATTGGCGAAAGTTAGTTTTTGACGATTTCCGGTCGGCAGTGGAAAATAGGCTATCGGGGTCAGAATGAAATTCTGATGGTTGGAACAGGTTCGTAATGTCATTTTGGATATGTCTGCAAAATTTCAGGTCAATCGGAGTTGTTTTGGATAGTTTCGGCGTCGTTGGTGGAATTTAGGAATTTCAAAGTTCATAGGCTTGAATTTGATGTGATTTTGGTGTTTTGATGTTGTTTTTGGTGTTTCGAAGGCTCGACTAAGTTTGAATGATATTATGGGACGTGTTGGTATATTTGTTGAGATTTTCTAGGGCCTCGGGTGGATCTCTAAAGGTTAACGAATCAATTTAGACTAGAAGAAAAGCTGCTGCATTTTTTCACAGCAGCATGAACAGTAACTCAGGTGAACGGTACTAGGGTGAACAGTAACTCGGGTGAACAGTAAAATGCATGAGCAGTATTTAAATAAACCCTCTGCGACCATTAAACCCTTTTACACCATTTTTGAACGGGGAAAGAGCTTTGAGGCAATTTTGAAGAGAGGAAATCATTGTTCTTCATTGAGGTAAATTTTTTGGACCCTAAAACTCGATTATTTGTGATTAAGGAACAAAATATCAGTGTTTAATTCATAAAAATCAGTAGAAAAAGGTGGAGTTAGGGCTTGAGATTATGAGACCTTCTAGGGATGATTTGAGGGGCCAAACAAACTCCGATTTTTGAGTTCTTTATATGTACGGACTCGTGAGATGATGAAGAACATTTTGGTATAATGTTTGTCCAGTTCCGGGATGCGGGCTCGGGGTCGGGTTTTGATTGATTTCGGGGTTTGTGCTTAATATCGATATTTTTCAATTGGAATTCATTCATTTAGCATAATTTGATGATAAAAATCTGAACTTCGTAGATTTGGAGAACTCGGAAGTTGGTTCGAGCGGCAAACATGTTGCAGAGTAGATTTTCGAGCTAGTTCGAGGTGAGTAATGATTTTAAATGTTGTTTTGAGGGTATAAAACCCCGGATTATACAACGTTCGGCTGTGTTGAGGTGACACACACGCTAGATGACAAGTGTGGGGTCGTGCATCATTGGAGATTGTGACTTAGTCCATCCCGAATGATTATTTTTCTGTATATTTGGTAGCTAATTGTTTGATATTATTATACTTTGGGCTAAATTCCATATTTGGGCTTCGTGCCAACTGTTTGAACCCTTAGGGGATCGTTAATGATATTTTCCTCATTGCTTGATTTCATACTTGTGCTCAATCATGCCAGATCTTTCAATGTTTTCAAAACTCAGCTATGTTAATCTATTTTAGAAACCTTAAATGATGTTTTAAAGATATTTTGACTTGAGCTACATATTTTTACTATTGCCCGAAGGGCTTATGAGATTCTGACTAAGTAAGGCCGAGGGCCGGTATTGTGAGGATACTTTTGGGTCGGGCTGCACGCCGCAACAACGATACACTAATTATGATAATGAGGCCGAGGGCCCGAGATTGTATGCCATGAGGTGGCTTGATATTGATATAAGGCCGAGAGCTTGTTTATGATGCCATGAGATGGCTTAATATTGTGCTTGGGCCGTAAGGGACCCCTCCAGGAGTTTGCACACCCCTAGTGAGCGCGGGTACCCATTATGACATGAGATATAGCCCGAGGGGCTGTTATTGTTCTGTGATATTGCCCGAGGGGCTGATTTGATGTTATTTTGCCCGAGGGGCAGTTCTTATGTGTTTACCATTCCTAGTTGTTTTTCCTATCTATTATTGACTGCTTAAAAAGGTGCTTTATGAGATTTCAGCGTTAAATTGTGTTATCAATTTTGTTATGCCTCTGATAGCTAAATGTTGTGTTTAACGTGATTTTATATCATTCAGTATTCATTTATTCTTATTACTCACTGAGTTGGAAGTACTCACTTTACTTCTTGCACCTCTGTGTGCAGATTCGGGCGCTACAGGTCCTGCTACTAAGGGTTGACATTCCCAGCAGATCTTCGGAGGTTTACTAGGTAACATCTTGGCAATTCGCAGCACAGTGCAACCTCTCTCTATCTTATTTCTTTTCTGATTCAGTTATTTAATAATGGAGTAGACTTTCAGACTGGTAGTATTGTTTTAGATGCTCATGACTGGTGACACCCCGATGTCGGGCTGTGTTGGCTTTTATTTCCGCAAATTATACTGTTAAATGCTTATTTTGGGATTTTATTTCTGATTAAAGACTTAGTAGTTATTATTTTAATTGCTTAAAGTGAATTGGAAGTTAGTCGGCTGGCCTTGTGTTCACGAGAGGCGTCATCACGACCGAATTAGGTTTAGGGTCGTGACATCATAGCTTCTGCATCGTATATGAAAGAGAATGTGTCTCTCCCATGCATTCTCATAACACTCCCGGTAACTCTTCAGGTCACTTGCCTTTGGCTGCTTCCAACCTCTTTTTGATGTTTTGAATAATCACCTTATTGGTTGATTCCTCCTATTCATTTGCTCTCGGATGGTATCGCGAAATGTGATTCTTTTTATTTTCAGGTCTTCAAGAAATTTTATGAAATTAGAGGCTACGAAATGCGGCCCGTTGTCGCAGGCAATGTCATTTGGTATTCCGAACCGACAAATTATGTTTTCCCATAGGAAATCGACCACTTCGCACTCATCGATATTTTGGTAAGAACCTGTTTCAACCCATTTAGTAAAATAATCAGTTAAAATTAAAAGAAACCTTACCTTCTATGGACCCGATGACAATGGCCCGACTATATCTATCTCGTATTTCATGAATGGACATGTGGACAGTACCGAATGCAAGAGTTCTACCGGTTGGTGCACCAACTATGCGTGGCGCTAACACCTATCACATTTCTGAACAAATGCATTCGCATCTTGCACCATTCGGGACTAGTGGTATCTGACCCTAACTAATTTTAGGACCAACAAATCTGCACCGGAATAGTTCCGCAAATTCCTTCATGAACCTCTCTCATGACGTAGCCAGCATTGGAGGCTCCTAAACATCAGGCCAACGGGCCTTGGAACGACCTTCTATATAACTGCCCTCCCTAGAAGCTGTAATGAGTTGCTTTGGTGTGGAGTACCCGGGATGTCTTCGGGTTCGGGCAGCTTATCGTGCTCAAGGTAATTGATGATCTTATTCCTCTCGTCCCAGACTAGGTTGGTTATATTTACTTCACAATAATCGTCTACATCCAGTACCGAGTGCATGAGCTGTACGATAGTACCAGAATCTGATCCCTTCGTTTTTGTGGACGATCCCAAGTTGGCCACTACATCTGCTTTTAAATTTTTTTCTCTTGGGATGTAGGTGATCGACCACTCCCTGAACTGCGTGAGCAAAGTTTGAACTTTAATCACATATTGTTGCATGTGTTCTTCCTCAATTGTATCAAAGATCCCATGAACTTAGTTTATCACCAGCAGCATGTCACATTTGATTTATGACCTCGGAGTCAAGTCTCTGGGCCAACTCGAGTCCTGCAATTAATGTCTCATATTCAACTTCATTTTTAGTCAAAGGAACAATTTCTAAGGCATGTCTCAGGGTTTCTCCCGAAGGCGTGATTAGGACATCCCCGAGCTCAGACCCTTTTACATTGGAAGCTCCATCCGTGAATATGGTCCAAACTCCTGATGTCATTTCCGACACCACCATCGCTTCTTTTGCTGCCAATGACAGTAGCCCGGGACTAAAATCGGCCATGAAGTCGGCCAAAACTTGTGATTTGATCGCAGTCCTGGGCTTATACTCAATATCAAATTCAATAATTTCAACTGCCCATTTGGCCAGCCTACCTGACAATTCAGGTTTGTGAAGGATATTCTGCAGGGGAAAGTTGTCACCACGGTTATAAAATGGAAATAAAAATAAGGCCCAATATTTCGAGAGGTGACAACGAGAGCTAAAGCCAATTTTTTAAGGTGCGGATATCGAGTTCTCCTCCCGACAAAATTTTGGTAACATAATAGATAGGATATTGCGTACCTTTGTCCTCCTGAACTAGAACGACACTTACTGCTACCTCCGAGACTGCTAAGTATATTAGCAACCGTTTGCCTTCCTCCAGTTTTGATAGTAATAGAGGGTTCGATAGATATCGTCTTAGGTCTTTTAGGGCCTGTTGGCATTCTGGAGTCCATTCGAAGTTGTTCTTCTTCTTCTTCAGAAGTGAGAAGAAGTGATGACATTTTTCAAAGACCGAGAAATGAATTTGCTTAGAGTGGCCAGTCTCCTTGTTAGCCTTTGGACTTCTTTCACACTGGTCAGCTGGTCTAGAATGTCCTTGATGGCTTTGATCTTATCGGGATTTACTTCGATCCCCTTTTATGACACCAGGAAACCCAAAATATTATCGGAGCTAACTCCGAACGCACATTTTTCGGGGTTGAGCTTCATGTTGTGTTTAGGATATCAATGGTTTCCTATAGGTGTTTTAAATGGTCAGCTGCATTCAAAGACTTGACCACATATCATCTATATATACTTCCATTATATATATACTTCTATTATTTTACCTATTTATTTTTTGAACATCTTGTTCACAAGCCTCTGATAAGTGGCTCCGGCGTTTTTGAGCCCGAAAGGCATCACATTATAACAATATGTGCCGAGGTTCGGTATGAACAAAGTTTTTTCCTGATCCTCCGATTTCATCTTAATTTGATTGTACCCGGAATAGGCATCAAAGAAACTCATTAACTCGTGCCCGGTCATGGGCATCGATCATTTGATCGATGTTTGGCAGTGGGAACTGGGAACGAGTCTTTCGCCGCCTTATTCAAGTTATTATAATCTACGCACATTCGAAATTTATTATTCTGTTTTTCAACAACAACTATATTAGCTATCCAATGGTGATACTTTACCTCTCGGATTGAACCTATGTCAAGTAATCGAGTTACCTCTTCTTTGACAAAC
This sequence comes from Nicotiana tabacum, assembly GCF_000715075.1. Classification (NCBI taxonomy): domain Eukaryota; kingdom Viridiplantae; phylum Streptophyta; class Magnoliopsida; order Solanales; family Solanaceae; genus Nicotiana; species Nicotiana tabacum. The sequence continues at coordinate 85,922,810 of NC_134086.1, forward strand.
CTTTTTCTGACCTCGGCTATCAGGCGCTTTTTCTGCCTTGCCGGTGAGACGCTTGGGTCCAGGTTTAGCTTGTGCACAACCACCTCTAGTGGGATACTTGTCATATCCGTGTGAGACCATGTGAAACAATCAACTTTAATTTTAAGGAAATCAATAAATCTAGACCTGAGCTCGGGGTTGAGTCATGTCCCCAAGTGAAAGTTTCTCTCCAATAACTTTTCAATTAAAGCCACTTGTTCGAGTTATTTCGCCATGGAATTGGTCGCATATGTTTACTCCAGTACCTGAAAATATTGGTACCTGATGGGATTCCGCGACTCCTCTCATTTGACATCTTCACTCGGTTCGGGAGCAGGCGTCGGTTCCTGTAATTGCTATGCTCTGTGTTCCTTCCCTTTTCTGTTGGAAACTGATATCGCGTTCTTTTCCCTCGCTGCCGGTTGATCCCCTCTTATTAGCTTGATCCCCTCTGGAGTTGGGAATTTCAGCATTTGGTGATATGTTGATGGCGGCTTTCATCTCATTTAACCATGGTCTGCCGAGAATTATGTTGTAGCCCATGTCGATGTCCACCACTTCAAACAAGGTGGTTTTTGTGACCCCTTCAGCATTTGTGGCGAGCAAGATCTCCCACCGGGTTATCACACTCGCTAAGTTGAACCCAACAAGCAGCTTTATTGCCGGAATAATGCTTCCAGTAAGTTTGGCTTGTTCCAGCACCCTCTATTTAATGATGTTGACTGAACTTCTTGAGTCAACTAAAACACGTTTAATTTTGAAATCTAGAACATTAAGAGAAATTACCAGCGCATCGTTGTGCGACAGAAGAAGTCCATTGGCGTCTTCTTCTATGAAGGTGATGTCGTCTTTGGTGACTTTTCGGAGTCTCTTGCTATGAGTCATCGATACCTTTGTCTTTTTCGCTACCAAGAAGGTTACACCGTTGATCTCGCCCCCCCCCCCCTCCCAGATCATATTTATAGTTAGTCGAGGAGGGTCTTCCCCTATCTTCGAGGGTTCTGCGATGTCTCAGTTGTGGTCATAATTGTTCTTAGCCCGGTTGCTTAAGAAATCCCTGAGATGGTCGTTCTTTAACAGTGTTGCCACCTCCTCGCGTATATGTCGACAGTCCCCAGTTCGGTGGCCATTAGTCTCATGATATTCATACCATAAATTAGCATCTCTGTGGTGGGGATTAGATCTCATTGGCCTCGGGAACCGTACTTCTTTGATGTTTCTCATCGCCTATACCAGCTCCAATGTGCTAACATTAAAATATATTCAAACTCATCTTTTGATTTATCTTTGTTCTTTTCTCAGTCCCGACTCTTTGATGCCGGGAACCCAAGCTGATCATCTTCTATCCTTATCTTTGATTGATAACAGTTATGGATATCTACCTATGTAGTTGCTTGGAACTTGAGCAAGCTTTATTTCAGCTTCCGAGAAGTGTCGGAGCTCCTCGGGTTCAACCCCTTAGTAAATGCCTCAGCAACCCATTCATCTGGCACGAATCCTTTCTTTCTGGAACCTTATTACGAACTCGTGCAGCAATTCAGACTCTCCTTGCGAAATTCTGAATATGTCCGCATTTCGAGCCTTGACCTTCCTAGCCCCGACATGGGCCTTGATGAAAGAATCTGCGAGTATTTCAAAGGAATTGATCGAGTGTTTAGGTAGGAGTGAATATCATGTCAAGCCTCCTTCGTGAGGGTTTTCCCGAATTTCTTCAGCAGGACCGACTCAATCTCATGTTGGGACAAGTCGTTTCCTTTCACCGGCATTGTATAGGTTGTGATGTACTCCTGAGGTCTGAAGTCCCATCATACTTCGGTATGTACGGAATTTTGAACCGTTTTGGAATCAATTTTGGTGATGCGCTCGGTTCGAACGACAATTGGGTGTACTTTTTCCAGTCTGGGCCCTTCAACACTGGTGGTGCGCCTGAAATTTGGTCCATTCGAGCGTGGAACACTTTCGCGGTCTGATCCATCCGCTTGTTCATTTCCATCATGAATCTCATCAGTTCCGTTGAAGCCAACCTCCCCCCCTAGGGGTGTTATTATCAACCCTTTGAGCTATTTGATTTGCGGGAGTTCCGGGAGGAACATGGCCTCTTCCATTCGCATTGTTTGAAGCACCTGACAATGCCTACTTTAGTTTCGTCATGGCCTGGTCTTGTCTTGAGAGATGGCCCATGATGGCCTTTTGCTGCTCCCTCAAGATCCTTACTGTTTCTGCAACGTGCTCGTCGTCAGCATCATTATAAGTTGTCTTCCGCACATGTCGGGGATAACGTCCGCCATGGACCAAAATTGTTGTGTCCTCATCGTTATGGGTGTCACTGATCAAATTCTCATGTTGAGGCAGATTTTCTTGCGCCTCAACGTTGTATCTGATGTTTACATCGTTAGCTGCCATTTTTCTTCGATTTTGACTGCGAACCAATAATGGGTTATTTACACAGAGGGAAGGAGAAAATTGTGGAAAACCGAACAATTATACAATATTATTGCTTTGAAAAAAGAACCAAACACGTTAGTAATAGATGCAAGGATCAACTCAATTACGCAACTGTCTAAGTCCTACGGTGGGCGCCAAACTATTTACCCATAAAGTACAATTTAACTTTTTGCTTGGTTTATAGACAAGCGAACTAATTTGATCCCAAAATAATAAGCAAATTAAATAAAAATATAAGACTTAGCGTTGAAATCGAGATAAATAGCAGATTGCCTAGTTTCGGGAGCAAGGCTTCCGAATGCAACAATAAGAATAATATTAGACAGAAAATAAAGTATCATTTAGAATGAGAATAATATGTTGTATAAGTTTGTCAGTGATTTCGTCTGTTACAATGGTTGTTGAAGTCGCTATTTATAGCTATACATAGGGAACAAGGTTCTAGGATCAAGCCCCTCTTAAATGATAATAATGGGGGTCATCGATGAGCATGTAACGGTAGGTCCTGAATGCCAAAATTCTTTGCAACGACTGTATGTTTAATACTGATGAATATTCTTCATTAAATGTCATCTGGTAACAAATATTCGTTTGCTTCCGTTGACTATGTTCCCTTCGGGATCTATCCAGTGCCAACTGAAGTTGTTATCCTCGGTCTTGGTTTTCACTCGCTTTATCTTCCATCTGTCTTCGGTTCCACGTGTCACGCTATCATTCGAGCATTTAATATAAAACCTACCCAACACGTACAAATAAGTCACAAGAATATTTGTGATAATATACTTACATCGCTTTGCAAATTATATGTGTGCTCCTAGGATTTAGAACAATTTTCTTTCTATGATATTCTTATCGTTTAACAGAAATAAGTATGTTATAGCTACTACTTGAATTTTCTTCCTAATTTAGGATGTTAAATGCTATGATTTATATTAATTTGAAGTATTTTTATGTGTAGGAATGATTCGGGAGCAATTGGGGGCGAAACACGCAAGATTTAAGCCAAAACGAACAAAACCAAAAAATTGGGCATTTGGGCGCCACATGCAGCGCCTGGCCCCACCTGTGGCGCTGGAGACAGAATAGCATTTTGAGACAGCGCCCTGGTGGGCGCCTGACACTACCTAGGGCACCGATGACGGGATTTTTGTCCTATTTTGCCCGGGACACGATTTATTCGGCCCTAGACCTACCCAACACGTATAAAAGAAAGACTAAGCCTATTTTGCCCGGGACATGGTTTATTCGGTCCTAAACCTACCCAACACGTACAAATAAGTCACAAGAATATTTGTGATAATATACTTACATCGCTTTGCAAATTATATGTGTGCTCCTAGGATTTAGAACAATTTTCTTTCTATGATATTCTTATCGTTTAACAGAAATAAGTATGTTATAGCTACTACTTGAATTTTCTTCCTATTAACAATATTTTACTAGTTTATGGGTCGAATTGTACTTTTCATATTACACTAATTTTAGCAATTTTATTAATATCTTTGTTCGTTGTTTTAATTTTTACCCTATGTAAGAACAGAAGTGTTAAATGAGGTTTTCTTTGTGTGATAAAGTAAATAAAGTTCAAATTATATTCATCGAGATTATAATTTTTTTTAACGCTATATCAGGTCTCTCAAAGGATATTGTGAAGAAATTTTAAATAGTAAAAAAAAAAAAAAACAGTAAGGAAAGTATAAATTATATTTACAATGTCATGTGTATAAGTTAAATTCAAATAAATAAGATGAAAGAGACACAATAAGGGTGTGTTTGGCATGAAGGAAAACATTTTTCGGAAAATATTTTCCAATTTTCTCATATTTGGTTGGCTTAAATGCTTTGGAAAATATTTTTCTCATGAACTCATTTTCCTCCAATTGGAGGAAAATGTTTTCCCTATCAAGAGAAGGGAAAACATTTTTCAAAACTCTTTTTCAATCTTCCCCATCCTATTGCTCATCCCCTCCAACCCCCACCAACTCACCCCACCCTACCCCACCCCAACCCAACCCCAATAAGCACATAATTCTCACTTTATGAATTAGCTTTTGGGATTGAGTTAATTTTTAAGGTCCATTTTTTTCATAGTACTTGTTACATACTTGACCTGATTTCATAGGATTTTACCTTTGAAATGATAAAATATAAAAAAAAAATTCCATTCACCAACAAACAAGGGGAAATAAGTGATAAAATCACTCATTTTTCATGAAAATATTTTCTATGGAAAACATTCTTGTATACGGTAAAATCATGTGCCCCCGATTTTGTGGGCTCGAAGGCTCACGTCGAAGAGCAGAAGGCTCGCGTCGAGGAATAAACACACTGTGGACCGAGTTCGAGCCCGAGGGCAGAACGCGAGGCTCGAGATCTAAGTATTCGAGGAACGTCGAAGTCCAGAGTGACCAACTCCTAGATAAAATGCTGTTATGGGTTTGTAACAGAATGAGCAAGATTCCTGCCACGTCCCCAAGATCATGGCGTAAATTTTGGAATAGATTTGTACGAATTAGTACTAATCCGTACTAGGCGGTTAGACAACTGGCCCAATAAGATTCTTTACTGTAAATAGAAATGTATCTTATTTAAGGTTCCCCTATTATATAAAGGTGACCCCAATCATTTTTAACCATCATCAATCATTAGCAAAAGAATATACTATCTTACTTTCTTGTTCATTATTCATCAAAATTGTCCTTTAACTTGATTGTTCTTACTTTACTGTTCTTGACCCACCTCGAGGCCACCTTAGCTCGAGGTCGAGACTGGCTTGCACACTGATTTGAATTTACTTATTTCCTTTATTTATACGTTAGTTTTCTTGGTTATTAATCAGTATTGAACTAAATCATATATCTTTAAAATCATAAAACAAGTTTAATTGTTACTCGTATTTTCGAGGTAAACAATTTTCCTTTCTAACAAACACACCCTAAGTATGATTTCTTTTTCCATGAAGAATAGCACCACATGCCTTCTCTCCGGCCACGAATAAGATGGAGAAGCATGTGCAGTAATAAGGTGCTGTGTCCTTCGAATTTGGAATCTTATTCCCGACAAATTAAATTAGTATATAATGAGGGCTAAAAAAAAATATCTTATAATTCCCTGAGTTTGGAATAAATAAAAAACTTTAACTAAGTAATCCCCCAACTTTACCTTAAAAATCAATCTACTCCTCCAACATTAATTAATAAACATTTTGCCCCTCCTATGATATGCATTATCTATTTTATCCTTGACATTTTTAATTACTCCTCTATGCATATAGTTTTTTCTATATTATATAAGATATATTTTATCTTTAGCTAAGTATTTTACCAATTTGATTATCTTATGATAAATTTTATAATTAAAATTCAATAAAATTTAACTAGAATAATACCTTTATGAATTTGTAACAAAATTTATCGTTACTCCTTTTTATCATTGCATTAATATTATGTATATATCTAAGTTTTACTTTCTCTTTTATCTTTAATATGTGTACTTTTTTTTTTCATTAACGGAATATTTTCTAAATTGTCATTTAAAAAAGATCACGTTATAAATATATAATCTTTTAGGAATTTCTTATAAATCTATGCGTACTTTTAATTATTTTTTATATTACTACACTAACTTTTATTTGATTAATATTAATAAGATCTTTTATTCTAAAATTTTAATTGTGCATATTTATTTCATTATTTAATTTCAATAAATTATATATGATTGATTATCATTTTTTACTTTTTAAAAAAATTCTAAAAAAATATATTTACTATAGGTAAATTCATAACATAGATTAAGAAAAATATTGTGATGTTAAAAAAGTAAAAAAATATAGATGAAGGCTAATAAGATCGAGGGTAAAATAGATATTTTTAAAATGCAATTGAGTTTGGATGACCAAAATGTCTATTGTTTAATGTTGGAGGAGGAGTTTGATTTTTAGGTCGAAATTGGGGGTGGGGGGTAAAAATAATATTCACCCACGTAAAAATGATTTGCAATCACATTATTTTTCTCTTATGAAGTATGAATATGTTTTTTTTATGGAAATCCGGAATTTTTATTACTTAACTAGTACTATTACAAGGATAGAGAGTCCTATTGGGCTCATTCATGGGTTGTACTACCATATTGTCAACATTAGTAGTGCCAGTTACAAAAGAATTTCCAAATTCTACTAATTTGGAAATTACCGCAGTAGATATAGTCCTACTATAAGTGCTTCCAGTTTTATCCTTGTGGTGGGCTTGCAAAGGAGAGTTTGGAGGCTGTTCCATTAGATAGGGAGTGGAGCTACTTGATTGCTTAAATCCTTGAGTGGCCAAAAAGTGCGCTACTTTGTTCCCTTCCCTGAAGCTATGTCGGATCGGCGAATTCTGCAATTTCCTCAGTAGTGACCTGCACTCAATAACCAAGTTAGAGTAAATAGAACAAGTATCATTAATAAGCAAGGAAATTACATATGTTGCATCGGTCTCAATTTCAATATCAACAAATTTTTTATCACAAGCTAGGTGAAGACCAGTTTTGAGGGCTAAGAGTTCCATGTAGGCAGGGGTGTAGGCTATGGCAGAATTGAGGTAGCCCAAAATCCAATCCCCACGGCCATTTCTGAATACGCCCTCGATGCCTCATTTTCTATATGTCTCATCAATGTTAAGTTTTAAGGAGTGGTTTGCTGGAGGGAGCCATTTAATAGTGATGGTGATAGACGGGGGGACGTGGTTTGGAGAGTTGGTACAGTAGATAAATTCTTTGCATCGTATTAGAACTGCTTCAAGCGAAAGCTGATTACACTTTTTGTTGAAAGAGTTATCATTACGATTTAACCACAGAGTCCATATAGCAAAAGGAAAGAACATGTCCCTGGAGATATCCCATTGATCTAAAATTTTGTGTAGATCTTTTAAGGTATTGAGCCAGTGGTCAGGGTTTTGCTAAAAATGGGGAAGATTGAGTTGAGTGTCGCTCCAAAATTTGGTAGCTATGGGGCATTCAAAGAAAATGCAAATAAGCGACTCCTCCGCTACTTTACATATGGGACAGAGGGTGTCAATGTGCAGTCCGATTTGGTGCAAATAGCTTAGAGTAGGAAGGCGATTGTAGGAGCATTGCCATAGGAAGTATTTAATCTATGGAGTGTGTTGAGTTTCCAGATCCATTGGAATTTAAAATTGTTGGGAAGTGGTGGTGAGATTAACTTGTATATAGAGATGGAGGAAAAGATACCATTGGAGGTATGAGCCCAAGTGGGTATGTCCCTAGCATTGGTGAGGGAGTCTAGTTTTACGGAAATAATTTTGTTTTTTATTTCTGTGGGCAGAGTAAAGGATAGTTTTGTGAGATCCCAAGAATTAATTTCCCAGTGGTCTTTGACTTTGAGTGTTTGGTCATTGTAATTAATTGGACCCTGGATGACTGAGCTTAAAGGTGGGAGCCCCAGAATTTATGCAGAGGTCCAATTGTTAATGTTGCTCGGGCCCACTATCCAGTGTAGGCCTTGACTACATATTTTCCAGTCTGTTATGATGTTATTCCAGATGAATGAATTGAAGATAAGGTTTCTTTTGTGGTTGTATTTTGAAATAAGAGTGGAGGCCCATAGAGAACTAGGATTATTGAATAGATGCCAGGAGAGACTAGCTAGGGATACCATGTTTTTATCCACTGCTCTCCTAAGGTCCAGACCCCCAGCATGTTTTGGTTGAGTGATAGTGGACCATTTGATATAGTGAATTTTCCGTTTTTGAGTGGTGGTGCCCCAGATAAAATCTCTTTGAATTTTGTCAATTCGCTTTAGAGTGGATGAAGGGAGCATGACATATTGCATTACATGGTTCGGGGATGGCATTAAGAGTTGATCTAGCGAGGGTTTTTCTTCCTGCGATGGAAAGGAAGTTTATTTTCCAACCAACAAGTTTTGTGTTCATGTGATCAATAATGTGGCGAACGTCAGATGCTTTAGGTTTTCGAGTGAGAATTGGGAAACCCAAGTATTTCCCAAAGTTATCACTGGGTTGGATGTCTAGAATATTAGCAAAGTGATTTTTTGAATGAGCGTCACAGTTGCGTGAAAAGATGATTTTTGATTTAGAATTATTGATTTTTTGGCCCGAAATTTTGGAAAAGAATGCAAGGCTATGTTTGATTGTGTGGATGGACTTTGAATTAGCATTGGTAGAGAGAGTTAAGTCATCCGCATAGAATAGGTGAGAGATGGGAGGACCAGTGGGATTGATTTTTATCGGGTCCCAGAGTTCGCTGTTGACTTGGTGATTAATGTATTTTGACAATAATTCCATGCATAGGATAAAAAGGTAGGGAGACATTGGGTCGCCTTGACGTATACCTCTTGAGGGGTGAAAGAATTCTGTTTTGAAGCCATTAACTAAGATGGCAATTCTGGAAGTGCTAACACAGCTAATAATAAGTTTAGTGATGTGAGGGAGAAATTTGAAGAAAAGTAAAGCCCGGTAAATGAATGACCATTCAAGACGGTCGAACGCTTTTTCCAAAATCAATTTTGAGGAGGACCTTTCCTTGTCGACCCCTTATTTTTTGGAAATTATGATTTCGTGAATCACGATGGCGTTGTCACAAGTTCTTCTGCCCTTAAGGAAGCTAAATTGACAAGGGCCAATTAATTTGTCAAGGAAGGGCTTAATTCTATTAACTATAATCTTAGTGACTACCTTATAGATGGTGTTACAGAGACTGATGGGTCGGAAGTCGTTAAGGTTATTTGCATTTTGAAATTTTGGGATGAGACAAATATATGTAAAATTGAGTGTGGTTGGAATAGAGAGATCCTTAAAAAATTGACAAAAGGATAGAACCGGATTTTTTATGATATGCCAATATTTTTGATAAAAAAGGGTGAATGCCATCCGGTCTTGCGGCCTTAAAAGGTTTGAAGGAAAAAATTGCTCGAGTGAATTCATAGTCCCGTAATGGGTAGTCTAATGGGGAGAGATCTAAGTTGTCAAAGGACGTCTGTGAGTTTAGAATATTTTTTATAGGAGTATCTATGTGTTTTGTTTGGAAGGCCTTTTGGAAATATTGAGATGTATGGACTAGAATTTGGGCTGGATCATCCAGTTACCTTCATTATCTTTAAAATAGGAGATAGTATTTTTCCTTCTATAATTGATAACACTAAGATGGAAGAATTTTGTATTGGCGTCCCTATCATTTAGCCAGTTTAAACGGGAACGGATTCTCCAATAGTCTTCTTCGATTTTAAGAATGGTATTGTATTCAGTAGTTAGATCCTTTTCTAGGAGGTGCGGGAAATGACTATACTGGTAATTTATGGATGATTGGATTCCTTTTAGTATTGCGAGGATTCTTTTTTTCTTTTTATTAGAGTCCCCAAAAGTGTGTTTTGCCCAAAGAACAACATTATGTTAAAAATATTTCGTGGCTTCAAGGAGTTGTCTATTTTGCCACGAGTCTTTAACAATATTTTCAAATTCCATATGGTAACACTAGTAAGTTTCTAGCCTAAATAATTTTTTCTTGTGAGGAGGTTCTTTTCCTTTAAATTGGAGAAGAATTGGGGCATGATCTGAGTGGGTTCTCGGGATGTGGGTGATGAGAGCATTAGGGTATTGGTTGATCCATAGGGTGTTAGCTAGGTATTTATCTAACCATTCTAAGATAAGACCTCCCGAATTAATATGACAATTGGTCCAAGTGTATTTAGCCCCTTTAAAACCGAGATCTAATAAATTACAATAGTTTATGCACGACCAAAACTGAGAAGCCCTATTAGAATTAAGAGGCCGGCCACCCCACTTTTCATTTTGGGATAGAATTTCATTAAAATCCCCTCCAACTAACCATGGTCCGTGGTAGTTGTCTGCTATATTACAAAGGCTGTTCCAAAGGTCTTTTCGCATATTTAGACAAGTACTAGCATAGAGGATACTAACAAAACAGAGGGTTTGGACTGGAGATACCTGTAGCATGGCATGTATTTCCTGGTGGGAGCGGCTAACAAGATTCAGAGTGACTAAGTTCCCATACCATAATATCACAATACCACCCGCATGGCTTACTGCTGGGACTTCTAACATGTCAGAGAAGTGGAACTCATCCCTAAGAGGTGCATGATCAACCATTTTTTTTCTAGAAGGGCAACCGTGCCTGGGTTGTGAGTATGCAACAGCTCCCTAAAATTCCTTTTGAATTCATCATTGTTAGCTCCACGTATATTCCATATAACTAGACTCATTGGGCTATTCATTGGGTTGTGGTGACTGTTCTCTGCTCCTTGGTGAAGGAGGTAATTGATCTACCTTAGGGAGGGACTCAGAACCACAGCAAAATTCCCCGTTGCTTTGGAGAATGGGGGGGGGGGTCAAATGTCGATTGAGCATTTGTAAAGCGCCACTGGGCACCTGAGAACATATTTTCTGTCTTCCAACTCTTGAAATAGCATGAGGGTTGCTTCTTTGAGGCTTGAAATCTCGGTGAATGATCCCCTGACCGGTGGAGCTATTACCTCCTCTATTGGTTCTTCTAGAATCTCTGGGTCTTATTGCTCTTGTTCGAATGGAGGTTGGTGGTGGTGGTGGAAGTCCATGGGTATTGGGTGATGTTGAGGGATAGGCTGCCAAGGGTAGAAGACTGGGTGGTTGGTCACTTGGTCGATCGGAGTGAAGAAAAGAAGGTGATGCAATAACTCCATGTTGTTGAGTGGATTGAAGTGGTGCGATAAGTTCCATTGTGCTTGCATGTTGTGAAGTAGTGTGGGTGCAATCGTTGGGGCTAATGGATCCAGGACATTGGATAGCCACATATGGTTGATGTAGTTCCCCATAGCTAGGGCCATGCCTTCTGAAATTAGTTGGGCTAGAAAGGTCGGATTCTGAAGAACAATCCAAACTTCCTGGCCATTGATGATCATCGGGAAGGTGGATGCATGGCCTAGGAGACCCTGCTCGATCCAACTTTGGGGATCTTGGTGGGGATTCCAAGGTTGAGAGACGAAGGTTGGTGGGTGGAATGGGATTTGAGGAGGAAATGGGGGATTATCCATTGCCTTCTGGATTGTGAGAAGTTGGAGAAGAAGGTTGTGGATGAATACTGTATAGTGGAGGGTGAGATATAGGATTGATAGTAGAGTGAAAATCTGGTGCAAATGATTGCATATCTAATGGTGAAGATTTTGCATGCAAGGGGGATAGGGAAGATTGGGGAAGAGGAGAATTTGTGATTGGTGGAATGTTTGGGGTTGCCATTTGGCTAGAGGCCATTGCCAAGTGTTGAACGGGTTCTAGAGAATTAGAGAGGAGGGAGGTATTATGCGTGTAGGAATAGAGGGTTGAGTTGTCAAGTGGATTAGGGTTTTGGTTGCATGGCTTGGGGGTGCCACTTGTTTCCATAGGAGTGGTTTGGTTGGTGAGGTCCGGGGGTGCTTTGGACATAACGGCAGAGTGTGATCGAAATTGGAGGAGGTGTTTGGAGTTACAATAGAGAAATTCGAAAGTTCTGAGGTAATGAGGGAATCAAATTTATCATAGGTAGGCATTAAAACATCTTCCTTTTTTGTTGGAGGAATTCCTTTTTCAATATTCTTAGATTCATTAACGGTAGAAGAAGTAGGAGCATTTAAAGCTTTATAGACTAGTTTTTGAGAGTTAAGATACTTACCTGTAGCTGCATCATAAATTTTTACATCTATACTGTTACCTGGTACATTAATTTTTGCCGGAGAATTTTTTTGCTTATTCTCAACAGGATCTCTTGGTCTTTGGTTTCTTCGCCTGGTGAAGGACACCACTTGCCATTGCTCTTCTGGTGAGGGGGATGTATTTAAATTATTTGTTTCCTTACCTTGTTCTTAGGCGATAGGATCTTGCAAATTGTTACTCTTTGGTGAAGTAACTATGCATGAGGTAACCGTATGCCCAAGGTAGCCATAGTTCTTGTAGAGAAAATTAATTCCCTCATAAACGAGTTGTTGGAGATGAGAGCCAATTAGGATGCGCTGTTGAACAAGCTGGTCTAGTGGTAGTTCCACACAAAGGCGTGCATATCGACCTCTAAGGGTGGAACTAGTGCATGCATCAATTTTGAGTAGCTTTCCTATTGAATTACCAATTTTTTTCAAGATTAATCTGTCGTAGAATTCTGTGGGTAGTTGTAGTAGGCGGACATATTGCTGTATGAATTTGTTTAGCTTTCCTTGCCACAAAATTTGGTTCCCACTGCCTTGTTGATAGAAAATATCCATTGATAAATCATGGACCACTGTGGAGAGTTGTGGTCATGTTTTCTTCTTTGGAAAATTTGACTATGAATAAGTCATGGCCTAGATCAATTAGAGGAAACGTTTCAGTGGGTTTCCATAATTGTGTGATTTTTTCTTTTAGATATTGGTGAGGAATTCTTTTCCCTATCAACTTAAGAATCACAGAGAATTTCCATGGGGTGTACATTCTATTTCTGTCCTCCGATATTAGGGTGATTTCTTTAATTCCTTTTGCTAAGGATATGGTTGTGGTTTGTTGTTTTACACTGGAGGAAGGAGTATCTTCTAGCATCAGGTTTGCTTGA